>NC_088925.1:50905000-51132500 GCF_038396675.1 Hydra vulgaris
TTATAGCTCTTTGGGTAAATATTCATTCTTATTAACATAAGAAAACATGCTTTTCATTACTTACACGTATAAGAAGATTTTTTTTGAATCCTAAAGAACTGAATAAATTTTTAACTGATACTTGAGTTGATGGTACAAATAGAGTAACTTGTGTCATTTAATATCAAAGTGAATGAATTAATTTCTGATTCTCCCACCATTATAACAATCCCATATTTAATTCAATAGACTGATCCTTTTTGTAATCATGAAAAAAGCATTCAACTTATTTTTCAATAATTTGTGTTATTGGATTATCTTTAGTTTGTTTGTAGATAAATTTGGCTTTTTCCATTTGCAACTTCTGTATCTTGATCTGCGGCAATATTGACTTCTGTTTCAGTTTCTAAAACTCTGCGAGTTTTTGAAATTGAAACAGAAAACTTTCGAAGTAAGTTTCCTTTTTTCAGCTTTAGGCCTTATCTTTCTAGATGAGATGTCTTTTTTTTTTAGTTTTGTTTAATTTACAATACCTATACCTATACAATACCAATACCTATGGTACATATGATATTTCTCGATATAAATGTTATATACAATATAATGTTATATACAATATAATGTTATATACAATATAATGTTATATACAATATAATGTTATATATAGTATAATGTTATATTCAATATAACCTTGGATCAAGAAATAAAACAGCACAAAATACAGATTTATTAAAAATCTTATGGTCTTTCCAATCTTTTTTTCTCTTATCTTAACTATATACGTTTACCATTTTATTTTTTCTAGGTCATTTTTGTAATTATTACAAATTTGGTAGGTATTGGTCTTAAGTTTACTGTTCTGTTTGTAAATTTTTGGTTGCTTGTTACTATCACATTGAATCAAGATACAATTGCAATGTTTTCCATTTGTTCAATGAGAATGCAAAAGTATCATTCTCTTTTCTTAATATTGTATAAATCCTAATATTATGTAAAATTAAAAAAATTCATTATATAAATCTTAATATTATGTAAAATTGAAAAGATTCATTATATAAATCTTGATATGACAAAATAGATTCTAGCATATTAAATTTCAGCTCCATCTAGTCAAATTAAATTTCAAAATATTTTATGATTTTCAGACATTTTGCTCAATATTGCAAAAACTAATCAGATATAAACAAAACTACACAAAAATCTAATTATGTAAGCATCATAAAAAAATTAAAAAGAATTTTTAAGTGGATTTTGAGGAAACACAATTTAAAATTATCCAAATTTCAACCAATCATAATGATAAATATCAATTCTTGAGGACAGAGAGTCAAATGCATCTTAAAAGAATTTTTTTATTGGGTGGAGAGTACGAAGTAACAATAAAAGTTGTAAATAACTGTTAAATAATTTATAGCTGTACCCTCCCCTACTAAATTGTGTTAGTAGTATCTTTTAGACATTTTTAACTTGTCATATTATACTTTTTTTAATTTTTTAATTTTATTTTATTTTATTTTCCTCTCATTACAAGACTTTATCATTTGACACAGAGTATTTAAATGATATTATTTTCTTTCAGCAAGCATTGATCGAAGCGCTTATTGTCCAGGTGAACTTATATTAATAACTGCTGAGGCTCTAAACAACACTACTCGTAACATGGCTGGAATGAAAGCTCAACTCTACAAGCATATAGAATACATTGCTAGCCATAAAAGAAAATGTTGTTCTGAAAAAATTGCTGAAATTCAAGGTAGAGGATGCTATACTTACAATTAAATCATAAATTTTTACCATATGATTTCAATTTGCACTCCAAGAATAGTATGTCAAGTTTCAATTTTTAAAATTTTTCAAATTCAGTGAAATGTGTTTGTAGTATCAAAAAATTTTAAATATAAAAATATTGTTACCAAATTATTTCAAAAGTTTGTGGTCTTTGTATAAAAGTTTAGTTTGTTAGTTTAGTGCAGCAGTTTTGACATTTTTTTTTAAAGGTTAGTGTAACAGTCTACGTTTTTCTTCAAGGTTAGTGCAGCAGTCTCTACATTTTTCTTAATGGTTACTTCAGCAGTTTTGGCATTTTTCTTAATGGTTAATGTAGCAGTGTTAGTGTAGTTTTGACATTTTTTCTTTGAAATTTTTATCCAATGAATTTTAATTCACAATGCTTTATAAAACAAAACTTTTATATCTTTTTATTTCGTTTTTTTTTTTTTAATTTTAAAAATATTTTTTTTAAATCTATAAAATATTTAAACTAATGCAAAAATTACATGAATAAAAATATTAGTTGTATTAGTTATTGAAGCTGTGATAAAAATTATAAGATATAATTCTTTATTCTGAATATAGTTATAAATATTTTTTTTCCATCTTGAAGATTCTAGACATGAAAATTAGTAAAACCTTTTAAATCATTTAAAAAAATTCTGTAACAAAAAAATAATATTTTTGTGTATGCATTAGTCATTAATTATTATTTAGATAATAAACTTAATTATAAGATATAATTAATTACAAGATATAATTCTTAGATATTATTAAATATTATTATAGATATTAATTATTAGATATAATTAATTATAAGATATAATTCTTAATTATAAGATATAATTCTTTATTCTGAATAAAGTTATAAATATTTTTATTTCCATCTTGAAGATTCTAGACATGAAAATTAGTAAAACCTTTTAAATCATTTAAAAAAATTCTGTAACAAAAAAATAATATTTTTGTTTATGCATTAGTCATTAATTATTATTTAGATAATAAACTTAATTATAAGATATAATTAATTACAAGATATAATTCTTAGATATTATTAAATATTATTATAGATATTAATTATTAGATATAATTAATTATAAGATATAATTCTTAATTATAAGATATAATTCTTTATTCTGAATAAAGTTATAAATATTTTTATTTTCATCTTGAAGATTCTAGACATGAAAATTAGTAAAACCTTTTAAAAAATTCTGTAACAAAAAAATAATATTTTTGTCTATGCATTAGTCATTAATTATTATTTAAATAATAAACTTAAATAGTTAATATAATAAATGCACTTAAATAGTCTTTATTAATTTATACTTTAATAATTAACAAAAATAGTAAATATAGATAAATAAATAGTAATAATAGATTGTTACGATTATTTGAAATGATTATAAACTAGTGATTTTTTAAAAGATATCCTTAATCATAAAATATTTTAATGGTATGCATCATCAGATAAAAAAAAAACTTGTAGCTGCAAGAACCATAATGTAGGGTTATTAATTTTTTGGTACTATGGGGCCCTGGACTCTTAAAAAGTTGAAATCTAGAATCTGGACTTCTAAGTTATTTAAGAACTAGTTTAAACTCTGCGTTCATGTAGTTTGTTTAAATATTTTTTAAATTTAGGTCCGCAAATACCAAAAGGTAAGTCTGATTCCTGGCTAAATCAGCCTTTTTTAATTCCTGCAACATGCCCAACGATTTTTACATCTAGTGTTATCAAAGTCTGGTATGAATTATGTGTTGAAATTGATGTTTCTTGGGGATTTGACCCAACTGTAAGAATGCAGATTATTATGGGTACAGTGCCACATTTTTCAACGTACTGCCAACCTGGTGCTAGTTTTCAACCTAATCAATTTCAACCATATCCTGAACTTCAAAGTCAAACACCAAGTTAGTTTTTCAATTATCTTTTTTTTTCATAGTGTAAAAGATCATTGTGTAAAACTTGCTAAACAACTTGATAAACATTGTATTACAAAGGAAGTATATAAAATATAGAATAAACCTATATTTAATATACTCTCTAGTTAACAATTTAGTGTAAATTGTAATAATTAAATGCAGCACCCGTGTAAAATATGTATGCATGTGTGTGTATATATATATATATATATATATATATATATATATATATATATATATATATATATATATATATATATATGCAACTCTCAGAATTGCCGGCCTAAAAGTGTTTGAGGCCGACAAAAAATTGTGAACCTTGTTTCTATGCTTTATGGTGAGACCTATTATCAACTTTTTTTTGCTGACCTTTAAAAGATTGATGTCGGCAAATTATTGTGAACCTCATTTTTCCTAATTTCAAGGGTTGTATATGAAGTTTTTGATTTTTCATGAAAAATTCATTAATCAGTACTGTTATAATTTTCCACTTACATATGAGGAAATTTTTTTCAAGTAATGTACCAAAATTTCAAGTTATGTACTATCCTTACTGCTTTACATAGTTTGTAGGATTGTTTTTGGTCTAAGCCCAACCATTGATTATTCATTGTTTCTGGAATGTCAACTATTTCTCCAAACAAGTTATCTATATCTCCAAAAACATTGAATTGAGAATTATACTCTATCATATTGATATCAGGGAGAAACCTAAAAATCCAGTGTTGGTCCGTCAATTCTCTCTATTAGATACCAATTTTCCAGTCTGTATTATTTGCTTTACGATCTGCTCAAAGAACTAAATATGACACTGTAAGATTATATTATTGCAGCAACAAATGAACACTTTTGCAATCTTTTTAGCTGGTATCAGTATAAATAGGTACACTAAAATGACCAAGGTATTGACCACCAGGTTCTATAGTCATGGTAATCTGTTGCTTTTTGATAATAATAGGATTTAACTGTTCATTTGAAACATTTATCATTATTCTTATTGAATATTTTCTTCCATCAAAGTAATTAGCAATATTATTTGTATTTGAAACTTTTAAGTTATCTTTTTTTCTTTGCAATCGCCATGACTATGTTCTTTGCTCTTGTTCTTGATCTTGAAGGATCATGAGCCAGAGGAATTAGCAGTAAGAAGTTCTGCTTCTTTAATTAAATCTTGCAGATAACTTGTATAAAATTGCAGCACTTGTGGCAGATGAAATCCCAAACCTATAAAATAAAACTAATTTATATATATTTTTATTAACTCATCATCTGAGTATTTGCTGCATTATATAACCATATAACAAATAAATAAAGCAATATATAATCATATAATTACTTTATGCTATTACTATATGATTGACATGTTTGATGTGAATATTCAATGTTTCTTCTTGATTTCCTTTTTAGATATACTGTTACAAATATAGCATAAACACCTAACTTTTTATATAGAACTCATTCTACCAATAACTTATTTTTCATCCAGATAAATATAGGTCCAATAATCTCAGAAATATTAGTGATGGACGAATGCCTACTTTTAGCTTTTGACATAATTGCTGAATTAAAATCAAAGATATAAAAATTACACGAAATTAAATAATATCAAAGCACTCGTTAATGTGCTTGCATTAAATATATTTTCTATATTTATTAACTGCAGAGAGCAACATAGAAATCTTATTAAATTTGAAGCTCTTTAGTCTAAAACATAAAGAGTGACTTTAATAAAACCTAAATATGAAAATTTGAATATGAAGGCTTTTTTTTATCATAAAGTGGTCCATATCAAACCTACCTTAAAATTTATTTTAGATTAGAATACACTTTTTCCTTATATTAAATTTTATCCTGTTACACACTTTATGTTTGATTATATTATGTTTTGAAGGTGCTAAGTTAAAATGCATTATTTCATTTTACTTGAAGTTATCCAAGATACATCAATGACATTAAGTTTAATTAGAGCTTAAGAGGTATTTATCAGCTTGTATTATTGAGATATAAGTATCTTATATTTTGTAGGAGTTTTAAAATAAAATTTGAAACATCTTCACATAATTCTATTGATTTCCCAGAAATCTTTTAATGTTGCTCTTTTTTTCCAAGCAAATTTTTTTTTTCTTGTGATTTGTTTTGAGGTTTTCACACTTTTATTTGTTTAATTATTACTCTTTGAGACCACATTGGTATGCCACCATTTTAATAATACTTAGATCTTAACATCCAATACCCTTCTATGCTTACCATACTCTAGTTGAGTTACTTTGTTGTGCTTTAGGAAATGCACCGATGAACCAAGGGTTCTCTTTATGAAACAAAGAGGTACAAACTGGCTAATGCTCAAGCTGGCGACAAAGTGGCATTTTTCATTATTAAAGAAACAGCTAGTCTTGACTTATGAAGGAACCTGATAAAACACAGTGGTAAAAGTGTCACTATTCTTAATACACCACCACAGTGCTTTGGTTGCTTTTTTATTAAGTTTTTCCTTAATCTGTGGGATTACTAGAGAAATACTTACTAAAGAATCAAAATGACTTATGCGACTTGCTAAAACATCGTCATTGAGTAAAAATAGGCATTAATTTTTCTTACCTTCTAAAGTTTTTATGCAGTTCTTGCTTATAAAATATGTCTGTGTTTTTATAAATTTGTATTTCAGTTTAAATGATAACCTAAGAATTCTGCTATGATTATGTTATGAAAAAGTATATTTTACAGAATGCTAAAGAATGATAAGTCACTCGGGATGGCTCTTTTACTTTTTCTTTACTTAAACGAGTAAGTTAGTTTTTATGAAAATAAATTTCATAAATAACTTTAAATATTCAAATTAAATTTACATTTCCGTATAAATAATTAATTTTTTTGAAATAACTTTTACTTTATATTCTTAGTTTTTTTACTTTAGAAAGTAATTTATGTAAAAGTAGATTACATCAAAAAGTAATTTACTTTTACATGTAAAAGTAAATCACGTAAAAAAGCTGTTTAATTTTGCATTTAAAATTACATTACATAATATAATAGTTCCTTATACTGTAATTTACATTTATTAAGTTAGGGAATAAGTTTCCTCGGTTTTTTTCAAAGAGGATTATTTAAAGGATTTGTTTGTTGTTGAACAAAGTGTTTGTATTCATTAGACAGTACCTTTTCTGCTCTACAGAACTGTGTTATTTGTTTTTTTGAATATTTTTAGTTTTTCCTATTTCCACCCTTAGAAATGGAATACTCAGGTGGCAAAAATGCACAGAAATGGTTTGCATTTGTTCAAAAACGGCAACTCTGACCTCAAAGACATACCTCGCAGCGAACAACCCACAGAATTCAATGAGGAACACCTCAAGGCACTTTTGAAGGAAGATGGTCGCCAAACAAGTTGTGAATTGACCGAAAAAATGAACTGTGATCGTAAGACAATCCTCAATCACCTTCACTCAATGTAATTTGCTGAAAAGCTCAGAGCCTGGGTGCCTCACAAGCTTAACGAAGTCAACAAAGAAAATTGTCTTCAAATCGCTGCTCAACACCTTGCACGCCATCAAGCAACACGCGGCCATAAACAGCGTTTTTTGTACCAAATTGTCACTGGAAATAAGAAATGGTGCCTGTACGTCAATATGAAACAAAGAAAGGAGTGGGTGACCCCAGGAGACATGCTGATGCTGAGAGTCAAGCAAGATCTCCACCCAAAAAAGACCATGATCTGCGTTTGGTGGGACTGAAAAAGCATGATACACTGGGAAATGCTTGAAAGGAACGCAATGGTCAACAAGAAGCTCTACATTGCCTAAATATGCCGCATAAATGAGGCTATGCAACTGAAACATTTAGTTTGCGGCAACATTTGGTCTGCGCGATTTTAGGTATTTCCACCTTGTAAAGTTTAAAAATATCAATAATAGGTTTCTGCCCATGTTTAAAATCTTTAGTTTTGGTCCATGATATTTTTTGCTATAAAAACCATTCTTTGAATCAAACGATTTCAAAGAATTCAATCACTGACCAACCATTTAAGAGATTTTGAATTTAGAAAAAGCTGAAACATGGCAGTGAGCAGAAAGCACAAATACCCATGGAAGACTCAGAAATGTTTGACTATTGGAAAAACATAATTGGCATAATTTTAGTTCTTTTTTACACGTTTTTTGCGTAAAGGTTTTTATTATTTAAAAACTAAGGAGGGAAAGCTGTAACCCCAAGCCCCGCATATTTAGGAGCCGCAAACTTTTTAAGAGGATGTTTTATTTTTTAAGGTTTTTTTGATATGAACTGCCACTTTGATATGAAAAGTGCCCACCTGCTCAAGAATTTTCTCAGAACTTAAAAGTCCTAATCCGGCACTGATCTAAACAACTATTGTATTTTATATGGGCATGAAAAATTTAGAATTTATGTAAATAGATTTATGTAAATATTTTTATCTGTATGTAGTATCAGTGGCCTAACTACCACAAGGTCAGTGTAAGCAAAATTTACAGACCCTCAAGCAACCAGACTAAGGATGGCAAGGTTTAGGAGCCCCAAACTTTATTTAAAGAATTTTTGTTTTTTTTAGAAAAGTTATTATTCCAAATAATCAGAAATTAGGAACCTTAGCCACATATGCCTAATGGCCAAAAATATTTTGCTACACCACTGTGTAATATAAATGTAACCAGAGCTGTAGCACAGCAAAGATTTATATGTAGATTAAGAAATAAATATTTTGGTGATTGGAGCCTGGAAACAAAAATACTCTATAACATTTACCACCCCCACTCCAAATGTGAGGGCAACGACTTAGTAATTTTAATTTTTTATTTATTTTCTTACACTAAAAGTCAACAGGTTTTAAATTCATACACTAATTTTTATTGTTCAAAAGTTATGATTCTGTAAAGTTTACACCCTCACTAAATGAGGTGGTTGTTTCAATATTTTTCTTAACACTATAATGTGGTATAAGCAAGAACATACGTCAGTTTGGCACTTAAGTGTGTTCTTGCTTATATTACAATATAATATCATAATATATTAAAGAAATAAGACACTGTCAAAAAAGTGTTACATTGTATATATACTAAAACAGATGTGCTATTAAATATATAAATTATGCTAACTTTATTAGATTTAACGTACCCAGGTTCAATTCCATTGTAATATTAAATAAGAATTGTTTTGTGATGGTTTATTTTATACATGAGAGTTAATTTGCTGTTAGTATTTATTTTAACCAAAACCATTGCTTTTTCATAATTATATTTATATTACATCTCAAAATTTATGCAAGTAGACATTATATTATTGGTTATCCATAAATTTTTTAAATGGGTTTAATATGGTTTTCAACAACACATTAAAAGGTTTTCAGAAAACCTCACTTGTAAGTAACTATATAATAATACTATTAGTCGAAGAGGTTGTTGATTAAGAAATTCTAATTGTTTGGTGATCAAACCTTAAATATAAAGATATAAAACCTTTTTGAATTGCTTTTGATGTATAATATCATTCAATACCACTCGTATTTAAATCAATTTAAAATTAAATTGTTTATTTTGTTTAATGTATATTTTCATAAATATCACTTTTTATAACACCATTGTTTTTATGTCTAAAAAATATAATTATTTTAAAATTCTGTTATTCATTCAATTTTCTCCTGTTTTAGTATGTTATTTTAGAAAAAGATTTTTCTGCAAGTAAAGAACCAATTTAAAAGCCCTTTAGTATTTCAGCTACTTATATATTAATTTTTTAGGAATATTTCCAAAAGATACAAAGTTATAATTGTGAACTAAAATAAACTTAGTAATCTCAAAATTCAGAAAGACACATATAATCACGAATAAAATGTTTGCCATAATTATAATCCTCAAAAAAAAATTTCCATGTGGTTATGTACCTTAAAATTAAATCTTGTACTGATTCCTCTTGCAAACCCCTCCCCCCCCTCCTTTTCCTACACACCAACCTCCACTACACTAAACATCAATTTTAAATGACAAGTTTTTAATGACTATACTATTTAAGGATAATTTGGGACATGGCGATGAGAATATTTTTGTTCTTGCCATTTCCATATTTAAAAAAAAAAAATTTCTAATTTTTTAACAGCAAATTTAGAAGAAGAAAAATTATAAAAATAAAAAATCTGCCACTGAATTAAAAAATGTCCCCAATCAATGAAAAAAGAAAAATCATATCATTTTGAAATATCCTTTTCAAAATACGAATGACTTAATAGACTAAAGGTCACTTATAAAAGCTCAATTTTTTTGAAAAAAGGATTATATTGATTTTTGCTCCGAACTTTTGAATGAGAAACAGAATTAGATTTTCAAACAAACTTAAAACTTAATTAAAAATATTATTTTAAATCCCCTAAATAATTGGGTTCAAAATTTATATAGCCATAATTTTTGGCCAAGAGATTATTACATGACACTTGTCAATGAAGTTAAATTTAGTTTATATTACAAAAAAATGTTTTATAAACTTGCTGCTGCCATGTTAATGGCATATGAGGGATGTAAAAATTCTATGGTTTTTTTGTTGACAGAATCTGATTATTGTAATATTTTTGCAAAGCTTTTGTTTTACATAAACATGAACATATAAATGTTTAGAGTTTGCTCTGTGTTGTTATATAAAGTTAATTTCTCAAGCAAACAAAAAAAGCTTACTACAGGCTTGGTTTTAAATATTTTATTAAAATCTAGTTGTTTAAATATTGTGATTTGTATTTTTATTAATTTTTTTTACTTTTAATTTTTAAAAATTCAAAATACAAAAAGTAATAAAAATTTACTGAAAAAAATATTAACTTGATATTATTTAATTATATAAAAAACTTTTCTTTATAATCGACCGTATAATTTTAAATTAAAAATTTTTTTTTTAACTCATTCTACTGCATTCGCATTAATTACTGCATTCGCATTAATTACTGCATTCGCATTGATTACTGCATTCGCATTAATTACTGCATTCGCATTAATTACTGCATTCGCATTAATTACTGCATTCGCATTAATTACTGCATTCGCATTAATTACATTAAAATAAGCAGCTGTTGCGGTTATCAAAATTTTTTTTTAAGTTAATTTTTTCACTTTTTTAACTTTAAATTTTCTTTTGAAAATAAAATTAATCTTAATGTTATTTATATCAGTTATTTAAAAGTGTGAAAATTTAATTTCCAGTTTGTTTTAAAAGACTGTCTGGTTTATTTTTCTTGCTTTGGAAATTGCTCTGCATTTTGTAATTTTAATTTAGTTTTGTATTTTTGCTACTTTTATTCAGTGTGGTTGTTGTTAAAAACCAATCTAATCGAAACTAAAATTATTTCTAGAAATGACTAACTGTTATAATTGTTGTCTGGAAAAGACTAATTGATATTAGTTTATTCCAGACAACAGTTTTATGAATAGTTCTTAATAAATAAACAAAAAAGTCTTTAATTAATCATTTTGGTTAGAGTGGTTGTTAACAACGACCACACTGAATAAAAGCAGCAGCATAGCTACAAATATGCCCAGCTTCTTTACAGTAAATTTTTATCAGGGGCAATAGCCTAACTCTCCCCACAAAAAAATTAATACTTTTTTTTTGTGGGGAGTGCAAATTGGTATTTTGCATTTATGCCAATATTTGAAAATTTATTTGGCTCATTTATGCCAGTTCGAATTTATGCCAATTCGCTCTTATGCCAGTTTTTGCAACTGCTTCGCAGTTATACCAGCTTCTGTAACTGCTTCGCGCTTATGCCAGTTCGCACTTGTCCCAATTCGCACAATACAACTTATGCCAATGTTGGCAAATTTGTTCGCCGCACTTATGTCAATTCGCATTTATGCCAATTTGCACTTGTGCCAGTTTTTGTAACTGCTTTGCACTTATGCTGGTTCGCACTTATGCCTGTTCGTACTAACGCCATTCACGCTTATGAAATTCGTGCTTATTCAGTCGTCCCAAGCAGTACACCTAGAAATTTTAATGATACTTCTCTTTTTATTTTGTAATTGTTAATACAAAGATTTGGAAATTTTAATGGAATCTTTGATAAAAGTAAATATGCCTAAAGCATATTTATTTTCATCTAAAGATTTAAGAATATCATGAACAAGATGAACAATCACCTGATCAGTAGAGTGACCTTTTCTGAATCCAAATTGTTTATTATGGAGTGTGTCAATCTAAGAAATAGTACAGTCTTTTATGCATAATATTTTTTAATATTTTTTAGAAGCATAGTAGTATTAAAATAGGTCTGTAATTTGCTATACCCATTATATAAGTTGCATCTCCAGATTTTACTACTAAAAAACTTTAATACTAAAACAAGTAAATCAAAAAAATGTCTTTTCAAAGCTATTTTGTAAAAAGTCTTTCTTTCTAAAAAGTAATAAACCAACTTTAAAAAAAGAAAAAATGTTTGAGAAAAATGTTTGGGCACGGCCCCCCTTGCCCAAGAAACCAATTTAACATCATCGGGACTACACAAATGCTAAAAGTTTCAGAGAACAAGTTTGAATGAAAAAGGAAAATTAGTTTAAAAAAAAAAAGATTCAAAAATGTGGAGTTCCTCATTTGAATTGGCTCTGAAAACAATTCTAACATGCACGTTTATAAAAGTTACACAAACGCTGAAAGTTTCACAAATGCTGAAAGTTACACAAACGCTAAAAGTTTCAGAGCATTAGCTAGTCTAAAAGTGAAAATTGCAAGATCCTGGGACAACTGATAATCGACAAACAACTTGTAGTTTCAAGTTAATGCTTAATAAAAAATTTTAAGTTAATTCTAAAGTGCTATTTAATTAAATACTATTTTATTTTCCAATATTACTTATTCAGGTTGAAAACCAACACTAAAAAAAGAAGATTATTGGGGTACCCCCATCTTTAGTAAAAGTACTTTAGTACCTTTAGTAAAAGATTGTCCAGCTCTCCTTACCATTTTTTTTCAGATAAGATGGTAAGGAAATGGTATACAGTTAAGATTACTGGTATACCGTCTCTATGCTACTGGTTTATCCGCTATATGTTGACTATATTTACCCCAATTTTAATAGAATCACCGTTCAAGATATACGTGAAAAGAAATCCCTTCACAATCCCCCACCACAAACACTGCCCACATACGTCAAAGAAATACTTGAAGTATTACCCAGAAGTGCTCGCAAACAAGCAACGGTTTTGAAAACGCTATCTATCTCAAAATTTATGTTAAATCAACATGAAATGGCTGTTCTTTGAGGAAGTAAATATTGTAACTTACGTTTTACTTACAAAGTAAAGTATACAATTTCAAAGACAAAGTACTTTTATATGTAATTATAACAATTTTTTTCAATTTACTTTTATGTAAGTTGTCTTTGCTAATTAATTACTTTTACACATAAAAGTAATTTGTTTTTATGATGTATTTTTACTTTACTTTGTAAAGTAAGTGCTAGGTGTTTTAAATATTATATTTATGTAAGATTACTTTATAAATAACTTTTTTTACATATAAAAAATAAATCACATTTCAATGTAAATTTCTTACATAATTAAAAACAAAACAACTTTTCAAAGTAAATTACGTACACGACTTACCATTAAAAGTAGATTTGCAAGTAAAAGTCTTTTAATGTAAATTACTTTTTTTAGTTTTTTATTTTAAAAACTAAACTTAAGTAATTAAGTTTTACATGTTATATAATTTTATGTAAAAAAAAAAATGAATTACTTTTAAATGTATAAAAACTAAATATTTTAATATGAGTTATGTAAAGTAATTTACACCTAAAAGTAATTCGCGATCAAAATAAGTAAAGGAGCTATCCCTGGCACAGTCAAAAAAGTTTAGCTATTAAGTTTTTAAATCAATAAGCGATGTTTTTCATAATATGTATTTATTATAAAAGCTTGAAATAAGTTATTTCAAATAAATTTAAAATTATTTTGTATTATTAGATGGTTTTATGGGTTACCCACTGATGAGTCCACCCTTATATGTTCCTATGGTTGGAGCTACTGCAACAAATATAAGTGATGAAAATGATGCCAAGACTTTTGGTGACTTGAATTTCATACCAGTTTATGCGTTTAATAATATGCAACAGGTTTGAATTATTTACTTCTTTTTTTTATTTATTTATTTAAAACTCGTTACTAATTAACTTCATTGTTTCAGCCACAAATAAATGGTTTACCAGTTACTAATCAGCTTTCTCCAGTTGTTGAACAGCAACCAGTGAATCCAATGTTATTATCTCAACCCCCTCCTACGAGCTATGGTTCAACAAACTAATTATGATATCGTACAGTGTATTGGCTTAGTAACCGTTTTAAAGTATCGTTTGCACAGAAATCAATGTGAAAAGCATATTACGACTTCTTGAGCGAATATTCAAACAATTTTTTTTTTTTTTTAATTGAATCTATATATGCGAGAAAGATCTAACTGCATTATTATGTATGCATTGGTAAATTTTATTTTATTTTAACTTTTCTTGAGAAAAAAAAAACTTCAATAATTCATAATAAATTTATTTATAAGGATCTAGAAATATTTGACATTTCTTGCATATATACACTTGAATCGTTTGTTTCAGAAACCCGTCATATGCATTTTGTTTTGTTTTGTTTTTTCGAAAAACTATATGTTTTACAAATTTGTATTTTTCATTTTCTTTTCTATTTTTTTTTATTATTTATAAATTATTTAAATATTTTTGTTCATATTTCTACTGTATTTTTTGAATGTTTTTCAAGCAATAATTTTTTGTTTTACTATAAAACTTAAGTTGAATAAAAATTTGTTTTTATTTTCAACATATTTTGTAGACTTGTACCAGAAGCTCCTAAAGCGACTTTTTTTTTTTTGTTTAAAAACCTGGGCGTCAAGATCATAACATTCAGTTTTTCATAACATTCTGCAATTTTTGTCATTAATTAAAATAAAAGCTATTTAGATTTTTGATAATTAATAATTCTTTAAAATTGACTACCTGTATCCAACCTGTTGCAATGTTGGTACACTGCCCAGTGGGTCAGATATCTAAAAAGCTAGTCAAAATATGAACACGTTGAATTATTTGCCTGAAATTTCATGGCAAATATGTTTTGAGGTTACTAATTAAGAATTCGCTGGAAAAAAAAAGAAAAACAATATGGTGGACATATATGTTAAAAAATTGTTTAAATTGTTCATAAATGGGTTATAAGGGTTCTTTCAGGCCATAAATTAAGAATTTGACAATAAAAAAATTAAAAAACAAAATGGTGGATCCAATGTGTGCATAAATGTTAAAAAATGGGTAAAATGGCCGAAGAAATAATGTCTGGTCCGTGGATCAGCAATCTATGTTCTGATGTTGGCATGTTGTACCAGGGATATTCTTTGATAAAGTGTCTTGCAGTTGCTAAGGCGTAACCTCGAAACTTTTCAACGTCGATTTCATGTCCACTCGAAATTGTTTGCAAAATTATATGAAAACGGTTGATTAGTTATTCGGAAACACCAATTATCAAGAATGATGTTTGAGTGTCACAGAAACGTCGAGCGGTGTATTAGTCGTTCGTGCTGCCCAACCCTTGCTTTGACATGTCGACTAAAATTCCAAGTTGCTGTTTGAAACCTTTTCGGATGCTAGCTTTCATTGTTGCTTTTTCCTGTTTGTCTTCTTCTTTACGCGCTTGCCATTTTTTCGTATTTTTTTTTGTATCCCAAATGAATACAGTATTATACATCGAATTCGGTGTAGAATTGACAGTCCGTACTGTAGATAATCAGTGGTTACCGGTCTTTTCAAAACTTCATCAATGTTATTAAATTGCTTGGAAGTTGCCTGGCAGAGATAACACTGTTGCGCAGATTTTGTGTTGGCGATAGCATTGCATACTTTATAATCTAACATGGTTATACTTAAACTGTATTGAATGAAAACATTTTTTATATGAATGGTTGTTTTTAATGATTGGAGTTTTTCGATCTGTTTGTCAAAATGCGTTTTCTCATTTAAAATAGTTTCCTCGGTTTCCTTTGTAAATTGTAATTTCAGAAGTCTGCAAAAGAGGGTTGAAGATGGCTTCGGATTACTCCATAAGAGATTTTTCTTCTTCCGTTTCTTGATTAAAACCTACAAGTTGCAATGGAATAAGCGAAGTAAAAAATAAATTTGCATCTGATATATTCGGATCTTCAAAAGTCATTTTATAAATGCTTTGTCCGGATGTTCCGTCAAAGCCCCACTTACAAATCAAAGTCATATTCAATATTTCTGAATCACTCTTATATGTAATATTGCCTTGGTTCATCAGTAAAACACGTTGTACAGTGTGGTCTAATTAAACTTGCAACTGTACCTCAGCTTTAATTTCGGTAAAATTTAAGGTGTCGTCTGGAGGGTAACAACATTTTTTTGCTGCCAATACAGCTGAGTCTGGTAAATAAAGTGTATTTAAGCCTTTTTTTTGCCTGATCTTTGACTTTTTCATGTCAGACTCTTCCAACTAATATATTAAATTCTTTGGAAAGTCCGATACATTTCAAAAATTTATTTAAGGATTTAAATAAAATCTCTAACACGAATACTAACTGCAAATATTATGATATTCTTGATTTTAATAAAACTATAAAATCAAATTCTGAATTGTACCTTTATCTAAACATTGGATCTTTACACTTTCATATTGATGATCTTTGCAGTCTCATAAGTTCACTTACTTCTCTCCCTATTGTGTTTGGTATTTCAGAATCTAAATTACACATTGATGATTCTAACATAACTGATATAGATATAAATGGCTATACTATCGAACATTGTCCAACTGAAGCCAAAAAAGGAGGTGCTCTTCTATACTTGCAATCCAACATAAACGACGGTGTTCGACAAGATCTTATAATTTACATCCCAAAGTATTTGGAATCTGTCTTTGTTGAGATTGTCAATCCTTTTATAAAAAATATCATCATTGGCTGTATATACCGACACCCTTGGTTAAATCCTAAGGAATTCATTTCCGATCATTTTAACCCTTTACTTGAAAAACTATGTTCTGAAAATAAACAGGTTGTACTAATGGGTGACTTTAATATGGACCTACTAAATTACAATGAATCCAACATTATCTCTGATTACCTTGACTCATTATGTTCTTACTCATTTTTCCCTACAATAATTCATCCAACACGTATAACTTGTACATCAAAAGCAATTATTGATAACATCTTTTTAAATTTTCAAACTCCTAATTTAATGTCTGGCAACCTCACAATATCAATTTTAGATCACTTAGCACAATTTGTTTGTATTCCAAAAACTCCTCCTAAAAACAAAAAAGTAATAACTACCAAACGATCTTTTAGGAATTTTGATAATTATAAATTTGTACAGGCAGTATCAGATATTACCTGTGAACTTAATATTAAGAATGGTAAAGATGTTAATGAATCTATGAACTTCCTTTTAAAAGCACTAAACACAATCCTTGATCGTCATGCCCAGTACAAAAAACTTTCCGTAAATCAAATTAAACTCAAATCCAAACCTTGGATCACCTATGGAATTCTAAAATCAATTAATATAAAAAATAAGCTCTATACAAAATATATAAAATCTAAAAATCCCAACACAAAAATTAATCTATTCAATAAATTTAATTTATATAGAAATAAAATAAGCAATTTATTGAAAAGTTCTAAAAAGTCATACTATATTTCCTTCTTTAACAATAACCTCAACAAAACAAAAAACACATCGAAAAGAATAAAAGAAATCATTAACATCAAACCTTCTTCGCCAAATAAGTCTTATAATCTTAAATATAATGGTAAAACTATCTCAGACAGTGTGGCCATTGCTGACATATTCAACAAACACTTTCAAACTGTACAACGTCCACCATCAAACAAAATTAGTTTCTCTAAAACTATTTTTTCTGATTATTTAAAAAACCCAAATTCTAGTTCCTTTTTCCTTAATCCAGTCACTGAAAACGAGGTATCTGACTTAATAAGAAATACTCTGCAAAATGAGAAAAGTTTAGGTCCAAACAGTTTTCCCACACGTTTTCTTAAACTTACTGCTCACGTAATCATAACATTGTTTCATAATAAAATAGCTTTTAGTAAATGATATGAAGATTATAAAATTTCGTTTTGGCTTTTAGAAAACAATCAACATTCAGAACATTTCTTAAATTCTGTTATGTAGGAACTTTCAAAAATTGGTAATATGAGAAAGAATTCAGCCTAAAAACTGAATAAAATTATTATTGAAAACACTTATTTCACATTAATGTCTCATGTACTCTATTTATTTATTTGAAAATTTTTTGATTTAGAATTTGACTAAACAGATAACAAACAAGAAACTTACTTTGTTCGGTTGTTTTTCTTTTGAGAAAGTTTCAATATTTGTTGTTGCAAGTGTGGATTAGCAACTCTTTTTAAAAAAGCAAGACGAAAAAGAAATAATAACAACAAGATAAATCTTTATGTTTTTATTTAAAAAATAAATCCTTGGCTATTAGTGAATTATTATATGTAGTCAATTTCAGTAATAAAACTACCAAACAATCATTTTTAACAATAGACACCAACGTGGTAAACCAAATCATCTATCAAGACAAAACAAAACAACAATAACATCACAAAATTAACAAAGAACAACATATTACGGCAAACTCTCAATTACTCAAACCTCTAAGGGACCAAGAGCTTTAGATTTATTAGGGGTATAATCCATAAATAAAGGCTCAACTGAAATTTTAAGATTAGTTCAAGTTATTAAGGGTTATTGAGTTATCCACACATAGAAACACTTAAAAAAATATAAACTCATATAACCTCACAGTGGCGGCAAACAGTAAGGACAAATCCGACAGAATCTAGCATTTTTTACATTTAAGAGGTTCTAACGAAAGAGGTTTTAAGAGATGTATGTTTTCTTATCTAAATTATTGAGCACTACATACAGAGTGAACACATATGTAAAGTAAACATTGTTTTATTAATATTTGGTATGGTATCCACGAGCTTTAATCACACACCTCATACGGCTAGGCATTAAGGCAAAAAGACCATCGATTGTTGTCTGTGGGATATTGTTCCACACGCCTTGTAACAATACCCACAGGTCATCCAAATTGGATGGTTTCTTTCCCTCAATGCTCTTAGACATGACACTCCATAAATTCTCGATGGGGTTCATGTCTGGACTCTCAGCAGGCCAGTCGAGCACGTCCACTCCATTTTGACGAAGAAAATTGGTTACCTTCTTTGCTTTATGACATGGCGCATTGTCATGCTGGAAGATAAACCAATTTCCTTGTCCAAACAGAGTATCAGCAGACGGTAGCATTGAGTCCTGAAGCACCCCAATGTATTGGCCTTGGTTCATGGACCCAATGCACCGATACAACTGCCCTACCCCGTGTCCAGACATGCACCCCCAAATCATAACACTACTACCGCCATGCTTCACAGTTGGTGCAATACAGTCTTTTTTAAACTTTTCACCAACTCTTCTTCTAACAATCAGTCTATTTGCCCCACAGAATAGTTGAAATAAACTTTCATCGGAAAAAATAACGTTTTTCCAGTTCTTAACAGTCCAGTCTTTGTGCTCCTTGGCAAAGACCAACCGTCGCTAGACATTGGCGGCAGAGAGCAAAGGTTTCTTTGCTGCCACACACCCTCTTAATCCGGCTTTTTGTAGTCTCTTCCGCACAGTTCTGGAGGCCAAATTAACTCCATGTTCCTCCGACAGTCTCCGGCTTAGTTGTGGTGCAGTCAGGCGACGATCCTGAAGTGACATGCGGACCAGCACCCGATTGGTATGAGCCGTCGTCTTCTTTGGCCTTCCGGAACGTGCCTTGTCTGCTGTAGAACCTGAATTCTGATATTTCTTAACAATTTTCCTGATGCCGCTTGCAGTAGAACCAAGAATTGTTGCAATTTTACTATAATTTTCACCATTTTCTGCCATGAAAACAGCACGGAGGTGCTCTTCCTGGGACAAGCGACAATATTTTACCATTTTTTCTACAACAAAAAATACTGGTATTAGATCATTAAATTAAACTAAAACAGACAAAATAATATTAATACTGATAGTGAAGCTGTCAAAATGGAAGCAGATGCTAATAAAACACAAAAAAATTGGCTAAAGTAAAAAAACTTGGTGGAGAATACCTTAAAGCTCAATAGTTACCCTTGACTGCTTATTCTCAGTAACCATATCGGGCTTTAGATGACCTTAAATGACCTTAAATGGTATATACTGACTCAATATGTGATTGGTAATACAATGAACACATATTTTCTACCAATTAATAATGATGACATTAATATCACAATGAAGGCACATCACTTACCTCTACTGTCTTGTTTCCTATATTTAAAATATGATAAACAACTTTCCTATGTGTTATATTAATTTATCTAAAAAAACATGTGCTTGTTGCTACGGTAAATAGGAAGTGCAAAGATATTGACGTGTCAACACAACAGAGATCAATAAATGAAGCTATGACGCTTTTATCTGGTAATTATTTGGACAAAAGTTGCAGTGATTTAATTTCTGCTGTATTTGTCCTTACTTTATGCCGCCACTGTATATAAAACATAATAAAAACACATATTACCACATCATATGATATAGAAATACTTATCAAAAACTATAAATTAATAACATTTACAAATACAACATTTTTGTAATACTTGTTCAATGACATACCTTGAAATGCATATTTATCAAATTAAAAAAACAAATCATCAAATGATTTTGTTCTGAACATGCTGCATAGAATTGATTGTGTGAAAACCAAGGCTTTTTAAGATTAATAGTAACTTTTTCAAATGTTTGACCCTGACTTTTATTCATTGTCATTGATAATCGTTAATCTCTTATCGGTAATCTCATAGAAGGCCCTTAGTGATAGTGGAACCGGATGCTAAGAGCGATATAATAAAAATTGATCCTAAGTGGAGTCTAAATATATATATATGTATATATATATATATATATGTATATATATATATATATATATATATATATATATATATATATATATATATATATATATATATATATATATATATATATATATATACGTCACACATATAATTATCTACTACGAAGATACTACGTACAGTAAATCTACTATAGAAAAAAAAATAATATTAAAAACAATCGATCAATGTAATAAGTCGAGTATAAGTGAATACAACAACTAAATTAATGAAAAACACTTATACTTGACTCATTTCATTGGTTGATTGAACTGGAAGAAGCACCTGTAGCTGTTTTTTTTTTTTTTTAAACAACTTTACTTTCAACTAGGCTGCAAGCAACCACTATTAGAGTTGGAAGTTAATGGAAGAGAAAACATGAAATTTATAGAGCAAGATAACGATTAACAGACGACTTTAAAGATTGTAAATTATATGAATTAGGACAATAAGCTGGAGGAAGCGAATTCCAAAGGACTGATGTTCGAAGAAAAAAACTAAACATACAAAATTTTTTGGAGCACTTAGGAACAGCCAGAGTATATGGATGAGACTTAATTAAATGACGAGTAACACAAACATGAATTTTAGAAGACGGCAATCATGAATTTTAGAAGATGAATTTTAGAAGAAGGAGACGCTAGGTCTTTAGAGCAGTGGCCATTATAGTATATATAAAAAAAGAGAAAGAGAAACAGCATTACTTTGATGTGATAATGGTTGAAATTTGGCTGCAAGAGCAGGTTCAATTATGTTTACAATCCGTTTTTGCACCTTGTCTAAAAGAGAAAGGGCATCATTGGACGATCCGCCCCAGATATGGAAACAGTATTCCATACAAGGAGGGATTTGAGGTTTATAATGATAAAGAATAGAATCCTGAGTAAGAAAGTGGCCAGCACGATAAAGAGATTTTGCAATGGATTTAATATTACTTCCAAGAAAGATCGGAAGTAAGAGTTAATCCTAGAAGATGAAGAGTAGATGACTCGTTAAATACATTACTGTTCATGAATATAGGAACATCTAGACTATTGCAATAACTAATAGCTGAAAAAAATTGAGTTTTAAAGCTATATTAAAAAATAAAAATGTACAATAAAAGAAATCAATCAATGTACTAGGTCAAGTATGAGTACAACAACATACCAATGTACCAGAAAAAAAAGCAGCTGGCATCAATCAATGTTGATCCCATTACTGCTGGGGCAGCACTTATTGATGCTACAGCTGTTGCAACAACTGTACGGGCTATAAGAAATATCTGTTAAAATATGTTATCTAATTAAAAATTACACATTTTATAATTACATTGGCAACAAACAGATTTTATGATACTCTCATCATGTCAGTGAATCGCTTGACTAGCAAGGACAACATTCTTGCTTTCAACAAAGCCAAGTCACGTTATAGCAAAGTACACCACTTGGCTATGAAGGGCTACACTCTCGCTGTAAGCTAAGCCAAGTCAAAACACTTTAAAGCCATAAAAGCAACATAACCAATTACAAACTATAAACACATAACACTATAACACATAACACACACAAAAACACTTCATATATAACAGGTATTTACAAACTTTTGATACATAAACGCTTACAAAATGTAAACCCATATAATCTTAACACATATAACCACATAAAAAATAACACACCTTACCTTATCATATGATACATAAAAATACTTAAAGTTATAAATTAAGAAAAATATATGAATAAGGAACATTTAAAAATACAACCTCATTTGTGTAATATTTGTTCAATAACATACTTTGAAACGCAGTTTATCAACTTTAAAAAACAAACGATTAAACGACATGATTTGTTATATTATAAAAGCAAACAGGTTTTCTGTAATTTTTATTTCTGATTAATGTTTTTAAAGCTATACAAAATCTATCATAAAATCTATAACAACTGGGTTTTAGTAACACCAACTGGTTTCCAGTAACAAAATTTGTTTTGTTTAATTATTTATAAAACACGTGGCGTTTAATACTAAAACAATAATTGTTTATAGATAAGTACATTTGTAAATACAACATTATTTATGTAGCATTTATTAAATGACCTTGTAATGAATGTTCATTAATTTTAAAATATAAGCTATTAAACGATCTTTTTATTGAAAATGCAACATAGAGTTGACCGGGCGAAAAGCAAGGGTTTTTGAGATAAATACCAACTTAATCAAAAGTTTGACTTTGTTCAAAACTTTTACCTTTTAAAAGAGCATTGTCTTCAAGTTCTAAAAAAAATAAACAACATATTAATATAATTTAAATGCAAATGACAAAGCACTTAAATAGTATTAATATTAAATTGAATTAAATAGATTATCTAACTTTAAAAGTTACTTTACTAATTTAAGAATAAGATATGGTTTATTTATTACTACAGAATTTATGATTGCATCAAATTATTATCTAATATAAAGGTTTTAGATGATTAAACAGATATTAAAAGATTATAATAAAGGTAATAAGATTACCTTATCGCGTGATCAAAGATAAAAAGTGAAGTATTATAAAGTCAAACGTAATAAATCTTCTTCAAAAAACTCCGTGTCAAACACGCACGAATGAGTAACGGCAGCAGCATTAAATTAAATATTAATTATGAGCGATTATTATAATACTACATTAGGGGAGACCAGGGCTAGTTGGCTCGTTTTTTACTCTATGAGCTCTGTAGCCCTAACAGTACATTTAAAAAAAAATATTAAAGTGTAGTCTTAAAGAGTATGGATTAGGGTAACTTATAAAATTTGCATTCATTTACAAAAAAAAATTCTTGGGGCCTTTCTGGGCCCTCAAAAAAAATAAAAAATTTGCGCCAACTTACCCCACCACGGGGTAAGTTGGCGCAAACTATAAAAATGATTATTAATGCACTATTAAGTGCAAAATTAATAGAAATTTTTTTACCCTTAATTTTTGCAACAGTTTTATCTCAAAACTTAATATTACTTTTAGCTAGTACCAAATATTCGTCCGTATAAAAGCCAAACAATAGCCCACTTTTTATCTGTGAAAAAAAAAACTAAAAAATTTTTTTTTTAATTTTTTTGTAAGAATAAATTTTTTCGATATTGTTAAAAATTAAAAAAAATAAAAATAAAAAATTTTACAAAAATATTTTTTTTTTCCCATAGTAAATGCTATGAGCCAACTTACCCCGTGAAAAATTTGTCAACTTACCCCGAAAGCTTTTTTTTAATAAACAGTCTATAGATCCAGAAAAACGGCAGCTTTGAAAAAAAAGTCTGACTGGATATAGTAAACCAATTGTGACTGAAACTTTTACAATAATTTTTTTTTCATAAGACTAACTATTTTCTTTGTAAAGTAAAAAGGAACCGATGTTCTAAAAGTTACGTTTTTGTCAAAAAAACGCATAAATATCAATATCTCCCATGCGCATGCGCGAATCCTGACAATACTACAGTGAATGATGAAATGGTCATTAAGGAAGTTTCTGTGTAATTTTTGTTACTTTCTGATGAAAGGCTCTGAAGATAAACGCAGTTCGTCAACTTACCCCTGCGGCCAACTAGCCCCGGTCTCCCCTACTATAAACAATGTGCAAAATATATATTGCAAACAAGCACATTCTTAATAAACCTTTGATTTATTTATATTTGATTTATACTTAAGCCTCATCAAGTTCTGGAATTTTTTTGATATGTACTTAAAATAGCAGAAGTAACTCCATCATAAAAAAAATATAATGACCATTCTAACATACTACAGACTTATATCTTTGTTTTGTTAACACTTTCAAAACTCTTTGAAGGTTTAGCTTATAATAGAATCTATTACTTTATTATTTTTCCCAAATCAGTTTAGTTTTCAAAAAATTTTTCGACTGATACAAATAGTAAAACAGATTATAATCGCTTAAAAAAAAAATTACTTGAGGAGTATTTCTTGATTTATCAAAAGCATACAGTGGTTCATTACATCCTATTTTATAAACTAAGCCATTACGGGATAATGAAAATAACATATTATTGGATTAAAGCTATTTTACCATCAAAAAGCAATATATGCATAATGTCCAATCTGGAGTAATAAGTGCCTTATGCATAGTCCCGCAAAGATCGATTCTCGGCCCACTTCTGTTTTTAAATTATATAAGTTACTTCTGTAATGCATCTTTAAAACTGAAATCAGTCATGATTGCGAATGACACTAGTCTATTTATTACTGACACATGTATTAAGAAACTATATGCGGATATGAGTATTGAACTAAATTAAGTTTTTTTTACATAAACATAAGTCGTAATACAATTACGCAAATAATACAATTCAGCGTACTAACAATATAAAGCTAGGTTTCCAAAAGAAGATCATAAGGATCTTATCATCGGAACCTTAAAAAGTAATATTTATACTTTATATATATATAATAAAATATATACGTATATAAATATATATGTAAAACATATATATATATATATATATATATATATATATATATATATATATATATATATATATATATATATATATATATATATATATATATATATATATACATGTATATATATATAAATATATATATATATATATATATATATATATATATATATATATATATATATATATATATATATATATATATATATATATATATATACACACATAAGATTTAGCGTATTTACATTATGCAATGATACAACACATTTTAATATATAATATGCTGAAGATTTAACAAATACATTTTACATTTATTTTTAGTAGAATTTTAGAATGTTGTCCATAGAGAGAATTAATTTTTTTAACTTAATTTTAAAAACAGGAAGAGTAATAGAAGGATCAAAGTCTGGTAATACTATTTTATTCCAAAGATGGGGTGCACGATATGAAAATACAAAATTGATTGAACTTAGTTCTACAAAAAGATTCATAATTTCTTAATGTGTATTTATTTATTAATTTAAAAAAAAAAAGGTCGTAAAAAATAAATAAAGATAAATCGTTTTTCCATATAAAAGTAAAACATAAAACATTAATTATGTTAAGTTTATAAACATCTAGAACCTTCATATTATCAAAAAAATGTAATGAATGTAAAAGGCGATCCGCATAATTAACTACGCGGATTGCATGTTTCTGACAGCGATAAAGATGTTGTAGCTTACTTTTCTTCGTACTTTCCCAGGCGATGATTGCTTAATTTATGTAATTTTCTATAAATGAATAATAGAGTTGGGTTAAGTTTATTTTGTTTAGATAATTTTGGGCTTTGTATAAAATGCAAATATATTTAGAAGTTTTTGTGCTTACATGATCAATATGTTTTCTCCATTCTCATCAAGATAAACACCTAAGAATTTTATAACAGTATCTCTTTTTATTATCGTTTCATCAATATAAATTTGAGGCATATTACTTGGTAAAAAACGTTTTTTTGCGCAGGAGTGAAAGATAATCCATTTTGTTTTGTTAATATTTAAAGTTAATTTATTAGCTTTGAACCAATTAGAAATGAGATTGAGTTCTTTGTTTGTAGTTGAAAAGAGTTCATAAACATCAGTATGGGATAAGAAAAAATTAGTATCATCAGCGAACATTATACTTTTCAATTTGGAAGCATTGTTTAAGTTGTTTACATAGATTAAAAATAGTAGTGGTCCGAGAATAGAACCTTGTGGAACACCACAGGTTATGCTCAGGGGTTCACTTTGCTGACCATCATTACTATACACAAGTTGTTTTCGATTTGTTAAATAGCTTTTAAACCATTTTAAGATTTTATTGTTTAAACCATGTTTAACTTTTTTGATTAAAATTCGGTGATCGACCGTATCAAAAGCTTTTGATAGGTCAATAAAAACACCTAGTGTATATTGAGATTTTTCAAAAGATTCAGAGATGTTATGTATAAATTGAATAATGGCATGTTCAGTTGAACTCCTTTTTCTGAAACCATACTGATTGTCATGAAATAAGTTGTTGTAAATAAAATAATTGTGTACTCTGTTGAAGATAATTCTTTCTAAAATTTTAGAAAATATAGAAAGAACAGAGATAGGACGATAATTACTGAGATTGGATCTGTCGCCTTCTTTATGGATAGGGGTAACCCTGGCAAGTTTTAAACGTTCAGGAAAAATACCTTGATGAATAGATGCTCTGAAAATTTTAAAAAGAACATTTTTTAATTGTTCGTAGCAATCTATAACAATATTCCCGTTTATTTCATCTGCACCAGGTGGTTTATTTTTTTTAAGGATTTGAAAGCTTTTTTAAACTCATCAAATGATAGTTCGGCAGATAATTCTTCAGAGCAAATATCTTTGTCAATAGGTAACAAAAAATCATAAAATGAGGTTTGGGTATTTGGTATTTTTCTTGACAGAGTTGATCCAATTTCAGTGAAATATTTACTGAATTCATGGGCTATTATTTGTGGTTCATTGGTTTAGGGCTTAAAAACTCTCCTATAATGCAGAGGAAACAAACTACATATAACTTCATAGAAAAACACAAGAAGAAAATCTTTCTCTCAAGTTTCCTGATTAATTTCTAAATGATAAACTAATTAAAAAGCAATCCAATATAAAAAACTTAGAAATTATTGTTGATAAATAGTTATTTTGGCCTCGTCATATAAAATACGTCCAGTCTAAAATTATCAAAATCATAGGTTTGATGTATCGAATTTGCTCTCAGTATATAAAGTCTTAAAATAATCTCCTTTGGCCTAATTGATAACTTCATTAGTTTCGCAAACTTTTTATGGGCAAATACTCAAACATCAAACTTTTAGAAACTTTATAGTTTACAAAAACATACTTGCAGAATCATATACTCTAAAGATTGACGTGAACACGCTAAAACTCTAATGAAAGACATGAAAATGATTAATGTATTTGAAATAAAAATGTCTATCAGCATATAATTTTTATGTACATTATAATAACAGCATCTTTCTTGCAAGCTTTAATGACAAATTTTAAATAAATAAAAATGAAAACTATTATTTAAGAGGAAATATGATAAACACTTCACTGTGGACCAGAGTGACCGCCAGGTTAAGTTGTTCCCCAGGTCTGATTTTTCTTTTTCAATAGTTGGGTATACATTAGTAGACACCATTTATGACATTAAAAACTTCTGAGTGATTGGACAAAGTCAAAAAAAATTTGCTCAAAAATATTTATTTTTAGCCATAAAAATCTTAATAAATTAGGTGAAAACTCGGTTGAAAGTCCGCGAAATTATTAAATTGTATATACAATGGCGGACTGTTTACATAAAACGTGTGCTGTTTGTCTTACACAGTTCGGGAAAAAGTCATCTAAAATTCAAAAGATCACTCCAGCAATTGAAACAAAGATAAAAACTTTCGTCTGGAGTCAGTATAGTTTAGATGTAACCAACTATCCCAAGGTTATTTGTAACAATTGCCACAGAAACCTCTATGATCTCGACAAGAACAAGGTGGAGTACCTAGGGAACTGGATAGTGAAGATATCCAAGGTAAAATTCATGTTAATCTGTTTTTTTATGTATAGTAATTATTATTAATTTCTAGTTAATACTTTGTTATATTTACAATCACACAGTTTCTTAACTAAAAATATAGAACAGATTTTTTTTTTAATACATGTTATTACAACATTTACTTAGTACATGTTATTAATACATATACATGTATTAAAAAATAATACATGTGTTATTAAAAAAACTTTCAGTTTTTCTATTGTATGCGTAGACTTAAAATGTATATTACTTTATATATTATATATACAGCACGATAAGTATATGTATATACATATACTTAGTTTAAGTATGACATGCATGGAAGTATTTGAGTATAATATGTATGTATGTAGACTACATACATACTACATATATACTACATTGTAGTATATAAATATTAGTTATACAAAACATGTATATAAGGTTGTATAAGATAAACAACTAATTACTATTTATTTATTAACTATTTATTTACTGTTTACAGTGTAAGCTTAAAATTTAATTATATAGTATATATAGTTAAACTTACATAGTGTATAGTAAAATACCATTTAGTATGCTAAAATAATATCACTTACTGATCAATATTTTTTCCATTATTTTAGATTGATAGATTGCATCTTAGAAGATCATCAAATATCAAAGACATTGTTGATGAAATCAGTGCTTCTAATGATTCTGAACATGCAAAGTCTTCCAGACTATGTTCAACATGCTTTGGCTTTGTAGGTTAGAATTTTATTATTATTGTTGTTTTATTTTTTCATATATATAATGCTTCATATATATAATGCTTCACATAACAAAATTTATTGTACTTAATAAAATATTTAGTTAATTAAAAATTTTGTTCATTTGTTTTCAAACAAAAATATTTAGTGCAAGGAGTGGCTCATATCTGTACAGAGAGCAGAGCTGTGAACAATCTCATTGAAGCGGCAGAACAGCTTGGACCTAAATATTTAGAACGGGTAGCCTCAGGCAAGTATATTAAGCTGTTCTTTAATATAAATACATATTTAAAATTCCAAATAATAAACATATTTTATTTATGTATGCTGCCAGGTATACTTAAGCACAAGATGGAAGCTGAAAATATTTGTAGAGGACAGAAGTTTCAGTTGGCTACTCAAGGGTCTCCTTTGAACATTGTGGTTGGAACTCCTGACAAAAAAACTGACCGAATTGAGCTGAAACAGGTGTCCTTTGGTACTGTTATGGAGTTGGTTAAATCTCTTGAGCTTTCAAAAAATCAAACAAAGATTTTTGTTCCAAATATAGATCTAGTATGGGAACTCAAACCTGTATTGAAGCGAACATCTTTGAAAAAATTGAAGCTCTCCATAACCGTATAGATGAATTTTACACTTCTAAAGAAGTAGGTTTTATGGATGGAGAAGAAGCCATTACTAGAACATTGGTTCATGTAAAAGATACATCTACATTTATACAGCACGTCTTAGGAATAGATCCACATGACTCCATATTGAGAATAGCTATGGATTCAGGTCAGGGATATGGTAGCAGGGGATAACATCAGCACTGCTGTTCTGGAGTTTAAAAAGTCCTATGCAGATTTGATTGAATACGTGCATGCCACATTTGAGGGTATCAAGCTCAGTGTTACATGGAAAGTTCACATAGCAGTATGTCATATACTTCCTTTTCTTCATTCTACTGACTGCGGCCTAGGAGTTTACTGTGAGCAAACAAGAGAAGCTATTCATCATGAATTCAAAAAAACATGGAATAGATACAAACGAAGAGTTAACCATATAGATTATGCAAAACGACTAAAATCCAGTGTTGTCGAGTTTGCATCAAAAAACATTAAATAAACTGAATAATTATATAATTTAATTTAATGTTTATAATTTCAAGTATATATTGTAAAGTATATTATTTATAGATTTAGACTTATATTATAACTAGTTAACATAAAGCTTTTTTACTTTGTGCTTTTATTTGTATAGGATAAGTTACACCTATTTTTTAATTTTTTTTTTTCAATTTTTTTTAACACCCTAGAAGTTTTAAATGTTATAAATAGTGTCTTTCCAAAATTTTATAAATAGTGTCTTCCCAAAATGTTAGAAATAGTGTATACCCAACTATTGAAAAAAAAATCAGACCTAGGGAACATTTTAATCTGGTGGTCACTCAGGTCCACAGTGATAAGTATAGCTATTTTTTGATTTTTTTGTCTCATTTTTTTTTTTGAAAATTCCAACACCCCAGAAGTTCTAAATGTTATAAATGGTGTCTACTAATGTATATCTAGCTATTGCAAAAAAAAAATTAGACCTGGGGAACAACTCAACCTGGCGGTCACTCTGGTCCACAGTGTATATTTCGTTGAACAGCCATTTTTACAAAGTTTTTCAGTATCTTGATAAACTTATTGATCAATCTCTTTTTTAATTATGTGACGTAAACAAAAAACTGTTTTTATTGTTTTCAGTGACATAATATCAAAAAATTTACTTTCAAAAAATGCTTAAAACAAGGTTTAGTCAACAACTGCACGGTACTTGTATATTTCTATATATACTATATACTTGTATATATAATTTTTTTTTTTTTTATATATAGAAAATTTTTCAATTTTTTGTAAAGAAAATTATCTTCAGCTCCAGCAACTTTTAATAACACCACTGCAAAATTGATAACTTGGTAAATTTTTTTCGTCAGATATATTTAAGTTTATCATCGACCGGTTAATATTTGTATTCATCGTAAAATGTGTCAGTTTCTACCCAATAATCTTGCAAAGTCAATAATGTGATCATTATCATTAGCATTTGTAATTGGAATTCTATTTATAATTTTGATATAGTTTATCAAAGGTTACCTAGACATATCTTTGTCCATCCTCCTTTTACTAAAGCAACGGGTGCCTATCGCCAACCCTCTACGAGGATTTAACCATCTTAAGAAGCAGCCGTGGCGAAATGGTAGCGCACTTCCCTCAGAAACAAAGGATTCGTGGTTCAAACACCACCTCTGAGGAAGTTTTGCGACATCAGTTAGGAAGGAGGCGTGAACTTCCGATTAAATGCTCATCCGCGGTGCTCTGTGATAAGACCGTAAGGACTTCTTTGGGCACCTAAACAAAGTTCTTTTTCTTTTTCTAATATTAAGCAAAAAAATCCAGCTTAAATCCTTAAGACGTTAATACAATCATTATTGTATTAAGGGAAGATAAGCAAAGAACAAGAAATAATGTAAAAAAAATGTTTACCTCCATAATAAACATGCTACAATCTCAATCCCATTATAACTTTTGTTACATTATTCGTTCTTTTTAACACTTAAAAATCAGTTGCTAAGTAAAATACGACAAATGTTGCAATAGAAGTAATGAAAATGAGAAAATTTTTTCTAAACATCTTCGCTTCCAACAATACTGCAAGCAACCACTACAAGAATTGAAAGCTCCTAGAACAAAAAAGATGAAGTTTATAGAGCGAGACAACGATTTATAGACAACTTAAAATATTTCCAATTATATGAATCAGGAAAGCATGATGAAGGAAGCGAATTGTACTGATGTTCGAGGAAAAAAACTAGACGAATAAGAGTTTTTGGAGCATTTAGGAACAGTCATAGTAAAAGGATGAGTAACACATTATTGAACTTTAGTACTCTCCAGTTCTTAAAACAAGGAAGGTGGAAGGAGGAGGGGGGAAAGGAGGGGGAGGGGGAACTTTAGTCCATATCTAATAAAAAAGGAAGGAAGGGGGGTTAATAAAAGAGGGGGTGGAATTTATTTATATTACAATATTATAATATTTAATAATAAGTATTTTTTATAAAAACTATCATTTTATAAATCAAAACTAATAATTTTTACAAAACATGCATAAAACTATTTAAATCTAGCGCGGCTATTTAAATCGGCTCGCGGTCAAATATTAATTTTATAATAAGCAGTTTGATAATAATTTCAGTTGAATTTAATATGCAGATATAAGTTTTATAATTCGGTAAGAAATAAATTAAAAAATCATTTTTGATAAATCGAGATTTATTTGGTCAGTGATTTTTAAAGCATCTTTACACTGAAAAATTTGGTTTTTATCAGATACTGAAATAGTTATTTACTAATTTTTAAGGCCGATTTTCACTGATATATATTTTTTTTAATAACAAATAAAATTTATTAAACGAGGGAGGGGGGAGGGTCTTAAAATAATAAAATTTAATAAACATGGGTGAGCAATGTTCATTATAGAATTTGTAGAAAAGAGAAAGAGAAGCAACATTACGACAATGTGATAATGGTTAAAGGCTGGCTGCAAGAGCAAGTCCGACTATGTTTACAATGCGTTATTGCACCTTGTCTAAAAGAGAAAACCGCCCCAGATATGGCAAAAGTTTTCCATGCAAGGACGGATTTGTAGAATAAAATCCGATATAAGAAAGTGAAGAGCACGATAAAGAGATTCAACTTTAGCAGATGCTAATTTTGCAATCGATTTGATGTACGAATTCCAAGAAAGATCGCAAGTAAGAGTTAATCCTAGAAGATGAAGGGTAGATGATTAATTGAGTACACTAGAATTCATAAATATAGAAAGATCTAATCTATTGCAATAACGATTGACTAAAAAAATTGGGTTTTGTCTGAATTAAAGTTCACCAGCCACTGTGAGCCCCATGCTGTAGCAGAAGTGAGATTTTGATGACTTTTGAAGCTCAAATGTCCCCTCCAAGCAAATAGAGAGTGTTGGCTTCTTATCATGACAAGAATAAATGGTAGTATCATCAGCAAACAATGTCACCTTAGATCTGAAAATATCTGTAAGATTATTAATGTAAATTAAAAAGAGTATAGGGCCAATGATAGAACCCTGAAGTTACAGGATAAGAAGAAAAGTGCTGTCCATTGAGGACAACTTTTATACTAGGATTGGAAAGGAAGGATTCAATAATCTTAAAGATGTTATCAGATACACCGTAAGATGAAAGCTTATAGAGAAGACCAGCATGTCAAACTTTATCAAAAGCTATATAAATGTCAAGAGCGATAGCCTTAACCACTCCACCTCTATTTAATGCACAGTAAAACCTATTTGTTATTACTGCTAGCAAATCAGCTGTAGAACGAGAAGATTGAAATCCATACTCATAATCAGAAAGTAAGTTATTAGATTAAAAGTAAGGGATTAAGTTGTTAATTAAAGATTCAAAAACATTCCTAGTAATAGTAAGGAGACTAATGGGATGGTACTTAGACAAGTAAGATTGCTCTCCAGATTTTTTGAAAATAGGGATAACAGATGCAGCTTTCTAGCAGGCTAGAAAACAAGACTTATATAAGCGCTTGTTAAATAGTTTTGAAAGTATAGACGACAGCTCCGGAGAACACTTCTGCAAGACTATAACTGGTATGTTGTCCGAACCATAATCTGTAGAAGAGTCAAAGCAGAAAATCACTTTATAAATAGAAGCTGAATTGATATGAACATCAAGCAATGGATCAATCTAATTGTTGGATATATTAGGTACAACTCAACTAGTGGAGTCAAGAGATGATATTGATGAAAAGTTCTAAGCAAGCAATTCAGCTTTGTCTTAAGGTGAGGTGACAAAATCTGAACCATACAAGAGAGGTGAAATAACAGATTTGCCCTTATTCTTGATACTGTTAAAGATTCTCCAGTAGTCACGAGAGCCTAATTTTTAAGATAAAAGTCAAGATTTTGAATTATTCTAACGAAGAGCAAGTAGGTCTGGTAAAATTTGCAAGAGATAAGATCAGCAGAAGAAAAGTTACTTTGAAGACTACGAATATTAGTGAATAATAGACTTTTTTTCTTTAAAGTTTTTGATACTTTAGTTATTTTAAAGTTAAAGAACTTGATTCAAAGCATAGATAGTACACATTACACTATTTAATATTCCAAGCAATTGCTTTATTACTATTAACAAACCTTAAGACGTAATAAGGAGCTCCAAATGTGGCCTCGACAAGGCACACCAAAAGTACGAACAGAAACATTATTCATGCGCAACATGGCAATGTTATTACTCTAATATTTTACAGCTGTTGATGGAATCAGCCTCTATGAGAGCTAACACAGAGTTCGGGAAACATGACTACCAGCCGGCCTCAGAACCATAAAAATAAGTTTGAGAGCTGTATCCTCATTAGGAGATAGTAGAATGATTTGCTTAGTTACATAACAGAGACACAACCCATACATTGAGCCAATAAGATTCAGCATTTAACATCCTAAACTTGAAACAATATATTAAAAATACATCTGCGCTAGCCTAATAGATGAAGAAGGGGAGCGAGGTTGGTCAACAGATAGAATCTATTTACTCCCTAAGTCTTTGCCTAGAAGGCCTTTTTTCAAGACAGTAGCCGGATGCGTTTAACATCTGCCCAAGTTGAGTCTTATTATTGAGACATCATCTCTAGCCTTTACACAACCAAGAGCTTTAAGGCAGAGGTTGTTTTAAGTCAGAGTTAGCTTCTCCTAGCCTTCGCCTAAAAAATTGTATCGTACAAGGCAGCAGGACATAAAGCAGGTGTTACTGGGTTACAGCAGTATAACCTGACCTGACAATAAAACTAAAACCTCTAAATCTACTGCTGACTCGCTAAACATGCAAGATTCTGTTGTGCAAAAATGTCATCACTTTTTGATTGCTTAGAATAAGTAGCTAATCTTGAATGGAAGAAATACTCATAAAGTAAAGTTTTGAAAATGTAGAATATTTTGATATAGGCGTGTAGTAAGACATGTACCAGAAAAAAAATGCGCGTGTTCTGATGTGGTGTTTACGGAAACCGTGCATTATTTTAAATAGCTAATTGTTTTAAAATGTCAATGTATTAGCGTTATTCAAAATTTAAACAACTCTGTTATCAAAACAATTGAAACGTCATCAAATTAAGATAAGAATCGAGAAAAAATTTTGCATTTTCTCGTTGAAAATGCTGGTGTATCAAACAAAACAATTTCTAAAAAGTTGCAGATTGCTTTGAGAACAGTGCAGAGCGTTGTGAAACGATTTAAAGACACTGGTACAATCAAAAGGAAATCAGGAAGTGGAAAAAAGTTGTTTTGTCAGACGAGATTTTGGCAAAAAAGTGAAAGATGTCTTAGACAGAAAACCGGAGATTTCTATTTGAACTTTAGCGAATAAATTTAGAACAATTGCTTCCACTTTACAAAGAGTGAAAAGAAATTGTGGCTATAAATCTTATAAAAAGAAAGAAGAGAAGAAAAGCAAGAAAACGTTGCAATTCGTTGTTCAAAGCTGCTCTTTAAAAAATTATGTGCCAAAAAATCTTGTTTGATTATTGACGATAAAACTTATTGTGCTACATACTTCCGATCTCTTCCAGGACACCAATATTATTCAGCAATTATTCGCAAAACTGAATTCCAATTATAAATGCATTGGAATGCAAAAATTTGTTAAAAAAATTCTTAGTTTGGCAAGCAATTTGTGAATGTGGTGAAAGAAGCTCTTGTTTTGTGACTACGGGAACAATTAACACCAAAATATACATAAAAGAATGCCTCAAGAACACACGCGGGTAAACCGTTATTTTGGCCCGATTTAGCATCATGTCACTACTCTGGGACAACTTTAAACAGGCTTAGAGAACACAAAGTAGATTTCGTTAAAAAACGCTGCAATCCACTAAATTGTCCCGAACTACGTCCTATTAAAAGATAAAGGCTCACTGTAAAAGAAGCCAAAAACATTAAAGACTCCAAAAATAATAAGATTAGAGCTATCAAGAAAGTCCAGCCGAAGACCATACAAAAGCTGATGTCGAGCGTAAAACGCAAAGTGCGTGCGTTCTCACGCACAAAACTTTACAAACTTTCTTAAGTGAAATTCAAGAATATTAATATATGTACTTTCAAAATATATATAAAATTTAATTTATCTCCTTTGTTTCCATTGTATTGAACTATTTTTTGTGGGGAGGAAAGAAGGGTGGTGGTGGTATTGGGAGGATTGTTGAAATTTTCTTGCTAAATAATTTTAAATATTCTTAAAAAGTAATGATAATCGTTTCCGTATTAATAACAGTGCGAAATTTTGAGAACGATTTTTAGATCCTAGGGAATTTCATGAACGTGTTAAAATAATACAAAAGGTTGGATACAGGTACTTACAGTGTACTTGCCGTGTACTAACAGTACAATAGATTGGAAAGAGGTAGTCAATTTTAAAGGATTACTAATTATTAAAAAATTTAACTGCTTCAATTCACTTAAACCGATTCTGTTACAAGTCTAGAAAATAAAACAAATTTTTATTCAACTATTCATGTTACAAAAAAAAAAAACATTTTTAGAAAAAATATATAAAAAATGCAGTTAAAATATGTTCAGAAATATTTAAATAATTGATGAACAATATCAAAATAAAAATTATAAATAACAACAATAGAAAAAATAAATAAAAAATACAAGTTTATATATATATATATATATATATATATATATATATATATATATATATATATATATATATATATGTACATATATAAATATATATATATAACTAACAGTGACGGATCCAGGAAGGAGGAGGGGGGGGGAGGGGTTGTGTATCCTTCCCCCACCGGAATCTAAAAGTCTTCGAATATTTTAGAAATAGAGGACCTTTTTTTTTAGGAGACACAAATGTGATACAATATATAAAAATAATTCAACATATACCCCCTGCTCCACACCAAAAATTCCTGGATTCGTCACTGCTAAATGAACGTATATCTCAAGCTACGCATATGCTTTATATAAATATATAGTGCATATACTTATAAAAAGTTTACTTTATATAAATACAAAAAAACTTTACAAATTTAAGTTTTTTTTTAACGATTAAAAAATTGTAAAACTGCATTGTGCTTTACACTACCCAGCCAATCAATAACACCCTGCGTGCAGAAAGATAAACTTTGAGATATTTGCCAAAAATTGTTTAATTTTCGGTCGATGTGTTAATGTTATATTCGTTTTGACTTTAGGTTCAATTATACTTTATAAAAGGCTTCCTTGATTTTTTTGCAGGTCCAAATATTATAATGAATCTTATTCAGCGCTTAACTTAAAAACTCAATTTTAACACCTAAGGTGTTCTGGATTGGCAAAGCAGTATAAACGGAATCGTTTATTTCAGAAACCTATGAAGTGACATCTTATTCAAAAATTATATTATTATAGATTTAAACAACCAACTTTAGTCACACCGTCTTGTGCAGAAACACGTGATTTATCGGCTTTTAAATGGGTTGTATTTTGCCTTGAAATTTATGTTTATTGCAGAAAACTTCTCAAATCTTAGAAGTTTTTTATAGTTTTCCAAAAATTTAAAAAAATGATTTTGACGGGTTTTCAAAAATAACGATTCAAATGCATATATGAAAAAAAAACCTTCTAGACCTTTTTTACTAGATCTATTTTAAAATTTAAAATGTCTTTTTTTTCTATGACAATTTTAAAGAATCAATCAAACGCATCTTATATAATTTTTACATATCGAGTTGTTAGCAGAAACCGGAGATTGTTGTTAAAAGTGCAAAGGTTTATTATTAAGAGTTATTTTCAATTACTTGAAGTCAAATTTGCAGTAAACGTTTTTATTGCTGCTAAATATCTTTATATTGTTTAGTTGCACAAAGCAAGCATACTTATGCAGTTAGTTTTTTGCATGTACAGATTCAATTAAAAAAAATTTTTTTTGTTACATATTTGCACAAGAAATCATACTATGCTTATTTGCGTGAAATCGCGGATGTGTAAAAATGATACTTTAAAACGGTTACTGAAGCAACACACTGTAAGATATCGTAGTTAATTTTTTGAACTATATTTCGTAGGAGGAGGTTGAGATATAAACATTGAATTTACTGGTTGTTGATCAACAACTGGAAAAATCTGATTAGTAACTGGTAAACCATTAATTTGTGGCTGAAACAATGAAGTTAATTAGTAACGAGTTTTAAATAAATAAATAAAAAGTAAATAATTCAAACCTGTTGCATATTACTAAACGCATAAACTGGTATGTAATTCATGTTACCAAAAGTATGGATACTGTTTTTATCAGTAACCCATAAAACCACCTAATAATGCAAAATTTTTTACAATTTATTTCAAGGTATTATAATAGTTAGCGGAAGTTCGTTTACATAGGGCCGGATTTTTCAATGCACAAATTCAAGGCCCCTAGACTTGTCTAAAAATGGTGAAACTGATATAATTATATCTTTATACATTACATTGTAATAAAATAAGTATACTGACTTAAACTATAAAAGTCCGTCATATAGAAGGGTTTACAAATTAGTGATTCTAGGTACAATAAGTTTTTTTTTTTTTATTGTACCTACTGCCACCAGCTATTTTGCCTAGGGCCACTTTTTGAAAATTAGGTTTAAGTCCATAATAAATTGATAACATAGATACACACATAAAAATTCATTTAATCTTAGATTGTTTTTCACAAATTTATCTAATCTTATCTAATTGCAACACTTTAATAAATAACAAAATTGACTAATAGTTCTGAGCAAAATTGAAATATAAGTTTACGCGTAAAGGGTAGACTTATTTCTCAATTTTCAAAACAAACGCAAGAAAAAAAAATTATGCACCAATCAAAACTGAACAATCTACCTCGTTATCAAACAAATTCTTTACGTACATATATACTTTCTAGGTACAAGCAAAATATATGGTCCTAGGTACAAGAAATGATAGCCTCATAAAAAATGTCATCTATTAACAAACCGCGACTGGGAGAAAACTTATTAAACATCGCATTTAGTACTTAAGTAACTAATAATATAATATACAAGAACTTATAAAAAAGCATTTTCACTAGGTTTGTAAAACAGTCAATGGTTACCAGCGGCAAAAGTTTACTTTAGACCATCGAAAAGCGTTTTCTGATTAAAAACTTGCCGTAGCAACGCTCTCTGAGAATCACAATAGGATTAAAAACAAACATTTTTATAACTATTTACCTGACTGAGAAGCATTATTTAGAACTTTATGGTTTTCGAATAAAATGGGGTGGCCCTTGGTGCAAGGAGGCCCTAAATACACGAACTTCCTCTACACGTTATAAAATATGCAAAAATCGTTTATTAATATAAAAACACATTAAAGATAGCACAAGAGGAGCAAAATGTCTATGACAAAGACAGCACAAGAAGAGCAAAATACGTACATTTAATACATATTTCTTAATCACGTTTATTTGTATGAAGATAGGTTTTGGTGTCAAAGCAATATATTTATAAATGACATTTCATAAAATACTCAATATCATCTTGCATTTCATGAAGTGATAGAAATTGTGCATATTTATTAAAACAAAGAAAATATTTATAAGGAATTTATATTTAAAACACAAGTAACATGCATGAAAAACACAAAAATGTTTTAAATAGATGCCAAGTACTAGTAAATGTTAATTCAAACATGTACATCAAAAACATAATGTAACCAAAAATGTGTAATTTAAAAGTGTGTAATTTAAACTTTTTATTTTTGATACCTTAAAAATAAAATGTAATAAACATAATGTGTTTAATTTAAACAGGCTCCTCAACATTAATATATTTAGGCGAAATGTGTGATGCTACATGCATAAATTAATTAAACACGTTTATTTTAAGCGAATAGTGAAATTTTTAGACAAACATACCTTTAAAATTAAATTTTTAAATTAATAAAATATTAAAGGATAAACTTGTAAAAACTTAATGAGTAAAATTCTAATTTTGTATCAATGTACCACACCCATGGAGTACCTTGATACAGTGAAGGGGCACCATGAAACAGGATAATAAAAAAATTATAAAATGTAGGAAAACAACCCAAAAAATTTGTATATAAAAAAGAAACAACTTTTTCTAAAGACTCGTTATAAATTTTTAAAATTAAGAATGTTCATCATTTAATAAATCATTTTCGGAAAAAAAAAATTTCTTTTTTTTTAATGAAAAAAAAAGTTATTTCATTATCTTCCTTATTTTTTCTTTTACTTCCAGCACAGTTTTTGTTGGTGTATCTGTTTCTATTATACTGCAAGCTTTTTCACAAGGTTTTTTTTCCTACAGTGGCCTTTTGAAGTCCTTTAAACTGAGAAGGGCTTACAAAGTTAATAAAATCAGAATCATCGGCTTGATTTGTACTTGGCTAGGAACTGACAAAAATTATTGGTTTTCAGAGTTTCTCCAGTGTTTTTTTGATATGTATCTGGATTGTTTCTATCAGTAACATATAAAATCTGCTGCTGAAAATACATTCTTGTCAAAAGGAAATATTCCACTTTTCCTATATCGACTTTAAATGCTTGTGATATAACTTTTTACATATACGATGTTAACACAAGATGCATTTTCGTAAATAGTGATTGACACTCCAGGATAATTTAGAAGCCAAGATTTTACTGCGTCATTATAATAAACTTTGAATCGAGCAAATACAGAGACATTTAAAGGCTGCACTTTGTGACTACTATGTGGTGGTATAGTAAGAATAACAACACCATTATTCTTTGCAAGATCAAGAGCTTTTATAGATAAGTGGCTCTTGTGATTATCAAATACAAGTAGAGATGAATTTTCCTTTAACAAGAATGTTTTTGATATAAAATGTTGAATTAATTCTACAAATAACTCTGTATTCATTCATCTAGTTGGATTTGCAAGACCAAGTGATCCAGGTAGTGCATTGTTAAGCATATTTTGCTTAAACTTTTTATTAGGAACATCATTGCAGATGGAATGGTAGCATCTGAAGCACTTATAAAAAAACAGCTTGTCACCAAAGTTCCACGTTCTCCACTTGTCACAGAGTTAACTTGCTTAATACCTTTTTTAGTAATGATTTTATTACATTTAGTAGTGATAGCCGTTTCATCAAGACTTCAAATGCAAAATCCACCACCAAATTTTGGTTCTATTAAATATAATGCCTCTAAATAAGTGAAAAACTTTTATACACTGTAATTATTGAAAGATGTCATTCTTGACAAAGAACATCCTTCTGGCATTCGAGTGCTTAAAGAATTTCGCTTTAAAAACAAGGCCATCCATTCTATACCATCTTTCTACTCTTTAATCCGGTTACTGGGAACTTTTATATTATTTATTATAGTCATATCAAAAGCAATAAATCTTAAATTTACAACAGACTGTCCATAACACATTTGAGAGCAGGTGACAATATACTGCTTTAAAAGATTTCTTGCTCTTCAGTAAATACTCTTCTTGTAGAAAAATTGGGTTTATAATAATGATTTCTCCTTTTTTTATGCCTTTTTTTTCTTTTAACATATCTGTATACATAAAAACACACATTCAGAATTTGCTTTTGGTTACAAACTTATACAAGTTTCATTTACTAAGTAGGACAAAAACTTATTGGTGCAATTAGCATAAATTGCCTGCAAAGGGTGCTTTGATTATGATTAATTTTTTTTGCAGCAACTTTTAATGAACACCCTCCTGTTAAAACTAATCAACAGCTACCTCCATTGAATTATTCAAGAAGGTTCCTTTACTAGTTTTTCTTACATAGCTCCTCATTCCTATCTAAAAATATAAAAGCAATAACAAAGAGGTTTTACAATGTATAAAAATTCAATTCATGGTCATATCATGATTTGATACCATGCTGAGCTTTAATTTACACAAATAGATTTTATATATTAATAGAAATCAGTATAAAAACATAAATGATAGTCCTTCAACAAAAAAGAATTTATAAATACCTCGATATTAATATAGTAAAGCAAACTTATGTTTATGTAAACTTGCGTAACTTATGTTTACTAGACTAAATTAATTTATTACTACATAAGTACATCACCATACTACAAGCATAAATACTGAATAATATAAAATTTAATTACACGACATAAACTTTATTTAATAGTCCACTGAATTGGTTACCAAGTTAGGTGAAACATTAAAGTATAGAAGCCAATATTTCTCGCCGAGAATTAATTATAGTATGCTTGACTATTGAATAATTTACAAAACGGTACATTAATATGGTTACATGGTGCTCCACTAAAACTCTTTCATGGTACCCCAGCATTCTGATAGAATAAGATGACTGGTTTTTATTTTTCAAAAAATTATTTTATTAAATGTCTTTACTACACTAAAGAAATAAATTATAGGCACTTTCAGAAGAACACAGTGAATAAAACATCGTAAAACGCAACAACTCCAAAAAATTTTAAATTACTTTGCAACTGAAAAAACATGTTCTGATTTAGATTATATGTTAAACAATACATCTATTAGTAACTGATTACAACTTAAAAGGATTTGTTACAATACTATTCTATTGCTGTATAATTGATTTGTTTCATGGTGCCCCACTCTCCCCCATTCTAACATAAAATTAAATTTTATTGTAAGTTTGCTATGGACCAATTTTTGACAAGACGTCTTGATACTCAAACTTTGACATTTAAGTTTTACTTAAATGAAATAAAAAATAAATTCATCAGTCTTTATGTGTTAGACTACTATAAAAAGGGCACTGCCAAATCAAGTTTTAAAAAGATTTTTACGTTGCTCTCTGCCAAAAAAAAAAGAAGAAAATACAATAATACAAGAAGGTAATTGAGTGCTTTGATATTATTGAATTTTCTAAAAGTTTTTTCAGAACAACATTTTATTCCAACCTTAGCAATGTATTCTATATGTTTGTAGAGTTGAACTTTCATTCCAGCCATGTCACAAGTAGTGTTGTTTCGAGCCTCAGCAGTTATCAATATAAGTTCACCTGGACAATAAGCGGATCGATTAATGCTTGCTGAAAGAAAAACATGCTATTTAAATACTCTATCAAATGAGAGAATCTTGTATTAGAGAGGCAAATAAAAAATTATAAAATCAAAAAAAAAAAAAAAAATTAAAATAAAGAAAAAGTATAAAATGACAAGTCAAAAAATGTCTAAAAGATTGCATTGTAGATTAAGCTGCATTTTACTCTCCACCCACTAAAACGATTTTTTTTAAAATGTTTTTAACACTCTGTATTCAAGAATCAATACTTATTACTATTATCGGTTGAAATTTTGATGATTTTAAATTGAATTTCCTCAAAAACCACTCGACAATTCTTTATTTTTTTTGAATGGCGCATACATAAGTAGATTTTTTTGTAGTTTTGTTTACACCTGGTTAGTTTTTGCAATGTTGAGCAAAATGTCTGAAAATCAAAAAAAATATTTTGTAATTTTATATAGAAAAATCTATCATGCTCATATTCAATAAGTTGAAAATAATGTAGTATTTCAAAATCAACTGTTAGATTGTCATAAAGCGTTACTAAGAGAAAAATAAATAGGAAAGTAAACAATAAACAAGGAAGAGGTAGAAAATAAAAATTTAATGACAAAAAGAAAGCAAAATCAATAATCGACTTGATTCATATGTTAGTGTTCTCTTGTGCCCCCCAAGGTAAATTTTAAAAATTGATACTAACTGCTAAGTATAAAAATGATTAATTTACTTACCTGAAATATTTTTATTAAAAATGATGTCATATACGCAAATTTTTAAATTAAATATCTAAAATCGAACATTAAAATATCACTCCTGCAGTTTTAATGAAAACAACAGATTAAACGATAAATATTTGTGAAAATGGCTGAAATTAAATTATTTTGTTAAGGAGGTTTTTTTCACATTACATGGAAACAGCTACTTTAAGTTTTCCATTTTAAATTTAAAACTTGAAAAATACAGAAATATTTAAAGATAAAGAAAACCTAAAAACTCAATAGATAAACAATGTTATCTGATGAGATTATATAAAGTTTTATTTTGTTTTTGACAAAATTTTAATAATCATGTTTATTTTGTGTATATCTGAAATAGGATATTAAAAGTAATACAATAAGTTTTAGAGAAAATGACAGATTAAATGATTTGTGAAAATATATTTTGCTTTTGAGGGTTCTTTTACATTTGAAGAAAACACCAAAGAGCAACACAAAATAAAAATAATAATAACAACAATAATAATAAGTTGTTATTATTATTATTATCCATATTAAATCTAAAACTTATACTAAATTTAAAACTTGAAAAATAAAGAGATACTTAAAAAATCAAGAGATAAATAATGATATCTGATGAGATTATAAAAAGTTTTATTTTGTCTTTAATAAAGTTTAAAAATGTTTCCAATAATATTATATATTAATAACTTTACAGAAGTTTTTTTCAGTCTAAAAATTTCTATATTTCACTTGAAAATAGTATTTCATAGTCTGTGAAAAATGGCAAAAATGGCACGCTTCTTAGAGATATTTGGAAAACAAAGTGAGAAGGAAAATATATTCAAAACATTATATGGAGTAAATATGTCCCAAAGTGTTTCAAGTAAACTTATCCTAAGTTTATATGTTCATTATATGCAACAAACCTTAATGCACTAAACAGAACAGAAACACAAAGAATTGGAAAGTGGATTGATAAAATATCACAAGCATTTATTGTAATCTACCTATATATTTATTGTAATCTACAATAAATAAAAGGAAGCGAATTCCAAAGATCTGATATTGAAGGAAAAAAACTTGAGGAATAAAAGTTTTTGGAGCACTTGGGAACAGTCACAGATAAAGATCCAGTATTATGTTGTTATATATAACACATTCAAGGGGTGCCAGCAGACATTTAAAAAAAAAGTTGTTTTTAGAAACACCCTGATATATATATATATATATATATATATATATATATATATATATATATATATATATATATATATATATATATATATATATATATATATATATAAACACATATATATATATATGTGTTTTTTTAGAAACACACATATATATATATATGTGTTTCTAAAAACAACTTTTTTTAAAAATGTCTGCTGGTACCCCTTGAATGTGTTATATATATATATATATATATATATATATATATATATATATATATATATATATATATATATACACACATATATATATAGGCGTTATGCTGTTTGCATTTTACATACAAAATGGTAATTTTACTGACGTGCTAAACCATTTACGTGTTAACCCTTAAATGCATATTTTTTTAAAAACATTAGAAAAATTTAACAATTTGTATTTTGATATGCCTATTCGTTAAAAAAAAAATTAAAACGATATTTTGAAGATATAACAATTTTATTTAAAGAAAAACATGTGTTGCATATCTGCAACATTATGCATCAAGCTATAATTTTTATTGAGAAGTATGATTATGAGTTTTTAAAGCAGTAGTTTTTCTTATTGCAGCACAGATGCACCCCACATTTCTCACATAAAGTTTGTGCATATCCTTTGCATTTAGGAAATTTACATCTGACTGGTTCATCAGTCCAAGTTATCCAATACCCTACTTGATCTAGACGAACTTCCTTCGGCGGTGCATACTGAGATAATTTACTTTTTTTTTTGGCTATCATTTCCTCAAGTCTACCATTGCTAGGACGACCTCGTTTTATGTTATTTTTTTGTCCAACTTTCATTAGACAAAAAGACAATTCTTTTATATTTTGATTTGTTGACTAAATTTACACACAATACAAACATAAGAAAACATACATATCGCACTACTCTAAAATAGAGTGAAAAAAACTAATAATACAACAAACAAAGATTAGGATGCATAAAGTAGCATTTCTGCAACATACAAACTTTTTGTAATTACTCGCTATAACATTGAATTCATAACAACAAATAAATTTTAAAATAAATAACAAACTTTGAAAAAACTAAAAAAAATTTATCTGAGTATAGATGAACGCATTATATACTTTAAAAATCCCTAGAAGATTGAATGAAATAGTCAACTCAATAAAATGTGCTGCGACAAACTAAAATCTCTCTTGCACAGTGATTTTTAAAATATTGGCAAAACAAGCATGCGCACATTTTATTATAGTCACGTGTCAATACGGCAACACCATGCATTGCTTTTAAATTATTTTTAAAAATGCTTTTAATGAGATAAATATGTGTGTCGCATTTCTGCAACACTATGCATTTAAGGGTTAAGCCGAAACTTATTTTGATTGCAATGTTTAAACAGACTTTAGAAATAGTTTACGCTGAAAAAATAAGGCAGTAATTATTTGCTATAAAAAAACATTTTCATCCCAGTGGTGATATAACTGTTTTGTTTTTTTGATACAACTAGTTAAATAAATGACTTTTTTTTCTTTCTGTTTTTTAAGCATTTTCAATTTCAATTTATCTTATAAATTAATTAAATATCAATAAACTTAAAATTTTTAAAAAATCTAAAAAGCTTTTGTTTTACAACTTTTTAAGTGAATATCACACTTATAACTGTTTATAAATTGCCAGATAAACCATAATCTATAAAAAATATATAAAAATGTATTTAAATTGTAAATAAATTATGTATATAAATATATATATAATTTATATGTATATATATATATATATATATATATATATATATCTATATATAAATTATATGTATATATATATATATATATATATATATATATATATATATATATATATATATGATATATATATATATATATATATATATATATATATATATATATATATATATATATATATATATATATATATATATATATATATATATATATATATATATATGTATATATATATATATATTGCTGAACAAACCATAATTGTAAATGCATTGGATAAACCATAATCAAGCCTGTAGGCAAAATTATTTTACAGAACTTTTTTAGTAAACTTTATATAACAAATTTATGAAAATATAGTTTTTTTAATTTTCATTTTGCTTTTTACCAAAAGTTTTTTCATTATCATTAATTTTTTAGATTGATTATAGAATGAACATCAATTAGAAATGATTCACAAGTTTATGAGTAGTAGGTGAAGATTTTGTTAAAGTCAAAATGTTAAAAAAAAAAATTGTTGATTGCTCTTTTTTTCTATTCGACTGTTAAGAAATTTACCCATAAATAATTTCCTCCTAATTTGAAAAAACAAGTAAATTGTGAGAAATCAAACATAAGACAATAATGTTGTTTTATGAATGTTATAAGAAATAAATAGTTTAAGTTACAATATATGATTTTTTTTTCAAACAGCTTATTTAAATTTTATTGATGTTTTTTTTATAACAATATTGTTTGATTTAAAGATATTTTATAATTTTTTCATAAAGATAAATCCTTTAAATGATTTTTAACATGCTTTCAAATTAAATTTAATAGCAATGTGGTTCTTTACAATACACAACTGACGTTACTGACAGACAACTTAAAAATGATTTCAAAAATGATTGCTTTTAGAGTGCACATTTTTGAATTTAAGAAAGAGAATTGTCTCACTTTTGCTGCAAAAGCCAAGCCATTAACAATCTTATTAGCCATTCAGAAGCACTAGGACATTTTCTTGCATATGCTGGGTGAAAACTGTTTAGTTTATAGATGTTCTGCTTCAAGAAGGTATTCTGGAGTTATTTTCTTTAAAGGTACTAAAAAAACAGACGATTTTAACAAAATATGGGCTTCAGATTTAATGTTGTTGCAAAAGATCAATCCGTTAATAATATTCTTTAAAAGAAAATAAACTATACCGAATATAAAAAACAATGAACTTCCTCAAAGGAAAAGTGAAGCTCAATTTTTCCCTGAGCAAATTTTCGATTTTGAGGTTTTGTGAATAAATAACATCAAGTTTTTTTTTAAACTTAATCTAAAACTATATATAAATATTTTTCCAAAAAACAAGATATTTGAGGATTCTCTCACCTCTCCTAGACTCCTCAAAAATAAAATGAAGGGAAAATATATTAGGCATAATGAAATTTTTTTCCTCAAGACTTTTGAAAATACAATAAATATTGTTGTCGGTAGACCTGATACAAAATCTAAAAGAATATCCTTTGAAAAGTTATGATTTAATTTCATTATGGAACTCTTAAACAAGTTGGATTTTTCAAAGAAAAACAAAATTCATTTCACCAACTTGCGTAAAAACCTTGGTAAAAACATGGTTGATTCTAATACTAGATTTCAAATGGAAGGGTTACACGATTCTTTCAAAATTTCAGAAGATTCAGGAAAAAAAAAGAACTCTAAAATGTGTTTTAAATGTTTTTAATCCTTTATTCCAGGATTATTTAGATTTTAAATGTTTTTAATCCTTTAATCCAGGATTATTTAGATATTTAACTAAGTTTATAATATAGCATTACTCCTCTCAGTGACTCTTTTAGGAAATGAGTAAACTAGCTCTTGACTAAAGGTGTTTTCCTGGCTATTTAGCTGCTTGAAAATGAACTTCAGAATGCCATCAGATGAAAGCAAGTTCGAACCTCTTCTGCAAAGTTCTTCGGCACCAACCTTGATTGGTTCTAAAGCATTTACTAGATTTTGTAAGGTGGTAAATTTAGACTCAGAAATCATAATATTGCTAATAACTCAATCAGTGACATTCAAATAAATTTCCTAAGGGTAACAAATCTTGAAATCATATCTAGTAAGCTGTTCCAACGTGTCTTAGAGTCTAAGATTAGCTGCAGCTCCTTTACAACCTCACCCTGGATATGCTTTTGCAGAATCAAGTCATTTTTAACTGGAGACTTTCGAAACAATCTGACAGATTTTCTGACCTTGTTGATGAGTTCTGTGACATCCTCCCTGATTATTGGAAGATCTGATGCACCTGCTTCTGCTGAAACTTCTAATCCCCCTCACTCACTCATTGCTGTCATCATCTTCTTGGTCCTCTTCTAGAATAGTAACTTGCTCAGGTGTGCTATTATCTTCTTTCCTAGATTGCCTATATAGAACATCACAGACAACCAAGTGGATTCCATGTGCGAGGCAGAGCTGATGGTTTTGTAAAATTGAGCTACCAAATTTTTCCTTTCAGCCCCTCTGTGGTTTGTGCAACAATATCACAGTCTGTGGTTAATGCAACAATATCACAGACAAAACGTAGCCCAAATTCTTTCAGTTTCTCGTTAACAAATACACAACATTTCTCTGCTGGCATAGACCCATGTACCCTGATCATTTCAAGGCTCCAATAATCACCTTCCATATGAACATTAATGTTTATATATCTTCTGTTTCTGGATGAAGTATACTCATCAAGAGTTAAGCTAAATTTGTGACCAACAAGTTTCTTTTCTGTAAATTGCTGCTGATATGTTTTCTTGATATCTTCATAATGTTTCATCAGCAGAGCCTTAATCGATTTAGCATCTTTGGGCAATTTATATCCTTGTGTCTCTAGAGCAGTTCTCAAACGTTGACTAGTTGAGAAAACACGAAAGGGCAGCCCATCGCATGAAATAAGCATAGCCAAAACAACATCAAAAGGATCCTTTGTCTTAAAAAATGAATCAATGGGTTTGATGTCTTCGAGTTTCCTCTCAGGAGTAACAACAGCAGCAAACGTGATGTCGTGCTTTATCCTCAGGTTTTTCCTCGTGGAGCTTGTAGTTCCTCCTTCGCACTTAATTTGCACTTGTTTGCACGTGGCCAATTCAAGTTCTTTTGAGTGCAAAACGTGCTTTTAAACTGGTGTGTTTTCCTTGTGGAATTCAGAAAACGACACTTTCGTTTTTTTAAAAACTTGTTCCACTTTTTTAGATCACAAATTTCAGTAACTTACTGCTAAAGTTCAAGTAGAAGCAAATTGAATGTAAAGAAAAGTGTTTTAGAATTGCCAAATAACCAAGTAAGTTTTGTACAAAAGATATATATCCAAAAACCGGTTTTGAAAATAACATTTTCGGTTTTTGATTTCTAATAATTTTACGAATTCCGGAAACCGGAAACCGGTTCTTCTTTCCCCAATATATGTATAAATATATATAATATATATATATATATATATATATATATATATATATATATATATATATATATATATATATATATATAAATGTATATATATAATATATATATACAAAATATATATATAAAGTATATATATATAAAATATATGTATGTATATATATATATATATATATATATATATATATATATATATATATATATATATATATATATATATATATATATATATATATATATGTATATATATATATATATATATATATATATATATATATATATATATATATATATATATATATATATATATATATATATATATATATATATATATATATATTTAGGCCCCTATCCCATATAATTAAAAAATTGTTTAAATAAATTAAAAGTCGGGTTAGTGATTGGGAAGTTTCAATTTAAAGAAGATTGGTATAGTTAATTCTCAATATCTCGAACACAAAAGTGACCTGGAAATAAGTTTGAGATATCGAGAGTTCTATATATCAATAAAGAGGTTAAAAATTAGTAAAAGCGCCCAACTTTTATTAAAAAACAGGTTATTTTTCTTACAAAAATCATTAACAATAAAAAGTACAATTTTTAGAAAAAGTCTGTTATCTAATATTGCTTCATCTTTTCCATCTTCTTTAAATCCTCAAGTTTTAATGCTAGGGATTGTATTTCACTTCCGTATTTGAATTGTATAGTGAAGTATTTTTAAGCGTTTCAAAAGCATTCTCTAATTGAACATCAGATGGGCGTGGCAAGGCTTCTTCGTCTGTAACTTCGTCAACGCTATCTTTATCCTCATCATTGTTGTTTTCAAAATTAGGGTCTAAAATCTTAGCAATCATTTTAGCATCAGTAGCATAAGATTCAGTGGTTACTACATCGCAATCTAAACTAATGCAAGATTCTGCTGAGCAACCTTCTTGGGCGGCACTAGGATATAACTCTTGCAAACGGTTAAATTCTTCTGTCAAAGATTTAAAAAGGTAATCATCATCAGCTTATGCAATACTCTTGTTTGTTTTGCTGATACCAGATTTTTTAAAGCAATTGATTACAGTCTCCTTTGACACAGCATTGCATGGAGAAATAAGATCTGTTGTTGCTTAAAGTATTGAAACTTTTGACAGGGGTTGGTTATTATTGACAAACTTGATACACAAATACACAATTTTCTGACGTTAGCAGTAAAACTGGCAGTAAAATTGCATACTATAACAATTATAATGAAGCAGATTTTATTGTGACTGCAATTTAAGGAAATACATTTGTGCAAGCAATTTAAAAATATATATATATTTTTCAAGAACAAAAAACTATACTAATGACATTACACACAAAAAGGCGTACAACAAATACGCTAGTAAATATAATGAAACAATTCACACTTACCAAATAAGAGTTGAGCTTAAACTAGTAAATAAAAGCAATATCAGCAAATTTTTTGATTATGTTAATCAAAAACGCAATAACTCTAAAAACAGTTATCCTCTTAAAGACAAAAATAATAATGACAAAATAACTTGTAGTAACAAAGAAATCGCTGATGTGTTTAACAAACACTTTGGCAGTGTCTTTACGAATGAGCTATTCTCTATTTACTAATAGTAATGTTAATGATTCAATAGGTATTGAAACAGTAAAATTTTCACCAGAAGCAGTGTATAAATCTTCAACGGAAATTAAAGCTAGTACATCATACAGTCCTGATGGCTTGCCTAACATACTTCTGAAAAAGTTAGCTCATTTATTGTGTACTCCGCTTTCCTTTATATTTGATGCCAGCTTTAAGTCTAGTTCTTTATCTAATCAATAGCGCCATGCTTTTGTCTCTCCACTTTTTAAAAAAGGAGCTACTGCGGATCCAAATAGTTATAGATCCATCTCATTGACATGCACTTGTTGTCGTATCATGGAAAGAATGACCAATGTGCAAGTTATAGAGTACCTAACTCAACGTAGCCTAATAACTCATAATCAACATGGTTACCTCTACAATCACTCCACCTGTACAAATCTCTTAGAATCTGCAAACGATTGGAACACCGCACTTGATAACCACCAAATAACGGATGTTGTATATATTGATTTTCAGAAAGCGTTCAACTGTGTCTCGCATTCCAAATTAATAATTAAACTTGCATCGTATAACATAAGAGGTAATCCTCTGAATTGGATTTTCGCATTTCTTACCAATAGATATCAACAAGTTGAGGTCGGTAGTTCTCTATCAAAATCAATACATACTATTAGTAGAGTTCCAGAGGGTAGTGTGTTATGTCCTACATTGTTTCTATGATATGTGTTTACTATTTAATTGCTATAACTAATAATCTAGATTGTCGTATAAAACTTTATGCAGATGATATAAAGTTATATAGTTCATACCGTAACATGGATCTAAGCTAGAATTTAGTTGTTGCTCTAAAAAGACTCGTAATATGGGCAGATTAGTAGCAACTAAAAATTGCTAGTAGCATGTGTTTTTCACTTAGAATAGCATCTTCCTAATTATGTGAAGGTATAAAGGTTAACTATAAATTAGGTGAGTGTACTTTAGCTTGGTCCTCCAAACCAAATGATCTAGGAGTTACAATGGACTGTAACTTTAATTATGAAAAACATATTTATACTGACATCCATCAAGCTAACTCTAGAGTATACTTAATCTTGAAATGTTTTAAAACTCGCGACCCTTGTATCCTAGTTATAGCTTTCACTACCTATGTACAATCAATTTTAGAATATTGTTCTCCAGTTTGGTCGCCACACCAAACTGGATTGATTAAATCAGTTGAAAGTGTCCAACGAAAATTTACTTAGAAAATTAGGAACCTTAGAAATTTGTCCTATCATAATAGACTACAGTTGCTTGGTTTGGAGTCGCTTGAAGTTCGGCGCCTTAAAATTAACTTAGTAACGTGTTTTAAAATTTTCCGTAAACTTATTTGTACAGAACAATCTTTGTTCTTTGAGATTGACAACAATAGCCACACCCGGGGTCATATCTATAAAATACGCAAACAATTCTGCGGCTTGGATTTAAAAAAATATAGATTTTCTTTCCGAGTTGCTGACATGTGGAACAATATGACCTCGGATGCTGCAAAGGCAAAAAATATTTTATCATTTAAAAATAAGATTAACTCTTTTGACTTAAACAAATATTTATTTTAAAAGGAACAACTATTTGTTTCTTTATAATTTTGTTTTTTTATAATATTTGTAATTTTATAATTTTGTTATTGGTTTTGTAGTGGTACATTTTTTACAGAGCCTTTGTATCCTTTAGAACATGTATTTGATGTTTCTAATAAATATCTACCTATCTATATTTGAAATTTCCCTGAAAATATCGAAACTGCAGATTATAGAATATAGACTGCGATTAAAAAAAAAGTTCTTAAAATTACAACTACTTACTACGTCATAACTAACTAATAAGACAAAGATTAAAGCGAATAAAGTTATTTGCAATGCTCTTTGTGAAAGTTCTTTACCTGCAACTTGCAACATCAAAGTCCATTATATAATTGTTGTATTTAGTAGAAGTTTAAAAGATTTAAATTTTCGCACAATCTTTTTAAACAACCTGTACATTTTGAAATCATATTTGTTGTCTAGAAATATTTCACTTAAAAAACATTTTTTCAAGTAACATGATAAATACATACATACATACATACATACATACATACATACATACATACATACATACATACATACATACATACATACATACATACATACATACATACATACATACATACATACATACATACATACATACATACATACATACATACATACATACATACATACATACATACATACATACATACATACATACATACATACATACATACATACATACATACATACATACATACATACATACATACATACATACATACATACATACATACATACATACATACATACATGTATAAATGAGTGTGCCGGTAGTTAGTAATAAAGCTTCGTATTACACCTTAATCCCTGGGGTAAAGTACAAATGTGGTGTTAGGGGGAAAAAATATCAGATTGATTCTGCTTAGCCATTCAGTCTGTTAATGGACAGAACAGTTAACCACCAGGACTGCTACTTTCCTGTACTGAGCATGAAAAGATGAGTCAAGCTTTGTCAACCATTCTGTAAAAAAGCCTCCGGTCATCCAACTTTTTAGCTGATTTTTAATATGTGCAAGGAAGTTATTTTATGTGCTTGGAACACCAAGGGGTTTTAGTTTTTTAAATAACAAACATAGGTAATTTTTCTCGCGTTGCACTTCCTGCTGCCTTGTCTTTTAGTCTGACTATACTATTTTTTTCCCCGAAATATTTTTATCGTTATAAATGGTACGTTTTATTTGATAAGCACTAGTAAAATAGCCCAAATTCATCGGTATTAAAAATATTTTTAAGTTTGTAATTCAAAAGCAATGTTGAAAGTATAGTTTCATTCCATGAAACAGTCATATTATTTGTAACGACGGCGGCCCTTTACTTGAGATTATTTTAAAGCTGATGCTGTTCCTGAAAATAGGAAACAAATAATTGAATTTTAATCAAACGTTTGAAAAATTCAATGCTGGTACATGTGAGACTCCTTTTTGCGACGAACCACGTAAACATAGCCTTGTCTACATTTTTGAAATTACCGCTACAGAGTTTTTTCCGTTTAAATTTTGTGCCAATTTTTTCCAGCGAGGTTAATAATTTGTTTTTATTTTTAACTCAAGTTGATATTGTGTTCATCGAGACACCATACTGTTGGGCAACCTCTTATCAGACATCCCTTTCTCCAGGTCATTTAATGCCTTGCATTTTTCTATAATAGATTTGTTTGTAAGTTTTTTTTTAACGAGCGGCAAGATATCGAGTTTGTCAAAATCAATAAATTAGTATTTTAAAGGAACACTTTTCATAAATTCAATTTATAAAAAAATCAAATTTTGAAAAATTTTATATCAATACATTTTAAAAATTAAAATTTTAAAAAATTAAATGTTATTAAAAGATTTCTTGAAAAAAATTGTTGAAAAATTCGAGAAACTTGAGAAAATTATCCGTTTGACCAAAAATTTTGTTTGAGATACCAAAAAATTCGATGTATTAAGGTTCGAGATGTTGAGAAGGTTTTAGTCTAAACAAGAACTTTATATTCATGGGATCGCAAAAAATTTTGTGATACCCAAAATTTCAAGGTATCCAGTATTTGAGATATTGAGAGTTGACTGTAGCTCCTTAAATGCGTTTAATCATATTTACACAAGGTACGGGAATGAACAGAGCTGCCACGTTAAGGTACGTAACAAGGTTAAAATAGAGACAAATTTTTATTGAATAAAGTAATGAGCAGTTTTCTTGACAAAAAAATCATTCGAAGAAAATTCGAAGAAAATTCGTTCAAATCATTCGAAGAAATGGTTCAAATAATGATTATTGGGTATTCACCCAATATAAGTATAAAATTCATTAATTCATTCAAAACTTTATATATTAATTTTTATACTTACTGCCAATAACTTTTATTTTTGCAAGACTTCAAGAAAGAAACTCCAATAAAACAATCTGGGTTAAATTACACTTTTGCAACATATTCACTAATTAGGATGAATAAAAAAGTTCTTTGAAAATAATACTGAAAACATTCATTTTTTTGCTTTTTTACTAGTGAAAATTTTTATTATTATTTAATTTTACGACACAGTTGTATCTAGTTCATTTTCAACATATACGTCCAATAGACGTTCTTAAATCTTTTGTTTTATAGTGGCCCTCCAATCATTTCTTAAATCCATTTTAGTTTACTTAAGGGTTGGTTACCTTAGTTATCAGATGATGTCAAGTTAAAATGCTATAGATTGGAAAATAGGCTATAGACCCTTTGTATATTTGATTGAGAAAGCCTAAAGTATTTTCTGAAGACTGCATCAAACTACAAGCACTTTCTCTATAAGCAACCTCTATGCTAGCAACTTTTTTTAGTTTAACTGTTCTATTTAAGCAAATTATTTTTTTAAAGCTAAATATTTAAATCAAGTCTCCCTAATAACACACCATTATTGCAACCACTAAATCAAAATGTGATAAAATCACTACAACAACGTTATTGCAATCTTCTACTTGCATGCCTTGCAGCCTTAAGTGCAGAAGGTGGAATAGTTTTAGTACTGAAGAATATAAAATTGAAAGATGTTGTTTGTTTAGTGGTGCTGGCATGAAATAAAATTCTCGTGTCAGTGATACAAAGTTCATTTAAACATCTTTTTTTGTCAAGTGATTAAATTCAATACAACATTCATTCCGATCACTTTTCGGAAGAAGATGATATTCCCTTGGCAAGACTGTGTTATTCGATATTTAATGATTGTAATTTAGCAAATACTGAAGTTATGGAGTGGACAAGTGGAACCAGCGAAGCAAATCATCCATTTAACCTTGAAGAAAATGCTGAAGTAGAAAGTGAAACTGCTCCTGTTTAAGAAAATGAAAAAACGTCGAATGACTCCAATAAAAACATCAATGATGTCATAAATTCTTTTAATTTGGGGATAGAATGTGCCAAAGAAAATGACTTACCCTGCAATGAGGTTCTTTTGTTACTAAAAATAAGAGAAAAAGCTATCATAAACAAATGTAATTGTTTTTGTTTGTTTTAGCAAAAGTGCTGTACTAAATCAAAAATTTAACGATTAATTAACCATTTTAACAAAATAAGAATAAAACATTTAGGTGCCTATAGTGCAACTTATAGTGGTGACACGAATCATGACTAAGAACTTTTGTACGTAAGACGTAAAAAAATCGGCCTCCTAATTTTTTACGGAAAATGAATAAAATCAGGCCATGTAATTTAAGTTGTCCATGTGTCCTATGTTTTATTATCTTCATGAAATGTTCATTGAGAAAATGTTTTTCAAGGACTTTTATGTAGTCTAGAAAAAATAGAAAGACGATTCGTAGTTAAAAAAAAAAATTTATTTAAGAGGAGATTCAGAATACGGAAACACTAATGTAAGATGTAGAAAACAACATATACAAAATGAAAATGCAGATTCACTTTTTGATTTATTTAATTGGTGTTTTGATGTAACCAAACCCTACTTACATGTTTATTGTCAAAGAATTAACTTTTAAAGTACAATGATACTCCAATGTATGTACCTTGTTTTCCTGTTCATGGGTAAGCTATTAAATAATGTGTCTAAGAAGTCACCAGAGCTTCTCAATCGGTATTTGAAATAGAAGAGATGGGTTCATCAGAGCAACATTACCACTTCGAGAAATCATGCCCCTGAGCCACTCAAAAAAATTTCTATTTAAATTAATTTAGGCAAAATAAAATTTTTTTGCTGTTTTCTTTTGCTTTAGGATATTATTTATGATCGCAGTAAATAAACTTAATGTTAAATATATTGAATCTTTTTGATAACATTTTATTTAGGACCAATAAATTTTTAACCCATTTAAAAAAGTTTGTGAATTATTGTAGGAACTATATTATTTATAATTTATAGAGCAATTAAGTTTTTTTACTCCTCTAATATCCTGGAGCAAATGCGGTATACTTACGTATACGTTTTTGTATGATCTTGTGAAGAGTAGCACCCAAAATTATGTTTTATTTTAATGTCTCTATTATGTCTAGTTCGCCATAACCTTATAAAAAAAAGGGTAGAAAAGTGCTAATTTGATGCATTTTTAGTAAAACTGACATTTTTTAAACGCCCTGCGTCCTCAAAAAACAAACTTTCTCAGAGAAAAAAAAATATTCGTTTTTATTCGTTTCTTCCAATATCATACTACACAATTAAAATATTACGCGCACTACAACTTCTAACATTTTTATTTATATATTTTGTTATAAAATCCATAATGGTAGACAATTTTTCTTACGTCGTGTTTGTATGGCATTAGGAAAAGAATATTTCGTTTTATTTTTATGTATATTTTTTGTCTAATTGTTTTTTGATAATTGCATTACCTTAGGCTTATATAAAAAAGGCCGAAAAAAAGTCAATCTAATGAGTTTTTAATAAAACTAAGATTTTTCAAACGCCCTGCGCCCCCACTAGACAAACTTTTTAATACAAAAAATGTAATCACGTCTCTTCTAATATTCTTATACAAAAAAACAAAACCAAAAAAAACATTACGCGCGCTCCCATATCCAAAATTTAAAAAGTATGACCCACTCTAATGTACACTTCACTGTGACTAGAACTATAACAGTCGAATTATGTAGACAAGGGTAAATGAAAATAACTTTTTCTAAAATGCAACTATTCTCCTAATTTCTATATTAGTTATATCAAAAATAAAAAAATTAGACCAAGATAAGCAAAATTGGACAAGAATTACCCCTTGCAGCAATTTTTGGGTAATATTACTTATTATTGAGAGCAATCATAAAAATTGAATATTAGGTATATATTAAAATCCATGCACTACTCTGAGTTTTAATACAAATCATATTTTTAAATTTTAGTAATGGTATTTAGTTTGAATTAATAATATTATTTATAAATTAGTAATATTTAATAATAATAGAACTATATTTTATAATACAGTTTGTAATAAAATAAATTATTTGAATATGGTTAGTAAGGTGGGCTGAAAGTATTGTAAAAAAAAATTTGCAAATCTATAATTGACAGTTGGTGGAATAGTTGCTCCGTAGTAGCATTTGTGAGAACAAAAAAGGAAAGCTCATAAACTTGTTGGTCTTGGGGTGCCCCAACACTCTTGAAATATGACCAGTTTTATGCAATTTTGTAATTTTCTGTCATTTTACATACAACTAAGCAATGTTTAATTTAGTTACTTAAAATATTTGTACTAAACAGTACCACAAGTACACACTACACATGCAAATAAAATGTTAAAATCTGTATTGTGCTTTGTTGTCAAACGTTTTCATTTTCTTTCTGGATTCAATACCAGAACGGATAAATCCGTCTCGTTGTTCAGTGCAAACTGCCGCCGATGCCTCAGTCACTAGACAAATATGTCGTTCGGTGACTTGGGTGTGGCAGGGAAATTGTGGCAGGCTCCTATCAAGCTGGCTGTTCCTGTTCTTAACGCAGTCTTGTAGCTCTGCTTCAACCAGGTGATTCGTCATCGGAGGTTCGCAGCGGTCTTTGTTGTTCCAGTTTACCAGGTCAATGTAACCTCTGGCATTGAAGTTTAAACTTGGAACTCGAAATTGTTGCAGTGCTTCTGATGCGTTCTCCTTCCATGCAGTAAGTATCCGTCTGCAGCCAAGCTCTCTGATGTGGTCTCTTTCATCAGTTAGCATTGCCAACAAGATGTTCTCAGAATGGCAAAAGTAACCGCTTCTGATAATTACGGGATCAACCATCACTTTGAGTTCCGATTTCATGTATCTGGAAAACTGTATTAGTCTCCACATATGTCGCAATTCTTCCCTGCACGCCAACCTGACTTTAATGTGGAACCATAGCGGTGCATACACAGTCATGACATACGTGACAAGTTCCACAAGATTCTGAAGCGGTCTACCAAGGCGCTTTTTGAGCAAACGGATCACACCTCGGTGTGTGCCGGTATTGACATTAGTGCCATCGGACCCAATAGCCATTAGATCCTCTGTTTTGACTTTATTCTCCTTTAGATAGTCCCAGATACCTGTAGTTATGCTTTTGGCTCTTCCACTTGAAGGTGTAATGTGGCCTAGGTACTCTGAATTTGGCTCGCAAACTAGACACACATTTTCTTTTACAATAATCCGTCCATGGTTTTTGTTACCTTTTCTAGTTTGCAATCCGGTCTTATTATTGCGGCCATCGAAATAGAGTCCATTCAGTTTTTGCCGGAATGCCTGGGTTTGTAATCGCTTTCTGACTTTTCGCCGTTCTCTGCCAAGTTTATTCTTATCTATTATCATTGATGTGTCCCCTTGTGTATAAGATCCATATCTTGCAATATTGCACTGACAATAGCTGCTGCACAACGACCCCGAACTTTATATCTGTCGCACATCTTAGCTACATTTGGTAGTTCTAGTCGCATTTGTTTCTTGCACTGCTTGTTTTCAATATCCAATACTTTACTGTCAGTAGTGTCAGTAGTAACATTAAAATCCGTATCCATTGCATCCATTCTTGAGTCGTCCTCATCAGACGTTGCCGAAACATTTATATCGTCAACTTGTTCATCAATTTTGATACACTTGCGATGTTTTTCCATGAAATCATCAACTCGTCTTTGGCGTTTTTGTCGCAACACGAGTTTCTTTGTAGTTCTTACATCAACGCCGCCGATCATCATTTTTTGTTGATTTTGTTGGTCCGTTAAGAAGCTTCTCTCCGCAGGCGGCACCTTATGCTCAAGTTTGCATCTGCAACTTAGAAAATCGATACATTTGCAGATTGCAATATCAAATAGTTGCAGATTTGTTTTGGTAGCAAATTTTTTAAGTCGCTTGGTGTATGCCGGATCACATTGTCTGGATTCATATGGTTTTAGCAAGTTTCTGTTATTGCTGTGGAGCATTCTGATTTTCTTTATAATTCTCTTGTGTGATATTACCGGGATTGACGCTTTGATCCATACATGCTCGATATGTAGCGCTGTTCTTTCTGCGACTGTGGAAACTGCAGGATCCGGAGCACTGTCTGTCACTTTCATCTCACGTCGTATCTGCAAAAAAGATCGCATTATATCCGACTTTGTTGGCAGCTGGGTCTCTTTGGCTCTGGACGGTTAACCGAAACCGGACAGCATTGGGACTTTCTTGTCAGCTTCTTCGATGCGCTACGGGGTGTAGTATTGCACTTTTTCGTTTCCTGAAAACATAAGCAACACAAACTCAGTTATTGCTGAGAAGCAGCCGATGCATGTAAACCTAAACCCTAACCCCAACTTTAACTTTAACCCTAACTCTTTTCAAGTTAGCATGATTTGCTAATTCTGTCACGTAATAATATTCGGTTACGGTTATGTAATAATGCAATAATGTAATAAATATAGTCGTACTGCTTAACTGAGCATTAGTCAGATTCTTTGGTTTGCTACTGGGTGTCATAATTACTTCCGACATTCTTTGTTTTGCTGAAAAGTACATTAAGTTAATTGTATAGTATTTACTTTATTTTCGTTATGAATGAGTGATAATAGAGAAAATTATAATTATGGTTACTTTTGGTAGTACTTCATTGGAAGCTATACCATTTTAAAACCAAATTGGGCAATTTGGCAGTCATAAAACTGGGACGCCCTGGGGCACCACAAGATGACTTACAAAATTCAAAATATTTTGCACAACAACTAACAAGGTCATGGAGCAACTATTGCACGCCCTACCGTTTCCTAGTTTTCAAGACAGTTTTTCAGCCCACCTTAATAGTTGGTTTTGAAATTACGAGTAGAGCATGGATTATATGCGTAATATTCTACTTTTTCTGTTTAAAAACTTTATGATTTGTTTTAAATTGTTAATTATTTATTTGTAAGTTGTTTTATAATTTGAATTCAGTTTCACTTTAGCTTTATGATATAACTCATTTTAAAAAATACTTGTTTTTTAAATATTATTAGCATAAAGTCTTTTTACTATATTTCGTAAAATGTTTTTCATATTTTAAAAATTTTTATAACTCTGAATGTTTCTATGTACAGTTTAATATTTTGCTGTGCTTATTAATACTTTGATATACTATACTAATACTTCGCTAATTATATTTCAGTAAATGTTAAGATAAAAAAAGATCATCTATTAAGTGGGTATTCAAAACCACTTTCTGAGGTGCAACTGCCAACGGGACTAGATTTAATGCGGTATATGTAGTATTTGTGAAAAAATGTAAACAACCTATACTATTGTATACTAACCTATACTGCATACTATTTCTCAAATAAAAGTACAATTAAATATAATCATAATTTTACAGAAATTTCTTGGAAAAGCCGAAAGAAAAAAAAAGAATAAAGCAGCATACATACAGTAACATACAAGCAACATTAACAGCATTAACATTAACAGCAACAACATTAACAACAAGCAACATTAACAGCAACATACACAATTTGTGATCATTTACATCCTTGACAAAGAGAATTGTTAACTTTTTAAGCTAAGCGAAAAACTCCAACTGCTGAAAGAGAAAATTAAAAAAATTTCAACTCTATAAAGACACTCTAGCCAAACTGATTGATATATCTGCTTGCCAATCCAAAAATCTTAGGTAATGCTGCTATAATATGGTTAATTATGGTAATATGGTACTTGATTTGGAGCATGTTTTACTAAAAAATATAAGGAGTGAGCTTAAAATTGGCTATTGGATCAAAAAAGAAAAAACTGCAGATCATTCGAAGCAAACAGAGCTCAGACCTTTTTAATGTAGTGCCACTAGATTCTATCATTTTTTCCTACACTTATGACATCAGCTGTACTTGAGGACATTGGCATTATTTTACTTGATGACAAACAAAGTTTTTGACCGGAGCAAAGTAAACTGTGAGTGTTTGAAAAATAGGATTTATTTAAAAGTTAGAGAAGTTCAGGGTTTATTTAGAGCAGGGTTTATTTAACAGTTAGAGAAGAGAAGCAAAGGCGTTTTACTTTGATGGTAAAAATGATTGGACTTTTAATAAAAAGAGAACCATAGTGATGGAAAAGAACTCATTCTTGAACCCTAACCCTGACGGAACCTTAATAAGATTTTTTAAGACACTGCTCTTTTTTTAGCAAAACAGCTGAAACATTTAAGTTTTAATTTCTATAAGATTCTAAAGAACACAATATCCATTTGGATGATTTGCAAGTGCAAGGCGGTGATGGAACTAATGTAAACACTAGAAACAAAGGTAATGTTATTCGATTGGTTGAGTTAAGACTTTAAGGGCGTCTACAATAGGTAATCTGTTTGATATATGCAAATGAGCTCCCACTATATCATTTGTTTGGGGAGTTGAATGGACCAAAATCTGGGTTTAGATAATATTCAGACTCTATTCGAAAGTCTCTTGTAACTTGTGAGATTTCAAAGGTTGTTGATTTTCAATCTATGAACCATAATATAGAAATGCTAGAGAGTGCACTGAAAAATGCTTATTATAGATCAGCTTTACCTTTTTTTTGTATTTTATTTATTTATTTCGTCCTTTAAAATAAGCTTTACAATGTTTTACAACATAATAATATAAAGTTTTGAAAAATTCCAAAGGAAAAGACATGGTCTTTTCATCCAGCCCTGTTGTTACAAATTTAGATATAATCTTGTATTTAACACACATACATATACTTTTTTTTTTTTAATTAAAAAAAAAAATTTTTTCTTATTTTTTTTTTTACGTTAATATAATATCATGATTTTGAAATCCATACATATTGAAGAAAATACATATTGAAAAAACAAAATAAAAACGTATTCATCAATATATAAGATATTAAATAACTAAGATTAAATAAAGTCTTTAAAAGTAAGTTAACAATTGTTTATAACCAAAGTTGAATATGTGTTGCTTTGTTGCACGTTTAAAATGTAGAGTTTTGGCCTTGGCCTTAAAAAAAAAATAAAGTTAAAGTCTTTATATTACTTCTTATAATCAAGTTCCACAATCTTGGCCCTCAGCAAGATATTAAGAAGCCAACTTGTTTTAGTAAAGTTTTTGGTATAACAAAGTTGTTAAATGAGTACTTAATTTAGTATTTGTGGTTTATAGAAATAAATTAATATTGGAAAGTGTTTGGTCGTAGATTCTTTAACTTAAACATAAAAAGTAGTATGTTAAGAATATTTACTTTAAAGACATTAGGCACTCCAAGTTCTCTTAGTAGAGGTTTGGCACTGGTGTACCTGTTTGCGTTTAATATTAAGCGACATGCATGTTTTTGCTTTTTGTAAATCGGGTTTAAATTTGTTGGATAAGTACTCTCTCAGAATATGTTACAGTAATTGATGCAGCTGTGAATAAAAAAGAAAATAATATTTTTTAAACAAGTTGTATAAAGAAGATGCTTTGATTTATACATAATTCCAATTATTTTAGATATTTTCTTTTCCATTTTTTTGACATGATTACTCCAACTAACACTTTCATTAAGAATTATACTTAAAAAGTTGATTGAGTATTCTCTTTTAAGTTTAGTTTTGTTGATAAGCAGGAAGTTTTAAGGGGAGGGTGTTTGAACCAAAAGATTTAGTAAAAAGTACATATTTTCTTTTTTATACGTTTAGGGAGAGTTTGTTGGCCTCAAACCATTTGTATAGATTTTTTAGTTCTTGATTAACTATATTAAACATAAAGTTAATGTTTTTGTGGCTAAAAAATACTTGCGTATCGTCAGCAAAGAGAACAAAGTTGAGTTTATTGGAAGATGAGAAGATATCATTAATACAAACAAGGAATAGCAATGGATCTAGAAGCCATTGCTATTCCTTGTTTGAATTCCTTTGTCTAGAAGCCATTGCTATTCCATTACAATCCTTGCGAGACCCCACAGGTAATACTTTTAGGTTGTGTAACGGTATTGTCATACGATAATGCTTGTCTTAGGTTATTTTTGACATCTGTACTAAGCGGTACTTGTTCTACCAGTCCTGGAAAACTTCCTCAATCTAGATGACTCACCACTCCCTGTGTCCTCAGACTATATTTTTCTACCACAATCCCTCATCAAAATTCGGTAACTGTAGCAACATTCATTATATGTATTTATGCCCCGCTGTAGTTCATTATCAAAATGGAGTCTATTATCATTTATGGAAAGAAGCATCTTTGCAGTACATTATAGTCTAGTCAAAATAAGTCTAAACAAATTCCTGGACAAAATTTGAATATAAATGAATTTGGTATCATTCGAAGCGTTACTTTAATATATCCGAAATCCACCAAAATTCATTTTGGGCAAAAAAAAGTTAGGGTTTGAGAAAGGAAAAAGTTATAGGCTTTAATGCCTGCAGAATCACTGACACTAGAGCCAAGCCATTCAGTGTGATGAGCATTAAAGTCACCGCCAACAACTATATTAGCTGATGGATAAAGAGTGAGGACTTGGTCAATATGATCAGAAATAACATCAAAAGGAGTGCAGTCTTGAGATAAAGAAGGGAGCGATATAAAGTAAAGAGAAAGGTGATAGAGTGAAGTGATGCTAAACGAAAGCACATGAAAGAATAGTCTGTGGATTCAAACCTAGTTTCACGACAAATGGGTGAATTCTTACGAATGTAAATGCCTAGGGCAAGTATGTGACTATTGGAGTCTTTACAATTTAAAGGAAGATAACCATCAACATTAAGATCACAAAATGAGACAGCTGAACTCAAATTAGTCTCACAGAGAGCAAGTAGGTCTGGTGAACTTTGCAAGAGATAAGACTCAACAGAAGAAAAGTTACTTCGAAGACCACGAATATTAGTGAAAGATAGGTTTAGAGAACTTGGTGATGATAATGGTTTTTTGTGTTTTATAGTTTTTGGTACTTTATTCATTTTTAAATTTGTTGAAGAACTTGACTCAAAGCATAGATAATACTCAGAGCACTATTTAATAGCCCAAGCAATTGCCATATTACTAATAATAAACCCTGAGCCGAGACAAAGGGCTTCAAATGTGGCCTCGGCAATGCACACTAAATGTACAAACAGGGACACCATCCATTCGCAACATGGCACTGTTAATACTTTAATATTTTGCAGCCGTTGATGGAATCAGCCTCTCTGAGAGCTACCACAGAGTTCGGAAAACCTAACTACCAGCTGGCCTCAGAACCATAAAAATGAGTTTTCGAACTGTACTCTCATTAGGAAAAAATAGAATGAGTTTCCTAGTCATAAAAACAGAGAAACAAGCAAAACCCATGCATTGAGTCAAGAAGATCAAACTGAAAAAAATGTATAGAAAATACATCTGCGCCAGCCTAATAGATGAAGAAGGGGTGCGAGGCTGGTCAACAGATAGAATCTGTTTACCCCTTAAGTCTTTGCCTAAGAGGCCTTCTACAAGACAGTATCCGTATGCATTTAACATCTGCCCAATATGAGTACTTTTATTGATACACCATCTCCAGCCTTTACTCAACCAAGAGCCCCAAGCAGGGGGTGTTTTAAGTCGGAGTTCGCATCCCCTAGCCTTTGCCTAAAAAGGCGTATCCTACAAGGCAGCAGGAAATGAAGCAGATTGTACTGGGTTACATGTTACCAGGAGCAGGATAACCTGACCTGACAGCAATTTCAATTTATATTAAAAAAAAAAGCAATTTCAATTTACATCAAAATAAAGCGTTAAGCAACTAACACAACATCATGATCAAAAACATATTCAAAATCTTTGAAAACTAATTTATAAACTTTTTTTTATTATTATTTAGTAGCTATTTGGCATTCAAACTTTTTGGTTCAAACTTGTTAAATTGAACTTTAATTAATTTTTTAAATTTTTAAGTGGTTTAATTTATAAAACGTTTAGCGTAACAAAACTGAGAGCAGAAATATTACTTTAAATTAACTTTTATTTGAATTTTCTTTAATAAATTATTAAGTGAAAAATGTGGACCAAAATAAAACAGGCAGAAAACGTCAAAATACGTACAAAATAAGGATAAATCTAAAATTTATCTTTACACAAATAAAAAAATGTTAGTAAAAGATTTGTTAATAATTTCAGTATTATCATAGATTCAAAAAGAAATTTAATCGCTTAGAGTCGGTTGTTTAGACTAATTTATTATTTTCCCCAGCTTTGATAATATAAAAAATTTTCTTTTTTTTAATAGGGTTTGGGTTTTATTTTATAATTTTAATTAATAATTTTAGGATTTTAAACTTTTTTTAAAACAATGAATGAAAAACTCGTTGAATTGTTTTATTTTATTGTGTTTTATTTTATTTGATTGTATACCTAACTTAACAGATTTAGTCAGCAGAATACTTATATGGATTATTTTCTATTTCAAGTTGCAAAAGATGCTTTAAATGTTTTAAAATACGTCTAAAATGTTTTAAAAGTGGCCTTAAATTGTTTTGTTTTCAAAAAAAAAAATGATCGTACTATCAGAGTCAAAAGTACAACAATAACAAGGCCAAAATTAGCGAGGCCAAGGCCACACGTTACAAGGCCAAGACTAAGGCCAAAAGTTACAAGACAAAGAACAAGAGTTTTAAGGTCAAGGCCAAGATTAAGAGACCAAAGACTTCAATTTTTGCCTTACGTTAAAGCGAATTATTAACAAAACTATAAGTAGCAAGTGCTGTAACAATAAAACCACATTTTGTAAAAATAGACCAAGGTTATGCGCAGAACTCAACGAAATCAATAAGAAAATATGAATTTTTTTTTTAAGGCCAAGGCCAAAATTTTCAAGGCCAAGGCCAACAATTTCAAGGCCAAAACCAAGGCTTCAATTTTTGGCCTTAGGGCAAGGCCAACAACTAACAACTCTTCGTACTATTAACGTACCCAATTTTGTCCATATGATGAAAATTTTTTGAACTCAGAAATATAAATTTTCAAAATTCATTCAAAACTTTGCTAAACTTACTGAAAAAAAATTTTTTATTATCGAACTGCATTTCAAACTTCAGAGTAGGCTACCCTAAAATAAGACTAAGCTACTGTTAAAAAAATTAGAGGATAGCGGGCAGCTTTGAATATTTGTCTAAGCTTTTATTATATTTCTAAAAAATTTGACCGCCCTTTTATAACAGTACACACACAAATATATATATATATATATATATATATATATATATATATATATATATATATATATATATATATATATATATATAAATATATATATATATATATATATATATATATATATATATATATATATATATATATATATATATATATATATATATATATATATATATATATATATATATATATATATATTGTCATCAAGCAATTTTATACAAAGTTTGACTTGGTTATTCCGTTCATAAATTTGACAGAATTGTATCACTTACTTAACGAAGTGTACCAACGAGAAGGTAAGTCATAGGACTTTGCACTCCATTAGTGAGCTGTCATGTTGCCTAAGGTAAGCCCTCCATTTCTGGATTCTTCCCTTTACTTGATAAGCAGTTCATGTAAAAGTACTAGTAACTAAACCTAAGGTTAGCCCTTCATTTCTGGATTCTTTACTTTTTTTGATAGACAGTATATGTAAAAGTAATAGTAATTTTGCATCAAGTTTTTTTTTAATAATTATAATAATGTGCAATTAAGCATAGAGATAAAAATATTGATATATAATATAAAATTATCTTTAAATTAAACAAATGGGTACATATAAACAGGTACATATAAACATATCAGATATGATTCATACAATTTATAAAGATATAAATTAAATGCAGTAAAAACTAGATTGGAACATAATAATAAAAGAAATACGATAAATACATACTACAACATAATTCTGAATTTTTATTAAATAAAATTACCTCACAATCCTAGCTAAAAAGAATAAGATCATCTTTTTCAAAATCAATTAATAAATGAAATGACCATACTTCATCAGGTTCATTATCATACTGTTGTTCAACGCATTTAGAAGCCATTTCGTTTTCAAATGTTTTTATTACTTATCAACAACCTCAACGTTTTTATAAAAAATTGTTTGCTATATAAAGCATTTAAAAATACAACTTGTGACTCTTGTCAACAGTTAATGATCGTTATACAAAACGTTTTAATAATAAAAATATGCAACGTGTCTTTTGTCTTTTGTCAACGTGTGACTTTTGCCAACAATTAGCAAAGCTAATTATTGAAAAAATATTGACGCACATTAAAATCACAACATCTCCCCCAGCTCAATAAGAGGACATACATAATCATGATACCTTTGATTAGGAAGCACTCTTCTCGCATAGCGAGTAAACCAAACAGGCTATAAATCTGTCTCACAATTTGATAGATAGTTTTGATCAGCGCGGTCCATACTATTGTCAGTTTCACCCTCGTCTTAGGATTTATTTGAGAACTTGGATCTTCATTTACGTCGTGTTTTAAGTTCGTTTCGGGAGGTTTAACCAGAGTCAGATTGTAATCGTCATTAGTTGTTATATCTTCTTCTTTTTTGTTTACACGATGATGCTGCAGATGAGAAAAATATCGTGGCAACGTATGACCGTTGACTTCAACTTCAGCTGTCAAAACATTTTGCAGTGCCTCTATACTTCCTCTTAACCATCGCTGTGTACACGACGTCGTATGCTTGGGCTTCACCCACACTTTATCGCTAACTTCCCATCTTTGAAACTTTGTCAGAAACTTTTGTGCTGATTCAACTTTATCGGTTCCAGGAATTCGGACGCGTTTGTATTGTTGGCAAAGGATTTCAAAAGGTGTGCCGTGTTTTGATGAAATGTTGTTGATTAAGAATGCAGAATGGGTATACCACATTTTGCTCTCGCATTTGTTCTTTTTACTGTCCGATGAACTCTTTCAACAACTCCATTTTCCGATGGTTTTTCAACAGCTCGATAAATAAGTTTTATTTCCCACTTCGACGCCATAGCTTGCATGGTCTGAGACTAAACGACTTAGAATTATCTAGAAGAACTTCGGACTGAGATCCAGGCGATGACCATATTGTTTCTAACGATTGAACAACTATTGTTGCACTTTTGTCACCTAATGGTGTCCACATCGTGTATCTGCTTGGGCCACAGTCATTACAGGTGAGATATAGCAACGTGAGTAACATCGCAGGCTACTCTTTCCCACACTTTGCTGACAGGAAAATTTCCTTTATCCCACGAAATCACATTAGAATCAATTGAATTGCATTCATCACATTCAGCGACAACTTGTTTCACTGTGTCTCTATTAACGTGGATACCAGCACGCGAGCATAACTCCATACTCTTGGAAACTCCCATGTGTGCTATTGAATGAACTTTTTTAATCTGTTGATTATTGTGCTTATAAATGATATTACATTCTTGCGTTGCAACTTTGTTTTTTATCCATTTTGTTGGCACTCGCGTGAGTTCATCAGCGATATTTTTTGTTGTTGGTACCCATGTAACATTTGCATTTATGGCGTAATCCTCGACCAATTTTCCAAATATTTGAAGCCTTTGTCGAATTAGCATTTCGCATTGCCTAGCACATTTTACAGGTTTGTCACGAGTCAATTCAGAGTTTAATCAACTGAAAACACTATGAGAATCAGTCTCGATAGAGACATCACTTGAGTTCCATTCCAATGCCATACTGAGACCTTCAATACATGCATCTAATTCAGCTACGTTGATATGCATTGCATCAGGCTTTAGTCGGAGCCATGTCACATCTTCTGTTTTTTTGTCACCTTGCATTATCATAACTCCTTTTGCCAGCGAACTTGCATCACACCATACAGTTAGAGATGCATTTAGTTTGACATTCCATACGCCTTTTGCTGGATCGCATTTGATGACTTTATCCACGACTTCCTGCATCATTTCATTAACGTATTTATTTGTAATAAGTTCATCCCAACCTACTTCGTTTGTAACCAGCTTTTTCCATTTCCATTGGTTGCTAAGGTGTCATCAATGTATCTTTTAGTTGATTTTGCAAGTGCAGAATTTTGTTGTATAACATATCGTAGTATTGAGGTCATCATCACAAGTGCTAGGTTCAAACCAAAGCCCAAACGTGTAAGCGCATATCGTTGATCTTTGTAAATGACCGTTTGGTAAGGCCAATGTCGTTTATGCACATGAATTTGTAGGTATGCTCTTTTTAGATCCACCACTGAGTTGTTGCTATTTTTACTCATCAGTCTCCAATCTCTCATTGCATCGTTGATGACATCCGCATCCCTTGTAGAGGCTTTTACATAGGTGTTAAGCTCGCAATAATCAAGTACCAGTCTTGATAAAAATAATAAAAAGAAGTTATTATCTTGAATGACGCACATCAAAGGTAGTAATCCTTTAGTTTTTCGCGGATGTCATCAAAGATGCAATTAGAGGTTGGAGACTGATGAGTAAAAATAGCAACGACTCGGTGGTGGATCTGAAAAGAGCATACCTACAAATTCATGTACATAAACGGCATTGGCCTTTCCAAACTGTCATTTAAAAAAGTCCCTGACAAAATTTCGAGGATGGAAAATTCTTCTATGGTCTAGTAAATCTTCGACGGCAGAGCAGCGAGCAAGTACGATACGTGTCAATCTGAAATAATATTGTTTATCACGAAGAAAGAAGTCATCTGCCGAATAAATCGCTTTGGCTGTCCATCTTCATATTGCGGAGATAATAGACACGTCTGGTTAGCTTGTTGTTCAACGCACTTAGAAGCCATTTTATTTTCATGTTTTTATTACTTATCAACAACCTCAACGTTTTTACAAAAAATTGTTCGCTATATATAGCATTTAAAAATACAACTTGTGACTCAAGCCAACAATTAATGATCATTATACAAAACGTTATAACAATAAAAATATGCGTGACTTTTGTATATATATATATATATATATATATATATATATATACATAATTTTAAAATTTGGTAAATTGTAAAAAAAATGTAAGTTTTATGTTATAAATAAGTCTTACTGATAAACTGTTGTAATTAAATTACTAATTGGTCAGCTGCAACAACAACAACAACAACAACAATAACAACGACAACAACAACAACAACAACTAAAAATAAATCCACTTTTAAATGCTGTAAGTAAAAATTTGTAATAAAATCTTAGCTATATAAAAAATAAAATTCAATGTGCGAAAAAATCTTTAGACTAGTTAAAGAAAAACGGCAAGTTTTCATTATCAATGACGGGGGAAATTTAAAAAATCTCCACTTAGAAAATAAAAAACCTACCCTATTAAACTTCAAGAAAAAAAAAAAACCAAAACTTATTCACATAATAAATAAATAGTTGCAGAATCTATTTGTATTTAAACTGAACCGAAGCATTTAAAATTAAATAACTTTGTAAATTCTAAAGCAAAACATCGTCCCGAAACAAATTATCTTAGTGCATCCTTTTCTGAAGAATATAACATCGATATATACGTTTTTACGCGATAAAATGTCACGTGACAAAACTTCCTACTGAAGTTAACTATATTTTTTCTCATTTATTTAGCCGTACAAATATTTACAAGTTCCGTGTTTTATAAAATATATAAAAATGGGAAGAACGAGAAAAAGGTTTGCCTTATCACCAAGTCCCTTGTTTTTCTAGGCATTTATATAAATACGTTGTAACTAAAATTAAAAATTAAAAATGAGAAAAAAAAGCAAAATGTTTCAAAGAAGTTTATATAAAATGCAAAATAGTTTAATAGAGTCTTTCGAAGTTATTTTTAATATAAGTTAAGGTGGTTCATCACAAAAAAAAAATTTTTTTCGAAAAAATTTATTTTTTTGCTTTTAATTGCAAACTAACTATTATTTACAGCAACTCATAAAAAAAAATTTCAAAAATTTTGTAATCTTGCTTAATTTTTTTTACTTATTTAACAAAAATAGGTACATTTTGAGGAAAAATCATAGCAAACCTCAAACCTAATAACTCAAGAAAACCTAGTTCATTTTGAATACAAATTTTCAAACCTTTTCTATACATATAGTACTAGAGGATGAGCGAAAAAAAATTGAATTAACGAAGATAAAACTCATTTTTGATTCATTTTTGTGAATATTTTATTAAGAGTTGTTATTTTTTCGATTTTTTTTTGCATTTTCGTAAAACAGTCACATAAATATACAACAAAATAAAAAACTGCTTCGCTCATCCTCTAGAGATTATTATTAGGAACATTTCCTGAAATTTTCAAGTGACTTAATAAATTTTTGACCGAGTTATGATGTTTGAAGTGAAGAAAAACGAAGAAAAATTCGATGTGTCATAAAAACCATTTTAAAAATAAAATATCTTAAAAAGCTCCTGCAGAATAACTTTTTGTAACCTGAATTGAATCTTCAATGTCAATGAGTCCTTTTTTAATAGTTCTTATGGTTTTTCTGCGTTGTTTTGCAACATCAGTCGATTTTTTGTCTAAAGTTTTAACTCTTGAACTATCTCTGCCATATGAAAGTTTAAAAAAAGGTTGACTACATAAAATTCCATATTGTTTAAAGACTAAGTCTACACCAAAAGATCCTTTATTAAACTCCAGTATAGCTGAATAAACACCAAGTTCTAATATGGTTCTACTAACATAGATATTTTTTGGACATTTGTTCCAAATTATATGATTCAGTGCCTCATTTGAATTCTGAGTTTGACCGTGCAAACACTTTTTTAACAACTCATCGGAAGACAATTCTAAAAAAACTGGGCGAAGAATTAGGTGGATCCACATTGCAAAATTAATATTTGGTCTATATGTCCAATTTGTTTCCAGTTTCTTGTACTTGTACCAACTCGCACTACCTGTTGGGCAAAATTGGTGGCGGTATTTATCATCATCAAATTCAGTGCAATGCCATAATATTGCCAAAATCGACTTCTTCATACTGTAGATTGCATTTTTATTGCTACGTATGGGCATTCCATAGTAATTCTGCATTGAATTAATATTTTTTTTGGTTAATTTTCCTTTCCCCTCTGGACATGACCTACGCACTCTAACTTTTCTGGAATGATACTATATTTCTCATATGGGTTACTTTTAACTACTTCTTTATATGATGAGGTATCACCATCTCCAAGGTATTGATTATAAATTAAACCATGCTTTTCAATTGAACGCCGAAACATTTCAACTGCGCCTACTGCTTCCATTGAGCAAGAAGATTTTGTATGATTTATGGAACATTTTCCACTTGATAAATGATCACGACTTTTTTTATCATAGTCAAAATTAATATTATTTTTTTAAATGCATCATAAGTTGCACATTTTTTGCAATGCTTTGACAAGACATGTATGTCGATACATTTTCCTGCATTTATTGCTGTGACTATTCCGTTCATCGAATTAAATCCACGTTTCTGCCATGTACCATCTACTGATACATAACATAATGGATATGGGTTAGTAAGCTCAAACAAATTTTCTTTTATCTGATGAGTAGCTTTTTGCATACTTTGTTCTGCAGTATTTTCATAAGCTCCATGTAAAGATTCTGAAATGGAATTATACATTTTGCGCTGAATTGAAAACATATTCATACATCGTGAAAAATTGACTAATGATTCGTGTCCCCTACCAATTTCTCGAAAAGAAGCTACAGCTCTATGTATATATATATACAATTGACATATATATACATAGATACATATATACATACATATATACACATATATGTATATACATGTATGTGTATATATGTATATACATATATGTGAGATACATATATACACATATATGTATATACATATATGTGTATATATGTATATACATATATGTGAGATATATATATACACATATATGTATATACATTTATGTAATTGAAAGATTCAGTAAGAACTGACAGCGGCCAACAGCACTTAAAGTTAAATTAAAATGTTTTATGGAACCAAGTATTTTACTAAGTTTTTATATATGAGAATATAAATAGTAAACCTCCATTTCTGCTTAGCCAAAGGCAATAAACAACCGAGTCAGAAGTTAACCAAAGTCGGTACATGATAAATATAAATATATATAAATACTGGCATAAAGACATGTTGTGGAAGAAGCGTTGCCCTTTCCCTCAAAACTGACTCAAAGTTTCAGTTTTTTATTTAAATTTTAGCTGCGTTAGGCCCCCTCATTTTCTGTTTCAGCCCCCCCCCCTCCCCTGCATCCTAACTTTCTTAACCTTTCTAGGTCACTGTATATATACATCTATATATATATATATATATAGATATATATATATATATATACAGCGGTGGCCAAAAATTAAAGACCACTCATTTTTTAGTTGGTTTCTTATATATATATATATATATATATATATATATATATATATATATATATATATATATATATATATATATATATATATATATATATATATATATATATATATATATATTTCAGATATATATTTATTAACTATTGAAGAATCATTTAACAACATTATTTTACTTACTTTTAATTGATAAGTAATAACACTTTTTTGTATTTGTTTAATGAATGCCTATTTCTTAAGTGCACATTCTGAAGCGCTCCTTCCGTAAGAAACTGTTTCGCAAGTAATCTATCGAAATGATTTGTATTGCAAGTTTCTTTTCGTAAATCGTTATTACGGAATTAAAATTATTATTTTTTTTTTTTATAAAGCGTTATGGAAGGTGAATTTGCGCAAGTACAACTTCCGCAATAGCAACTTGACATACGGAAGATAAAAATGCGAAATTTTCGTAAGTTTTTGTTTATGGCGAACAACCCTACCATAATGTATATAATTAAAGACTTTAGACTTTTCTAGACTAATAAAGTATGCACTAATAGTTAATCTTCAAATATAATATTTTTATAGATAGATTTAAAAGCAATTCTCTATTTGTTCATTATTTAAAAGTAATAGTTTTACCTTTTTTTTAAACTGTTCAAGAGTTGTAAGTGTTTTAATATCATTACTAATTATCTTATTACATACATTAGGTCCTCTAATAGTTTTTGAGAACTTGGTGAACTTAGGGGAACACGGGGTAAGATGGCGAATGGGGCAAGATGACTTTCCATAAAACAACTCAACAAAAAAACTTAAAAATGGGTGAAAACGAAACTATATTTCCATTTTGTATTTTAAAACGCCAATTGGTTTTTTAAAATATTATCAACGCAATTTTATGCACATAAGTTTACTTTTTGCGCTAAAAAAAAATACTTTGCTTCCGGTTATTCAAAATGAATGGTGTCCTTCAGGTGAAACTTTTTTAGAAATATTTTTTTTTGGAGCGTGTTTATTTTGTGTTAATTTAGTTAGAGTAGTTAGTAATTTTTAAACTTTTATAAAATTGGAGGCAGAATTTGCAAAATAAGTCATCTTGCCCCGGTCATGTGACCAGATAACAAATTTATGAACTTATTATTTTAAATTTTATTTCAAATTTTTCAACTAGCTAATTAAAAATCAATGCAGGCAATGAATTATTATGGTATCATGAACACACTGACAAAGCATTATTGTTTCATGACTGATAGTTTTACAATAACTCAGGCTTTTCAAAACGTTCGCCATCTTGCCCCGTGTTCCCCTATATATAGTTTTGGGTTGAACAAAGTTGTTATTTGAATACTTAGTCATGTATTTGTGCTAAATTTTTTTAATTAATGGTTTAAAGATATTTGGTATTGTTTTTATAACTTTTTGATGCCTTGGTCTTGGTTTTGAGGTCTAAAGTCCCTGTCTTGTTCTTAATCTTGTTCTTTTTAGTAAAAAATGTTTTTAATTTTTTTTGTTAGTGGCTATCACTTCTTGTTAGTGGCTACCACTATTATTTCTACCACTGCAGTGGTAGGAGTTGAACTACGCCTTTTTGCTTCAGAAATTTTGCGAGTTAACCACTCGGCTACGCAGCCGAGCATATTGCCTGCATAGCCGAGCGGTTAACTCGCAAAATTTCTGATTCAAAAGTTTTAAAACTAAATAACAAATAAAAAAGACTTTATGAAACCGAAATAAATGCAACAGATCAAATTTAAAGAGGTATTGCCGCTATGCAATTTTCAAGCGAAACTATAAAACTTGATATATGTTTTAGTAGGGTAAAACCACCTATTCCTGGCCACTTAATTTTAAACTTCGTTATATATTACCGCGAACGGCATAGGATCATGAAAAAAAATATCTAAACTCTTAATAAACTTCTTGAGATACAATTTATGACAAGTTTGGTAATTTTTGTCAATAAATTAACAAGTTTCAGCACAAATACAATAAGGCTTAAAAAACACCAAATCCTGGCCAGAGATCCGAAACATGGCCATTGCGAACTTATTCCATAAAGTAGCAGTTTAAGAAAAAAGCCAGCGTTTGATAAGATTTTCAGTTTTAAAATGTATTTTACAATTTCAACAACAATCTCAAAAATATACCAATTCAAAATGGTCCTTATGAGGTTTAGTAAAAGAAGTATATTAAATTAGGCAACAAAATACATAAACATAATATAGTGATACTTTGCAAATAACTCAACATTGAATTGCTGTTTTTTTTCAAAATATAAAAACTAAAATTTCAATAAAAATATTTAACAGCAAAATAATTAAATATATATTTAAAAAATAAAGCAAACAATTACAACACTTTTATCAGGATACCGATTCGTCCATCGTTTTTGGATCATTAAGTTACATTAACATTTTTCAACATTGTTTGCAAGAGTTGCTTGTATCGTCTGTATTTTTTTTTTTGTTTAGATTGGATTAAATTTTTTTTATTTGGTATTGTTTTATTATTCATATTATTTGCTTTGTCAGATAATGGAACTTTAGTCTTTGCAATCAGTTTTTTCTCAGCAATCTGAGATTTCAATAATTTACACTCTTCTTTTTCCTTCAACTTTTGTTGAAGTGCTTCAAATCTCTTTCTGGACCGATTCTCTTTTTCTTTATTTTTTTCTCTTTTAGTTTCTATCTCCAGAATCTTAGCATCGCAGGCTTCCTTAGATGTCAATATGAAATATGTTGGTTGCAGGCCATTTTTTGAAAATTTTTTAGTAGTTGGCAAAATCTTTTTTGGGTATGGTAATATATCATTGTCATCGTCCTCAGTGTTTAACAGATTATTTACACCATAAGATGTAGATGCATTGGTGAGAAGAGTATATGTTGTATCATTAAACTTATTATTAACAAGCGGTGTTGAAACATGGTCAAGTGCTATTGTATTTTTTGGAAGAGCAGTTAATACATCAGGAGATAACATTTTCAAACTTTTCCAACTCATAAAAGTTTCATCACTCTTAATGTCAAATCCTTTATCAAAACAAAAAGCAAAACATTGGCGTTGTTGGTCTGTTAAAACAGATTCCAGATCATCAATGGAATAAGTTGGTAAAACAAGACTAGAACTATTCACTTTTTTCTCTACACAATTGGATTCAATAGCAAAATCTATTTATACATTACTTACTGCAAAGTTTGTTTGATGTGGTTGTAATATAATTTCAGAAGTTTTTTCAGATTTTTCCAAAAATAGATTAATAATATGCTTCTTATCTTCGTCAAATCTTATACTTTTTTCATATTTAGCCTCAGTTAATTGTGATGGTTCATAAAGGTTGTTTGGCAGATAAGCCTCTGGTGGAATTTTATTGGGATTGAATGGAAATATACCACAGGCATTAAACCCTGATTTAATGTTCTTTTCCGATAAGGCTTTTACCCATGCTATTCTAAACAAAGCACAAAAATTCCTATGTGACACTAAAACACCTGGATACATATTCATCATATCTTGGCAAGCAACATTATAGTGTTGTTTGAGTGGTCCAAATACACTCCGATCACAAGGTTGAAGCCAATGTGATGTGTGTGCTGGAAGTTCAGCTATAATGATGTTATTCTTGATAGCTGATTCAATCAATTCTATGAAATTATGAGAACTATGACCATCCAAAATTAATATTTGAGGTCGCTCAGGTCCTATATTTGTTAAAAAAGATTCCGAAAACCAAAGTAATGCAATACCTTGTTTAGTCCACCCAGAATCAGAAACACTCCAAGTACTTCTTTCAGGAGCTGAAAGAACTTCAAAGCCATTTAAAGCTCTTCTGGTTTTACCTTTCACAATAATGTGAGGAGGTATGTGAGTGCCTGAGGCACTAATTGTGGCAATTATTGTTATTGTTTCACAATTTCCACTTGTCCGACTTTGTATATATCTTGAACATGACTTAGTAACAACCTTGTCTGGTGTATGTTGCAATTGCAAACCAGTTTCATCCATATTCCACACACAATGGGGTTTGCAATAAAGACCCATCTCATCCATAACTTGCTTCAGCGCGTTAAAATAAATAGAAACCTTTTCCTTGTCCATACACTGATGGCGAATAGCAGCTGTACCCTCAGGAACTCTTAGTCGAAGAGTTGAATGTCTTTTTTTAAGTAGAGACCACCATTTTTTAGATGGCAGACCATTCTTGAATGGAATCCCCGCTTTCTTGCTATATCCCCAGCATATTTCATAAACTGACGCCTTCCAAAACCAATACCCATAGATGCTCTTTTAGATGCATATTCAACAAGCTTAAGCTCATCTTCACTTCCAAGTTTTGTAGAACAACCTGGACGTGCACCCATTTCAGTTTTTCCATTAAGACGATTTTGCAAAGTGCAACGAGGAACCTTGTAAGTTTTAGATGCAGTACGTTGAGTCATTCTTTTTTCTTTGACTGCAGCCACTGCTTCGTCCATTTGGCTTTTTGTCCATTTTAAAACTTTTACTCCTTTCCTCGGGTTAAAGTTACAGTGTTTTGTTTTACTTTTTTTATTTTTGCACATTTTTTTTATTTGAGTGGGATGCATAATTCAACCTAAAAAAATTTACTTATAAAACCAAAAAGAATAAAAGGTTTCAAAACAGAAAACGTTTTCTCTTATGAGATTTATTTTAAAAAACTTAATTTTAAAAACAAACAAGAAAACATATATAAATTATATTTAACATGCAATGTATATATATATATATATATATATATATATATATATATATATATATATATATATATATATATATATATATATATATATATATATATATATATATATATATATATATATTATATATATATATATATTATATATATATATATATATATATATATATATATATATATATATATATATATATATATATATATATATATATATATATATAAAGTTTAACTAAATAAAAAAATACAACTTTATGATGACCATCATAAAGTTGTATTTTTTTATTTAGACCATCATAAAGTTGTATTTTTTTATTTAGTTAAACTTTATATATATATATTGATCTATTTTGTAAAAATTACTTTTACATTATATTGATCACTCTCAAACAAACAAGAGAATTTGTATCTCAATTTGATACAATAATAAACATCAATATATATATATATATATATATATATATATATATATATATATATATATATATATACATATAAATATATATATATATATATACACATATACATATAATATATATACATATATGTATATACATATACATATAATATATGTATATATACATATAATATATGATATATGTATATAATATATATATACATATATATACATATATATATATATATATATATATATATATATATATATATATATATATATATATATATATATATTATATATATATATATATATATATATATATATATATATATATATATATATATATATATATATATATATATATATATATATATATATATATATAATTTTAGCATGAAAATAATAAAATAGAATAAATAATGTAGATAATAAAAATTTGACTCAACTTTATAATTAAAACATTTTATTTTAACTAACTTTGTTTTTTTATAACAAAATTTATATTACAATTAAGACCTTATTCATGGCCAAGAATAGGTTGACATGTGGCCATGATTAGGTCATTATTTATGGGTAACAAAAACTAAAAAAGTGACAACTTAAACACAACCAAACGAAGTAATTTTTATTTCAAATCAAAGTAAAATGTTTTTATTACTAGAATAAACCATTGCAATTGAGTTAAATTTTATTATTGTTATTAAACAAGATAAATCAGCGAGACGTTTTTTCGCATTTTTGTTTTCACGTTCGGAATATTTTCCACAATATAAACAAAGTTAGTATAATTTTAAATCTCAAATAAAATAACGAAGCGTTGATCTTATGTAAAGGACTGAGGTTCCAAACTTAAAAGTTAGATTAAATTTTCATTTTCAAAAATTTGGAAAGCCACCAACTCAATATTTAAGACAATAAAGTTCATTGAAAAGTGGCCAGGAATTGGTGCTGGCCAGGTATAGGTGGTTTTACCCTATGTTTTAACATTACATTATTTTGAAGTTTACGTAAGATAGATATTTGCTAGACTTTAGTTCACTTTTTTTATAAAAAAAAGTGCTGTGACTCTTTCTCACAATTAGTGTAATGGCTGCCCTTATCAACCAAACCTCAACGTTGAAACAACATTTTGTGCTTGCTGGGATAGAGTAAAACTTTTGTCTATAATGCAAAAAATTATAATAAAATCTAACAGCTTTTTCATCAAAAATTGTTTTTTAATGCATTAAAAGACAAAAAACAAAACAAAACAAAAACATGGCACAGGAAGCATAATTAGATTGCAAACACTCTACTGATCGCAGACAAAAAGTGAAGCTTTATTATTAAAAGTAATCAATAACTTTCGTTTTGAATTAAAGATTGATTTTTTTTTTACATTAGTTTGCTTGGAGAATATTATCAATAACGTTCAGATCGTTGAAAATAGAAGATTGATTTTTTTTTTTTTTTTTTTTGCTTTTTATCGTTGTTGCTAGATGATATTTTGTCTGACTTTAAAAGCGCTTTGTTTAGAAAATCAGAAAATCAGCTTTGTTTAGAAATTATTATCAGAAAAATATTTGTTAAACATTTTCAACAATAGAGGTACTAAAGCTTTTGTAAAAAAAGTAAATAAAAACGTATGATTAAGAAAAAAATTAATTTATCTTTTACTATAAAACATTTTTCTTTTTATTTTACATCAAAGTTTTTTTTCGAACGTCAAAGTAAAGCCGTATGAATATATTTGTTCTGGTTTTTTAATGCATAAATAAAATATATCTGTTATGCATTGAGTATGTGGTGAAATTTTTAAAACAGAGTGAAACACAGATAGATAATTTAGAAACTTTAATGCCTCTGAATTTTTGTTGATTTGTTGTTTAAATTTTTTGTTCTTGTTTTAAAAGATTTGTTTCATTTTGCACTTTTAAAAACGTTAGTTATGTTTTGTTAAGTGAAGTTGTTAACAGTGTTGCTCACCATTTTTAGTTGTCTAAATGGGCAAGTTGACAGAGTTTGCAATCCTCTTTGATAACAATCGTGAAGTATTTAATCCTGGCCAAAATGTGTCTGGTTGTGTTGTCATGACGTTAAGTAGTCCTATGGAAATGAGAGGAATCAAGCTAATAGCTCACGGTAAAAACAAAATTAATGTACTTTTATGTAATTTAAAAGGTAATGTAATGTAGGTTTTACAGTTTTTATTTTAAACTGACATAGTTTTAAATAGTAGTTAAACTTATATTTGATGGTATTTTTAGAGATTTTTCCAATTTTTTTCTTCTAAAATCTTTAATAAATCAAAAATTTTTTAATAAATCTAAAAATCTAAGCATCTTTTTTTGTTGATGAGTTTGATAAAGTTTCTGTAATAGTTGAGGAGTTTAATAGAGTTTTTTATATAACTATTTTATCAAACATGATGTTTTGAGTTCGATAAGCACATCCTTCAACTTGTTGACAGTATAGCTGCTTTATTACTATTAGCTTATTAAGAGTTATATTGTTTTCAGAAGAGAACCAGTCTTTGGATATCAATCTAGTGAAGCTATCAAGACTAAGTAAACTGATATAGCATTAATGATAAACTAAAAATATGCATTCATTTTCAGATTTAATGTTCAAACTAGGGTTACCAGACGTCGTCTTTTTACGAAGGAGCGCGCGCTAAAATAAGTTCTTGCTCCTAGTTGTCAATTAAATTTAGTTCTTAATTTTTACGTTGTCGCTGTGATTAAATTCTAGTATGATTGACTGTCATGTAGTTTAGCAACCTCTTCTATGGAAAAGGAGGACGTATGGTAACCCTAGTTTAAACATAAAATTAGCTGCAGATTGTATGTCAGAAAATGATTCTTATATGGTGTCATAAAACATACTATTTTTATGTGAGGTTTGTAAAGAACTTTTACAGAAATTGAGAATAAGAAGTTCTGATACATATGTGGAATGGAATCATTTTCAGTTCAGTTCAGAAATTTCTAATCCAGACGGCACATAAAAAACATAATAAAAAATCTATTTTTTCTTTACTTAGTAACAATTCTTAGGTGTTACTATTTACATAATATTATTAGTTTACCTTATTCTAATTTTCTAGTTTTATTTATATTTAATTAGTTAAAATTAAACTTTTTATCGTGCATTTGTTATGGTCTCAGATATACATTAATTCGGACAGTAGAGAAAGCCTCATTTTTAAAATATGTTTTTCCGCTCTTTACAATATTATCTGTGTATTTTGGTAAATTTCTTGTGTTATGTAATTTAATAAATACCTATTTTTCTAAAAATTGTCTGATTTTCTTTTATTGTAGATTTATTTTATATAAAAATATTATTTCATAAAAATTTTACTCTTCGAACTTCGATTTAGTTATGTTCTTACTCTGGGCCTTTAAGAGCGCCAATGGTGCCCGGGCCAAAAATGAGGAGCAGCATCCATTTGTTTCAAATGAATCAAAACTAATGCTTTGATTCGTTTGAAACAAATGAATCAAAGCATTAGTTTTAAAAGTTTTAAAAAATCGATCAATAAAACCTTCAAGAAAGGTAAATAAGTTGCTTAAAAATGATTTTTTGAGCTTTTCTGGTCGCCTAAATATTGATAACATTGTCATAACTCACCTTTTTTTTGAATCAAGCTGCTGGATCAGATTATCTAAACCAAAATTAAAAATATTCAATTTAAATTCTTTTGTTTGGCTGTCAAGGAAATGGGCTGTGTTTGATGCATGAAATGCTCATTATGAAAGCGCTTTAGCTTACACTTTCTTTTAGTAGCGAACTCAGTTTCGAATCCTAGCGGTCCAACTACAACTACAGCCTCTTAGAAAATTTGCTACAAAGATCCGTTTATAATTTTCCAGCAACTGTTTAATCAAACGTAGCTTGTCAATCAAATTGCAGTTGCTTTAGTGATGATCGTCCATCAAGTAAGACTTACACAAAAATTAATTACCAAGATTCAACATTTTTAAAAAATACTTTAATGAGTGATTCAACTGCGAGCACATCAGCCAAATTCAGACTGTGAGCGCTGCAGAAACGCACAAAGTTTCTGAATAGTTTTGCCTTATTGAGGCTTGAGTTCTTTTGTAATCACATGACATATTGGATCCATTATCATGTCCCTGACTGCAGAAAGACGAATGTATGTCTCTATCCAATCATTTTAGAACATTTAGTGTAATAAGCTGGATTGATGCTGCTTCACACGACTTACGAATTCCCTCAGTTGATCTCTAGCTCCTCTGCTTCAACAAAGAAGGGACAATTAGCCGCTTTTGAATACTGCTTTTGTGCTAGAGGTCTCTTTAAAATAATTACATCTTGAACTTTTGGCTCAAAACAACTGGCCACAAAGAAGGGTTAGCATTAACTATTACCAAGTTAGGTTGAACATTACATTCTCCAATGTTAGATAAAGTTTCTTCTTCTGACTCTGATAATTCATTTGAAATTCATTAGCTCAGCTTCAGGGGAATTTTTTAAGCCCCCCTCTGATCCACAGTCCTTCAAATAACATATTGAGTGCTGTAAATTACACATATTGAGTGAAGCAAAGTCGCAAAAACTCAAATATTCAATAACTGGCCAGATCCTGGTAAAAGCAAGGCCACTTGTTTGTCTAAAAAATGCAATGCTTGATTCTCTCTTTTGCCTCAGCAGTCAAATGCTACTTAAAAAAACACCGCTTTTATCGTGAAATCGACAACAAATGTCTCATTTGCTTCAACTTCTTCATCAACTGCATGGTTGAAGAAGATGAAGCAAACCAATGGAATGCACTACCTAACGAAGTTATCAGTGCTATCAGTGTCAACTGCTTCAAATCTAAATTTGATCAGTTACCATTATAATTACCACAGCACATAATCTTCTGTACAATCGAATACGAACTAGCATTGCTAACTGCTCATGGGCTTACGGAACATGTCCGTTTCCGTCTAATTCTCCAACAGCTAAATCCTTTTTTTTTTTTTTTTTTTAAAAAATAGTTTATGACTAATTACAAGAATAGAATTTAAAATTAAAATTTTTTTTTTCATGTGCATTTTTATTCCGAATACTAAAAGTTTCAAATAAAAATCTCAAATACAAAAACAAAGCAGATTTTAGGTTGTCAATCATTAAAATATTTTCTATTTATTGTAAACAACTACAAAAAAAATAGATTGTCCGGCACCCCTTCAACTTGCCCCCTTTGCCCCTCCCTCTCAAAGGCCCTGTTTTTACTTGTAGATGTATGTTTTTTTGTTGCTTTTGTTATGGTCTCAAAATTACGTTTAATTCGGACCGTAGAGAAAACTATACTTTTTGAAATTTCGATATTGTTATGGTCTCTAAGTTACTTTGACTCTAACTATTGAGAAAACTTTACTTCTTAACAATATTTTTACCCGCTTTTTAAATCATTTTGATATCATGCCTTATGTTATTGTAATATTATCCGAAAATTTTTTTATTAACCACCTATTTGGCTAAAATTTATCTAGTCTTATTATAGTATTTAGTTAGTTTTATTACAGTATTTTTAATATATTATTTATCCGCTGGTTTGCATATGATTACTATTATTAAGGAATTTTTAAGCTATATTATCTTATATATTTTGCTCAGGTTTGTTTTCATTTTCACATGCACAATTTTCGTCTTTTATTATTATTCAAAAAGTTTCTTATATTCTTCACTACATGTTTAAATCTTTACATTTTTGCAGGCAACATTCTTTTTCTACTATCATATATTATTTAATTTTCTAGTGATGATTTTAAGTTGCGCGGGTTGTTCATTTTCTTACACTTTAAGTTAGTTAACAAAATTTGAATGAAGTATCTATGACAGCGTTAGAGTTTTTTAAAGACTATTGTGTTTTATTTAATTTTAAAAGGGTTTTTAATAGGGTATTTAGAATGGAATCATTTTCAGTTCAGTTTCAGGCTCAGTACTGCCTCTAAAGATTTAAAAGTTTAAGTAACTTATAGGTTTAAATTCTATATGACTGTTCCAAGATGTTTTAGGCATTGAGGGCTATTCTCATTAAGCTACATTATATAATACAGTATTTTTGCTGTAAAACTGAGAGGGCCACTAAAGTTGAGAAGGCTACTTTTATCGTGGTTACAACCTTCACTCAACTCTTTTACTCTGAAACACGAACCCGGGCAAACAGGGCCACTGCGCTGAGAAATAAATTGAGCATGATACTACCAAGGAGGTGGTGGGGATCAAATTTGGAACCTCTCTCTTATAAAGTAAGCGCACTACCACTAAACCATCACCATGTTTGTAACAATTAATATGTAGAGTATGTATTGTTGAAAATGTAGTGCATGCACTACATATTGAGCAACACATGCTCTACGTATTTAACAATTTGTTGAATATGTAGTACATGGGTTCTGTTTAACAAGGTATTAAGTTGAAGTTTTTATTCAGTGACAAATATTAATTTTTTTTATTATAGAAAAAATTGTTGTGTCAAGAACATACTTATTTATTGGTGCCATTGTTATTTACATAAAGAAGGGCAGGATTGAAAAGTCTGTTTTTTTAAAAAGAATGAAAAATTTTGTAAACAAAATTTGAAATTAAAAAAACTAAACATGTTAAGATAGGGCTCATAATATCTTACATGCTACCTAAAAATACCTATTTAGTTTCAGGTAAAGATATTATACGTGGAATATTAAATATTAAGTTATAATCATTGCAACTTGTGTCACGGAAGGAATCTAATGTTTCTTTTGTGACAAGTTTTAAATGAGTAAAATTAAAATTTTAGAATTGTACTAAAAATGTCCTTACTCAAAATTAAATAGATGTTTATAGGTAGTATGTAAGATATTATTGCCCCCTTTTAAACGTTTTTAGTCTTTTTTTGAATTTCCAATTTAGTTTACAAAGGTCATCTCTTTTGAAAAATAAAATTTTTCAATCCTGCCCTAGTGTCCTTTGCAGAATATATTGCATATGCTTTTTGCACCTTCACAATAAGTTTTTTTTTTTGAAAAAAATATTTTCATTGTTTTTTTTTAAAGATTTTTTTCCTTTTCTAACTTAGCACTTTTTTTGGCCATTCTTAAAAGTATAGAAAGTCTGAGGTTTTACATAGGGTTAATAAAGTGTCACACTAAATTTAATTTTTAATCAAAGTATGATCATTGCTTACTTGTGTGGAAATTTTTATTCGATATAAAGTGCTTTTGAATTTTAATTACTTTAAATCTCTGCGTGTATGCCAATATGATATCCTACTTTAATTTTAAAGTAAAATTTATGTGATTTACTTATTGGATACATCTTAGTAAGTTTACCTATAACATCTTAGTAAGTTTACCTACAAAGTAAATCAAAACAACTAGTTAAGTTACTACAGTTAAGTTACTCACCTGTTAAATTTGGACATAGTATTTAACTAGTCTGGAAATGTGAGTCATAGTAGTTAACTAGTCTAGAAATGTGGGCCATTTTCTGTAGAATTCTTAAAATAACTTGAACTTTATAGGGTGACCGGATTGAGAGTGCATCAAATATTTTTAAAATGACTTTTTCTGGAGCAGACTTTGATCATTTGAATGAACTCAATGCTGTTTTAGCTGCTATTGGGTTTCTATTTGTTGGAAACAGACAATTTTATTTAAAACATTAAGTTACCAATTTATTTTATCCTAACCAAAGTGAAGAAAGTATATTTATGTGTTTGTTTTGCAAGAAAAAATGTGTATCGCGAGGTGACTCGTCAATTCAATGCCAAACACAAGGACAAAATTACTGATAAAAAGTTTTGTAAAGAATAAAAAAAAGCTTTATCTTATAACGTTTCAAAATTATTTAGTTCTGATTACAGAAAAGCTTGCTACGGATAATTGGTACCCGGGGTACCATTTATCTGTAGCAATTATCAAGTATTTCAAGAAAAGTCATTACAGCTTATTCATTCGTAGAAAAAAATTCATTTGATGGAAATACTAAAAAATTTTACAGCAGATTCTGCAAAATATTTCCTGAAACTACAAGTTCATTTTAAAACATTAGCCAAAACTGTACTTTTCTTTCAAGTTTTGAAGTAGCAAATCTTGTCTTTGTTTATCTGACTGGTACTTTTTTTTTTATCAATGATATTATAATGTTTAAGCATGTATCCCAATTCATTACTAAATAAAATATTATATTATGACTTAATAAGAATATTTTTGGTACCTCTTATCCTAATTTAATTTCAGTTCTAACATGTCTAAATTGTATTTTGGCAGTATTTATCATTTTTGCTTGCAGATAGATGTGAATGAGCATTTAACACTCATCTCATCACAAATGCAAGCTTGTTGATTTTATTTTGCAAAAGATTAGCTAATGTAGTAAAACAGCAAAAATACTGTATTCTATTATGTATTTAATTCATCAAAAACTTATTACTTAGGCAGCCAGTTTAACACTCCTTAATAATAATGTCAACTTTATATTCTCAAAAGTAAGTTTAGGTAAAATACAAAAGCCGCATTCTTTGTCTTCATAGAATATATAAGCAATATGGTTGGTTCCACAGTTTAAACATTACATCATTCTACATATATATATATTTTTTTCATCTGAATGTTTTAAGTTTGATAAATCTCTTTTAAATAAAACAATAACGAGTTGTCTTATGTGGTGGACCAGGTGTAAATGAATCATTTAAAATTCATTTTGAACAACTTGCAATTTGCAGAAATAATTTTTAGTTTAAGAAAAATTTCTAAAGTATTTATACAAATTTGTTAAAATCTTAAATTTTTTTGAAATAACTTTTTTAGTACTTAATAAGTTTTTTACTCAATAACAACACAAATGTAATTTAGGTAATAATTAAGATATAATCTTCTACATTAGAAGGTAGAAAATTATACCTTAATAAAGGTATATCGCATATCCTACCTTAAGGTAGAAATTCCTACCTTTTTTATAGGGTATGATCTAAGTGCTTTTAAACTAATCTAAAATGATAAAAAATATAATTGGATTTTCTTGTTTCTAGTAACCAACATTGTGTAAAGAGTGATATAACAAAAATCAACATAATGTAAAGAGTGGTATATAAATTATTAACTAATCCAGATAAGTAAACTTTATATAAAGTATTGAGTTAATTTGGCTTTATTAGCTAACATTTCAAGTAAATATACTCTGAATATATTATACTAAGCATTTATACTCATAGAAATCTAGTCATACAGTCAATAAAATGTTTGCATCTATAACATATTTTAATAAAGCATATTCAAATAATTATAAGATCTGTCACGTAACTACATTTATTAAATGTTGATGTCTTTATTTTATGCTTTATTTAATATTTTTTTTTGGAATATGATTTATATATGCAATCCAAAACAATTTCTTGAAACTGAATAACCAATACAAGCACAATTTACTCTTGGCCTTTCAATATTTATCCCAGAATATATGCAACTTAAATATAGCAAAATATAATGTTTACACTTTGATGCACTCTAAAGTAAGCTGAGCACTAGTAAAGTGAGGAACTTCAGTGTTATAAGAAAACGGCCCACGTTTTCAGTCTAGTTAAATACTATGACTATGGTTTAGATAAATGCTTGCAAAAGTTAGCCATATATGCATAACTTTTGCAAGCAAATATCTATAAACATTTTAAATATTAAAATATAAAAAAAAGGGTACACTTGTACATATAAATGTCATATTTTTTATATTCCTATTTTATTTATAGAAATATCAAGATTAAACATTTTCTATAAATACACAAGTTGTTTTTTGGAATTTATTTTAAAAAGATATCTATTTAAACATGAGAATTTAGTATTCTAGAATTCTTTTAATGAAATAGTCTTGAATTTGAAATTTGAAATAATAAAAAAAGAAAAAAAAATGAGAAGAATTTCAAAGCTGGCCAACATTTTTTATAAATTTAATTTCATTGATACCGCAGGGGCGTACATAATACCCCAGTGGCATAGCGAGGATTATTCCTGAGTCAAACATAGATCTAGCTACAGTAATAATATAACAGGTTTAAAAAGTAGTGCAAGTGAGGAAGAAAGCTTTATATCATAAACATTTTTTATAGTTAAATATTTTTTGTATAAGCGTCATTAAAAGGGCTTTTAAAAAGTGGAAAGATTATATTGAAGCATTAAACGAGTGAAATAAAACCTTATTTATGAAAAATCAATACTAATGTTCAAAATATTTAATTTTCTATTTTTAGAATTTAAGCACTTATAGAAATATGATTCAACTTATTAAATGGCATTTTTTCTCACTTTATTTTATTGCAAAACAATTTAAACGAAAAAATTTAATGAAACTTAAAAACTCTGTGTGAAAAAATTAATTATACTTAAATTTTTAATAGTATGCTAGATCAAGAAGCAATAAATTTAAAAAAAAAACGTGGTAGCTAATAAGTTTAGTATTTTTTTAAGTCTACTTATTTTATTTGATCTTACTCATTTGATCAAGCAATAAAACGAGTTGAGGCATATTTTTACACAAATATTAAGTTTGAATTTTATGAAGAAAAATGTTTTAATTTATTAATTAGAATAGTTCAATTTACTTACTTAGTTTTATTTTAAATGCATTTTATGTTATTAATTAAACTGTATAAAAAGCAATAAAGCAACGTAGCAAAGTTGTTTTATGTTAACACAAAATTGCTTTATATTTACACATTTTGAAAAAATAAATTTGCAGTATTGTTTTGTTGTTTTATTATAAAACAATTTTTTTTATCCAAGGGTGTTAAATTGTTAGCATAAAAAGCTATAAAAAATTTTTAAATAGCATTTACAATAACATTTTAAAACACATTTAAAATAAAACATATTTTATCATCAGCATGAATGGGGTATTAAATAGTTTTTTTATAACTGTTAGAATTAAAATAGACTGTAGTAGACTGTGCATTAAATATTTGCTTTTTTACTTTTTACTTTTAAGAGTATCATGTTAGTTAAAAACAAATACTAAAAGTAATATTGTAATATTATTAAATACGTTACTTGCATATTACGCTATAACTGCAACTTAAGCTTTAAATTAGAACTGAAGTTGCAGCCCTTAGAACTAGGAAAAATGGAAAGGTTGGCAATAAATTGCTAGCATTAAACTGTTAGAGGTTAATATTAGGTTGACAGAAGAAATTAGACAGAAACTCTTTCAGGTACTCAGTTATGTTGACATTGCTGAATGCTGACCCAATGTCTGAAACTGTAAATTATAACAGTAACTTGAGCAACAAACCCCACTAAATGAAAGTATTATGAGATATAACTTAAATACATGAGATATTGTGTTTCAAAAATAGCAATTATAAACTAATGTACAAAAAAACTATTTTGTAATAAGGCAACCCCTTTACCACAAATCGGCAGCAGGGAAAAGGGGAGGGGGAATCAATAGAATTAAAAATTTTTAGTGATTAGATTTTTTTTGCTTTAATTCAAGCCCTGCTTAGCTTACATGTTTTCTTTCCTTACCTTCCATTTTTTTTGGGCAAAAAAAGCATCAAAATAGTAATAAGCTTAATAATTTTGCAAGGGAAACACTTTTAAGATAAGCGTGAGGTGTTCTAAATACTTCTGAAACAACTGTGCGGTGTGATTCAGCAGTATAACTGTGCACAGCATTTTTGCTTAGCAGAGTCTCAAGAACTAATCCAAGGACAATAGCAACCAAATGAGTTACTCTGCTTGTGGATGGTTTAGTTAATTGTTCATCAGAGAAAAACCCGTGTTTATGTTTTTAGAGATCTGGTTATTAGCTGATGGTTTGTTAGAGAATCTTCTAAGTCCTATGTCTCTATTAAGGTTTTTATCTATGATATGTCACTAGATATTATTATTTAGTAAAAATAGGCTAAATTAGCGTATTTGTATTGTATTTGATTGAAAAATTTCTTAAATATTTGTATTTCATTGAAATGTATTTGCATTTCCATAAACTTGATTGAAGATTGTTTTTTTTTAGGAAAAAGCAAAGAGTTTTTTTTGTTTTTTTTTTAATACTGAAATAAGTTATAAATTTTTTTAAGCGTTATTTGAAGAAGGCTTGTTTACAATCTCCCATTTAGTAGACCATTTTATCATTCTTGTCTTGATAAAATCTTTGTATTTTTTTTAACTTCAAGTATAAATATTTGTATTTGTATTAAGAAAATACTGATTGTATATATTTGTATTTGAATTTGTATTAAGAAATCTAGAATTAACGTATTTGTATTTGATCAAATGTATTTGATCTCAACCCTGAACGTTATTTCACAGATCAATATAATAAAAATTTTGGAATAATAATAAGTAAAGGAACAATTCCCAAGAGAGCTATGAAGTTATAATAAGTTATAATTCATAATATTTTTCCAATAATTAAATCTATTCGTCCTCAAATCTGTACCATTATGGTGTTCTCCAGTTTCTTTGAGGTTTTCTAGAATAGTGGCTACTAGTTTGCACTTGTGGATGGAATTCAATACTAGATTCTGGATCAAGCAGTTTGCTTGTTTGTAAATAACTTAAAATATTTTTTTTTTTACAAATACTTGTAAAAAATAAAATTATTACAGAGTTGCCTCTTTTGCCTCTAAAATTATTACAGAGTTGCCAAAATAAAGAGACCAAATAAGTAGAATAAAATCTTAAAACACTTTAATACCAAGAATCTGAGCAAGGAAAAGCAAATGATGAAGTGATCTTTAAAATTTATATTAGGGTTTTTGAATGGCTGAGTCACTTTTATAAGGTGAGCTATAGGTGGTTTGTAGAATTAAGGATTCAATTCACAACAGGTAATGCTCTGGTTTACAATAATTTTAATTTTTTCTATAGATTATTGCAGATTTCGACTGCAGACAAAATGGTTTATCCTTTTAATACCTGAGTGACTGAGAGCATCATAAAGCTCAGCAAATTTTACTTTATTATCACTTATATACAAACAAGTAGAGTTTATGTTTTCATTCTTTGACATTTAGATTTAGTAAACAAGAGCATAAGGAATTTGTTAGGCATTCAGCTGCTTGATTATATTTACTTAGCTAGTATTTTGTAGCTGTAACAAACAACATTAGTATGCCATCGCATAGTTTTGTTATTTTTTTGTTTTGCCTTGATGCTTCTGATTGAACTTAGGAAACAGCCTGTTTGTTGGTCAATAAGGTAAAATCACATCCAGTCAAATAGTGTTTCCACTTCTTAAGGCCTTCTATAATAGTGTATGTTTTTTTTTTCTATAGCTGGTTTGTATATTTCCTGTTTGTTTTAAGATTTTGAGAAGGTCACTAACTGTTCATTTCACTTCAATGTTGCTGCTCATGAATATCAGATGCATGTGTTTTGACAACAAATGGAACTTTTCCATTTCCTGTTTTTTTGACATTATACACAGGTGTTTTTTAAAGAGTTCCTAATTATAAATCCATCAATATTTCAGAGAAAAACATTGACTGCATTTATACATATAGGTGTTTTTTCAAGAGTTCCCAATTATAAATTCATTAATTTTTGAAATAAATAAAAGTAAAATTATACAATTTGCCATTAGCTTCTTATTCTGTATATGGCTTGTCTTCTGGTATGATTAGGTATCGATGGTAAGCGCTTGTAGGATTAAGAGTACTTAAAAAGTGGTACTTTGACAGTTCATTAATCTTCTCATCTAATTTGGGTAGAGGTTAGGTATCAAGGTAAGTGAATTTGTTTATTGTTTAAGAATATTCAACACACATTTAATTTTTGTATCTCTCATTTGTTGTAATTACTATTTGTGAGTTACTCACCTTGGAGGTGAGTATCCAAGTTACTCACCTCCAGTAACTTGGTTTAATAATTTTATCATTTTGTAATTTCTTAATTTTGGGCTTATCTATGTTATTGTATCTTTGAGATTTAGTTGCAATTGAATGACAATCTTAAGAAAGAATTGCAAATAGTGCTGTAGGTGATACTTGCTATTTCTTTAATCTACAAACTGACAAAGGAGGTAATGTTCCTCCAAAAGATCTTGTTATATTGCTATGTTGTTTCATAAAAACTTGACCAAGAATAACATCAGCACACAACTTAGGTAATGTTGACAAAGTGATATCTGTAAACTTCTGATTTTGAAAAATCATATTTACTTTACAAAAGCCTTGAATTTTTGACCTGAATGATGTCGATGCCATTGATGTTCCCAAAATTTTTTGTACATGGGATTTGATACTTATTGACAATGTATTTGTTGATAAAGTTGTCCAAGCTTTCAGTATCTATTAATGCAGAAAAATTTTGCCCATTTATTTCCACCTTTTTGAATTGCATGTTAGAGGTAATTAGGGGTCCCAGCACAAGTCTATTGTCAAACTCATTTACAGCTAATGATTTATTTGATTTACATTTTTTAGCAAAATTTATTTAATAAAATTTATGATAAACAGCATCTAGAGCAGGACAAGTACTAAACTAAATCGAAACAAAAACATACAACAAAAAAAGAACAACCAAGTGAAACGCATACAAGTGTTTCCAGTCAAAATAGAAAAGTGCAATGTAAAACTTTACAAGTATCCAACTTATTTTTTCAAGGTTTAATTACTTTTTAAATAATTTGTCACTCTCCTACTTGTTATCATGATGCAATGATGCTTATACCATGTCGTTTTTGTTCACAAAGAAGAAGAAAAATCAATAAACTTTTATGATATAGAATTTTATATATAGAAGTTCAATCAATTGTTTTTATAAAATGATAATATAATGTATAAAAGTTCAGTTCAATAAAAATTTAGTGAAAATCTAAAAAAATTATCATCAAAACATAATAATTTTAATTACTTAAAAAACCTGCGCAAGACTATCTTGGCAAGCAGCCTATGTAGCCTGCCAAGTCTTAAATCAAATTTTAAACAAGCTATTCACAGTTTGTGCACTCATTCACTCATGTAAAAGCCTGATTTTTATTATTATTATTGTTATTATTATTGTTGTTAGTTTTATTATTTTAATTTTTTTATTGTTATTATTATTATTTCAAATGAGTAAAAAGTAAAATAAATATTGCTGTTGTTCCATTTAGTATTTTAAGATTATATAGTGAAATAATTTGATTTTATTTCTTTAAATGATAATCTTGTAGGAAAAGGAGAAAGTCTTTGGAGTGAAACAACAGGAACAGGGAATGATCGTCATACACATTATTATCGTGGGTCTGAGCAGTTATTTGAATTTCAAGTATGGATTCATGGAAATTGTACAAAGTTTACAAATGAAGCTGGAAGATTTTTTTTTCCTTTTAATTTTATTCTTCCTCCGGTTATACCAAGTTCATTTGAGGGGCTTCATGGACACATTCGATATCAAATCTTTGGTAAGATCATTTTTATAAACTAGCCATAGGTGGGGTCACAAAATGGGTAGCAAATGTAAATTAAATTTAAAAAATAAAAAAAAGAATTATAAAAAAAGTAAAAACGCAGATGATTGCAAAAAATGGTATAGATATCTGGTTCTGATGCCTCAGACAAACACTCTTTATGAGATAAATTTATGATGAAATTATTTATTTTTATTAGATTCATTAAAATCAAATCTAAGAAAACATATGTTTATGATGTAGATTTTGTGATCTGGATTTTGTTTAAATGTTCTGTTTTCGATTTAGTTTAAGATTATTGTTTTATACTTACGGGTTGTCTACAAATTATGTCACGCAATTTTTGATCATTTCCTCCCTCACCTCATCTTATGATGACATTGTAACTGTTTATAAAATTTTGTATGAGTCATCACAAAATCACAAACCCCTTCTCCCTCCCCCCCTACCTCTACACATCCTCCACCTTATGGCATGATGTAATTTATGAACAACCCCTTAAACTTTAAAATCGAATTATGAATTTTTTTGTTTTTGTGATTATTTACTTTTTATTTGAAAAGAAAATGTTTAATAAAAAAACCGTTTATTATTAATACTATTATTATTTACTTTATTTGAGTAAGTAATAATAATAATTAATCAAACTAAATATAAAATAAGATGTAAAATAAAAATATTTAAAATATGAAAAAATAATATGTAAAATATGATTTTGTATATATATAGTTATGAATAAAATAGGTATATTGTATAATAGTAAATGTGTAAAATAGAGTAATTATGTAAAAAATAGTAATTTAGTAAAAATAAGTAATTAAACTAAGTTTCTCCTAATGGTGCTTACATTCCATATTATTTAAAATATGATTTATTGGTATAATATTAAAATTATCAATAAGTTCCATTAAAATCTGCATATTCCATTTTTTTATGTTATATTTATTTTACTTTATTTTACATATATAACCAATAAAAGACAAGTACAAAAAAAAAATCATGCCAAAACAAAGCTCTTTTGTCTAGAAGTATTTCACAAAATCATACGATTCAGCTAGTGAAATAAAATGTACCCTGAACAATTCTTTCATAAATTGCAAAGGTGCAAACACATCTGGTCTGATTACCCACATCAGAACTATCCATAGTATAATAATCAAAAATATAAAGTAAGACAAAACATCTGTTGCAGAAGTTCCGAAATAACAAGTAAAAGTAGACAGATTTTTTAAAGGTGAAACCTTGGCAAAGGATGGTATGTCTTTAAAAACAATTACATGGTTTCCAAATGCCAAAATGTCAAACCACAGTCGCAAAACTAATAATGTCATTTTATGAGATAAATAAACAAGAGTGTATGATGAAATTTCTATTTGAAAAAATGTGGTGAGAAGTTCAGCATAACAATTTATGAATGGACTGACATCTCCATTAAAAGGAATATAAATTTAACTCTTCAAATAAAGTTGCTTATAAATTGGGTCTAAAATTGATGGTTCCTGTGATGTTTTCACAACCGAAGAATTAGTGAAACAAAAATCGACAGAATTTGGGTACATAATTTTATATGACTGATTTTATGTACATAATTGCGTCTACTCGTGATGCTTCAGTAATGCAAAAATATAGATGGATAATTCACAATGCTGCAGTAATAAAAAATATGGGCGATGAGCAACGCAACAAAAATTTAGTGTCACTAATAAGATATTTGCAAAACTCCAATTCAAATGTCACAAAATAATGATGGCTTCAAATATTCATCAAAGTCAACAATTATTCAATATGCAAAAAATATAGTTAATCAAAACTTTACTAAAGTATTAGATAGTGCCAATGTCGAATTCGAGACATTTAAAGTTTTTTTTAAAGTAAAATCTTGTTTTAAAAGAGTTTTTTTGAGTAAAAGCAAATTTTAAGTGTTTTTAAAGTATATCTTAAGATCAACTGTTTGTATGAATCAGTTAGTTACGAATACTGAATGTCACTGATTCGGTTCTTCACATATTTGTTTTGTATACAAGATGCAATGAGGAATACAAAATATTTTGGTCTAAATATTTGTTGTTCCACTGTGGCGGTACTACCAAATTGGACAAATTTTAGTCAATTTACTTCTTATGCATTATATCAGTCTTTAATAAGGTATAACTGGAATATTATTTATTTTAATAAGTTTTGTCAACTTATTTATCACAGCCAGCCACAAGTTTTACTAAAAATATATATATATATATATATATATATATATATATATATATATATATATATATATATATATATATATATATATATATATATATATATATATATATATATATATATATATATATACAAAAAGGAAGTTCTTTGTTCTCAAGAAGTTATAGTCTAAAGTTTCAAAAATTGTGAGAAATATGAACTTCAGGAAGTCATAACTATTGTAGCCAGCATAGCAACATGGATTTTTTTACATCAGAACATTTGAGTTGGGTAAAATCTTCAATTAAAAAATTAAAATTGCATGTTGCACAAAAAGAACTGAATAATAAAGACAATTATGATAACAATGATGGTAAATATGTCGGAAATAACAATCAAGATGATGAAAATAAATTTGAATAGTAGTACAAGAAATGGTAAATGTTTTAATATATTAAAACAGTATTTAAAATATATTACGATATAGATAGTTAGATAACAACATCAGAGAACTCTCTTATTTTAAAATATGCTCTCTTATTTTAAAATATTTTTTTAGTATCAGTGAATTGTTTTTATTATCAGTGCATTTGTTTATTCAAGTGCATTTTATTATCAAAAAGCTAGCTGCGTATAAGAGAGACAGCTAGGTGGCTGTGGAACATAATAGCATATTGTATCCTAGTATAGTTAAAAAGTTAAATCTTTGGGGGGTAACTTTTGAAATAGAACGTTTAAACACTGTTTTATTTGAATGTAGTTATTCAATTAATAGTTTGTTTTACAGATTGATGAAAAAAACATAAGCAAGCTTTTTGGGGAAGTGGGTGCAGTCATATGCCTTTTTGTTGTCCACATTTAAAGTAGTTTTTTTAGACAAACTGACCACGACAGTTTGCATTTTTTAACTTATAAGTGTGCAAATGCTTAAAATTGTTGTAAACAAATTCTCAGAAAAAAAGTTAATTTTTTGAAAAAGTCATCCTTATTACTTGTTATGAATGACGTTATCTACAATTATAGACAAGTATGCAATTTATTCACGCTTTTTATCAGTTCATATAATTAAAAAACTAATTTGCTATGTACATTAGAACTATGAGAAATTTTGTTAAATTTTTTTCTTATGTTTATTCGTTTTGAATGTCTTTTTGCTTTTAAAAATGTTTTTGCTACATTTGATGTTTTTTCTCGATACTTATATAATAGGAAAATAAGAAAGTAAATTCTTATTTGTTTGTAAAATATATTATTTGATTAATAAATTTTTTAATGACAGAATAAGTTAAATAAAAGAATAACATGGTTTTTTTAATAAATTTATTTACCGCATTTGATGCATGTCTGAAATTGTTTTTTTTAAATTGCCCAATTTCCAACGTTGATACTAAATTGCTATGAACATAATTTCTCTGTTTGAAAAAATGTATTTAAAAACATGAAAAAAAGTTTTAAATAGACTCCTAAACATTTTGTTAAAAAAGGTCAGTAAATTAACAATGCCCTAGCCCACAAGCTTTTTGAGCATCATCAATAATAATAGTTCATCAGGAAATAAACTATCGAGTTGAATTTGCTCAATTTAGATAATTCTATTGCAAATTGCGATCGCTTAATTCAACCTTTGATGTCAATGTAGTAAGTTTTTTCCTTTTTTTTAAATTGATTTTTTCTAGAGCGCAAGTTAAGATAGCATGTAAATTTTTTTTTGTATATGGCATTTTAAATTTTTTATAAATATGTTTCCAGTTAATATTTTTTTCAAATCTTTTGTGTTTTTATAGCAATCTTAAGTTGGAACAGTTTTTCTAAAATGTATTTTTCACAGCTGATTTTTAAAGATGCAAAGACAAACATTGCAATTTTATTTTTTATTGGAAGATTAGATTTAAAGCTATTATATGGTGTAAAAAAGTCAGCATGGTTATGTCAGCTTCAAGAGTTACAGCTTTTTAAAACTTATACTTTTTCATAGTTATTGTACTTTTAGACTATGATTTCTGGACAATAAATAACTTTTTATTTTAAAACTTGCAGCTGGCTTTTATTAATAAGTTGAAAAAACATTTTAAAATTATATTATTCCAGTGAAGCTTCTTAAAGTATGACATAATGTAAAATAAGCAAATTGACTAAAATTTGTCCGATTTTCAAACTATCGTCTTGGCTGAATAACAAATATTTAGATCAAAATATCTTGTATTTACGATTGTATCTATTATACAAAGTAAATATGTAAAAAAGAGCAGAATTGGTGAAATTCAGTATTTTTTTCTTCAAAATTATCTGATTTTTAGAGACAATGACTCTTTTTACACTTTTTTTGTCGTGACGGTTGTAACAAAAAATCCAATGTTTAAAAATAACAAATAAAATGGCATAATGATGTAAGAAAAAAAGTATAAATGATTATTAAAATCAATGTATATTATGCTAAAAAAATGCACTATAACATTATCAAAGTTCTTAATTATAGACAGAGTTGGTAATGCTGCCCAGCAAAGTAACTTTTTGCAGAAAGGTCAACTTTTTAGGGAGGCGGAAGCTCTTAGCAGCGGCCTCCCAATCATTTTTTAGCAGTAAACTATTCTTTTTTCCGCCTCCATCGGCTTTCACCTTTCTATTTGTGGCCGCAGTCAGAGTTCTTTTTTGGAGGCAAATTGTTTTGGAGGCCAACCCCAATAGAGAGGCGGAAGCCAATGGTGACTGTCTCCAGTAGAAATTTTGGAGGCAAAGCCATTTGGAGGCTCCAATGGCTTCTGCCTCCTAACTGGCTGCGACTGTCAAATTGGAGATCGAAATATTTGTCTCCTGCCGGTGGATGTAATGAAAAATAATTGCTCATTTGCTTTAAATTTACTAACCTGCCTAGACGAGGTCTCACCTATGAATCAATAGTTTCCTGCTAAAGCGGGATAAAAACTCTTCATATGAACGTAGGCAAAAAATTTGGTTGCAAAAAAATTGATTTTCGAAAAAAAATTTAACTTGCGTAAACGTTTTTATTATTGGAAAAAATATATAATTCAAGCTGACATCAAATTAAACTAAATTTGTTAATTTTTTATGAATGTAATATTTTTCAATTATTTTTACAATTTAAAATGATTAAAATTAAGAATTTAAGGATGACCACAAAAAAAAAAATTCAGATCTGTAACAAAAATTTAAAAACCACATATCTTACTACATAAATATTGCTAAATATGTGAAATATTTCATAAAAAGCTCAAATTTGTTAAAATCACATTAAAATAAAGCTTTAATAACTATACTTGCAACATGTTTTTTGAAGTTATAGTAATGCTTAAGCGTTGAAAAGTATAACAAGCATGATATTCTTTTTTTAACTTTTAACTTTTTCTGTTAAGACTGTATTTACTGTCATTGAAGTAAAGAATTGCAGAACTAACACCTAATTCAAGCAAAAATCTTGTAACAAAAATATTTTTTGATCCTAACTGACATATATTTAATTATTTGTTATCAACTCTTCTTTTCAAAATGTATAAAAAAATTTTTTACTTCTTTAAAATCCGCTGTAGTATGAGGTTTTTACTGCTCTGTTTTTTATTAATTTTTATTACCCAGTAAAAAAATTCATTTTATATTTTTATTAACATTTTTTTTATCACTTTTTTCTTGCTATTTTTCACCTATTTTTATTTAACAGTAAAAACTTGTTTTAATTTTTTACTTTCTCGAGAATTTGACTTTCCCACAAAAAAATGTATTTTATGACCACATTGCATTTTGTCAATACTATTGACTTAATAGCATTGAATAAGTACTACCTGCTTTTTGTATCTTTAAAATGTTTAAAAGTATTGAATTAATACTGTTTTTTTGTTATATGACTCCGAATGAAATGTTTGATATACAGTAAATATTAGGATATACCGTTAACAAACTGTCATTCACAACTAAATACAATTATAAGTAATTTTAATTCGTAATTAAGATTACATGGGATGTATGTTATTACACAACCTTTATCAGTTACATTAATTTGTCTATAATTGTAGATAACGTCATTCATAACAAGTAATAAGGTTGACTTTTTCAAAAAATTAACTTTTTTTCTGAGAATTTGTTTACAACAATTTTAAGCTGCATATAGTGTAAGGTGCAAAACAAACAAGTTAAAGAAATTTTAAAGTGACTGAAAGCAAGATATGGAAATGCAAAGTGTGCATAGAAAAAAACTTAAGTTTTGCCGGTAATGTTTCTTACCTTTTTGCATTCATTGCATTGCAATTATTTGCATTCAAAGCACAAGGGTATTGCCATAGAACTTTTGAAAGAAAAAGAGTTCAAAATAAAAATCATAATAATGTTGAAAAAGTTGCTATTTTTGTTTTACGTAGAACAGTTAAATATGTCTTTAATATCAAAAATAAGTAAGAGATTTTATAATGTCAATTCTAATGAGAAATTTGCCAATGACAGTTGCTGATGACATGGGGAAGAATGAAACAATTAGAAAAGCTTTTCAAGCTTTTGGTGGTACATGGAATGGTCAGAAAGCAAAAGAATTTATTCTTAAAGCTGCTGATCATATTTATGAAATTATTGGAAAAGACATCGAAAATGTATATCCATCATAAATGTTTGATTCAGCATCTTGTATCAATACGAATGTCTTTTCTGGAAGTATTCGGTTCACAAAAGATGGAAAATTGTATGATCAAACTTTGGGAATTCTCACTCAGCACTGACAATTTAGGATGGTTTTAGTTGACCAACTGATTACTATGCTTGGGAAAGTAGGGAAAGGAGTAGAGGATATTTACATAACTTGTTCAGATCAAGGTAAGAGTATGATCAAAACATATGGTAGTATCAAAGAAATGCAAAATCAAATGATTATTTGTAATGAATTTGTCGAAAAAGCACAATAGTTTGATTTTGAAGATTTTGATTTGCTTGATCGAGTTAATCTCGATGAAAAAGTTGTTGTTGAAAATTCTGAAAATACAGATGGCGAAAGCGAAAGACAATTGCAAACTCTAGATCATGGGAGAAGGTTAAATGTGTTAGAAAACAATATTGGTATAATCTGCACCAAGACGTTTTGTGGACGTATGTTTGCCAATTAGCTGCTAAAGACATTACTGAGCCATTTGAAGCCACTCTTTCTGAAATGAGAAAATTCATAAAAAATACACGAGCGACTAAATATGATGCAATTATTGCTAATCTTAAGAGACCACGCAAAAATATTGAATCAAGATGGGGTAGTAGGTATATTATAGTATTAGACATGTTTGAAAAATATATATTGCTATATATGAAAAGATTGGGACGAATTGAAATAACTGCAACCTAAGATTAAATGATGAAATCTGGAAATTTATTGAAGAATACACAAAAGTATTCAAACCAATTTTTTTTGCAATGAAGGATTTTTAAAGGTCAGACTATACCTTGTCAGACTTCTTTACACGATGGATGAGAATGGTAATGAACTTGAAAAAATTCCCGATGGAACAAACGGTTTTAAATCTAAACTTCTCGAAGCTTTAAATATATGTTTGCAAAAGCTTTTTGAGTGCAATGCTTTTATTTCACTCTTATTGGATCCTCGTTTCGCATGGAGTACTGCTCGTCATGAAGTCTTCAACAATTCATTGATAAGTTGTGGAGAAAATCTCCTACTTAAAGTTCATTGTTTTATAAACTCACAAATAAAATTTGCTGAAATTGTTTGATAGGATGAAAATGTACGAGATAAAGATGAAAACCGTTTGACTTAACTTTCAGGTATTTCAATATTATTTAATAATTGATACTTAATCAATATTTGATATATAATGATTTAAATGAAATTTTTATTAAATAGTTTAAATAAAAGGAATTTTTTTTTATTTAGCATTCAAAAGTGTTCATTGTAAATCAATAAAAATTCAATACTACTTACTAATTTTATATTAATAACTTTCATCATCAATAGAAAATTAATAATGTCAATGGTTAGGGTCATAAATTCATCTATTTTTTCTTTTCAAAAATCAAACTAAAAATAAAAAGAATATATTTTTTGATTTACAAGTAAGTTTAGTTTTCAAAGCTTTTGTATATCTTAATAATTTGATTGAATTTGATCAGATGAATTAGATAAAATTTGTTGCTTGATAAATAACTAATAACTAGTCTATCTTTTTTAAGGAGGAGGTCAACGTCAAACCATACGTGTTAAACCAAATACAAGAACTTATCAGCAAATATCAAATATTGTGTATAGTGAGCCATGTATTGGGGTAAATGAAAATTTAAATATTCTTGAACATTGGCATTTAAAATGTGATAATTATAATTGGAAGAAACTTTATAAGATTTCTCAAGTTGTTGTTGGTGCTGCATTTTCTCAGGTTAAAGTTAAACGAGATTTTAGTAGTTTTGCAATGGTCTACACTCATTTGAGAACTTAACTTTCGGATAAAACATTAAATGCAAAATTAGTCGTGAGGCAAAATTTGGATTTGCTTTATAAAGTAAAATTCTTTTAACAACGTTAACCTTTTAAAAAAAATGAATGTATGTAACGCTATTTAATTTAAAATGTAAAACAAACAATTACTTTTTCTAAATAATAAAACAGGTCTTGTCTTTAATTAACGGAAGTTAATTTCAAATCCAGTGAAATTAATTTTTTTAATGTTAATCAAATTGGTTTTTAATTAATTCAGTGTAAAATAAAATGAAAAGAGTTACATATTTTTAATTATAAAATTCATTTATACTTAAATGAATGTTCATTAAAATTTGGTGTAAATGTAAAAATGCTAGTTCATTCAACTGTTTCAGAAAAAAACCATTCTCTGTGACCAAATCGCAACTTTTTTAAAAATAGTCAAAGGTTGGCAATTAATGCACAATTTTAATTTAAATTTTCATTAATCGGTTAAATGCGAACTGTAAACTTATATATAAGGCTGTCAATAGGTATCTGTCAACGGGTACCTACCTGTTGGTCACTGTTGGTAGCATTATTAAATAGTGAGTAACCGTCATTTGAAAAAAATAAATATTTGTAACTGTTGTTTAAGGAACAGTTATTTGCAAAAAACTTTTGAGTATCTGTTGTTTGAAAAAATAAAATTTTTTCTTTGAACCCATTTTAATTTGACCCATTATAATTATGTTCAATTTTTTGTTTCGAAATAATTCAAATGTCTTAAGATTCTAAAAAGTTATACACCAATCAATAACAGAATAATGACTTTATCAAGGTTGTTGTCTTGTACAAGACATGTTGACTTGTACAGGACAAGAACAATAAGGGCACGTGTGGCCAGAAACTCTTGCAGGAAATAATTCCAGTAACTTGGTAGCGCATTTTTAGAATATATATATATATATATATATATATATATATATATATATATATATATATATATATATATATATATATATATATATATATTCTAAAAATGCGCTACCAAGTTATATGTATATATATATATATTTATATATATATGTATATATATATTTATATACATATATATATATATATATATATATATATATATATATATATATATATATATATATATATATATATTACATAAAATTATAAATAATGGCTAGCACAATATTTATATAAAGAGAAAATATTAAATTCAATTTAAAATAGGAAGTTTACTTAAAAAAATTTTTATAGGAGATTTTTTACCTGGAAGTGAAAGTTTAATATGACATTCTTATTGGGTAGTATATAAAGAGAAAAAAAACGTGGGAGTAAAAATCATATTAATGTAATAGTAAGCCCAGTGCGCACAATTCATTCTTATTAGGTTTAAACTTAATAAAAATGTCCAAAGAACGTTTAAAAAGCGTACTGTGCCCACTGGGAGAGGTAATGCTGTAGCGTCTTAAATAAATTTATTTTAGTGCTCTCGCAAAAATAAATTTAATTACGGTGCTAATAAATTTATTTTTACAAGAATAATAATATTAGAGTCCTAATAATTTTATTCTTGTAAAAATAAATTTTTATTTTTACGAGAATAAAATGAATTTTATTTTAAATTAAAAATATTTAATAAACTCAGTTTAAATATTTTAAAACTTTATAAATTTAATTTTCAATTTTACCTTTTTAAACATTTGAATGTTTTAAATTTTTAAATGTTTTAAAAGTATAGAGTCAATTTATGAATTTTATAGAGTCAGTTTATAAATTATTTTGTTGTTGTTGTTGTTGTAATTTGGCGAAATTATTAGCGTAATACAGTGCGGTCACAAATTTTTAATAAAAAAAAACTTTTACTAAAATTAGTCAATTTAACTACTTATTATAATTTTTTTTTTTGCCAAAAAGATATACTTTTTGACAAAAAAATATATATATTGGTAAAAGTTTTTTAGAACAAGTCAACATGTTAAAATTTTTATCTATTTTATCAATATCAGTCTTAAAGTTCGAATTTAAGTCTGCAATATCTTAGTCAATCAGTTTAGTTTAAAAAATTTTTATGATAATAGGATATTTTGAAATTTATTGGGTGATGGAAGCCTGAATTGGGTCTAATTCATCTAACATCTCTGAAAAAAATTTTTCCTTAGTTACTAGATAAAATATATATTTAAAATATATATAATTTTTTAAAAATGTATATATATATTATAAATATATATTTTATCTAAAAAACTCATAAAAGCACCCTTGCAAAAAAAAAAAACAAAGTTTGAAATTGTTTTTTAATTCTAAAAGTCTAAGAGTAGAACTAATTGAAAAAACTCAAATTACTCAAGCATGAATATAAAAAATGAAAGTGAAAAATTATTTTTGCCGTACTGAATTTAGATGGTAATGATGATGATGATGATGATGATGATGATGATGATGATGATGATGATGATGATGATGATGATGATGATGATGATGATGATGATGATGATGATGATGATGATGATGATGATGATGATAAGGATGATGATAAGGATGATGATGATGTTGATGATTATGATTATGATGATGATGATGATGATGATGATGATGATGATGATGATGATGATGATGATGATGATGATGATGATGATGATGATGATGATGATGATGATAAGGATGATGATGATGGTGATGATGATGACAATGATGATGATGATAATGATGATGATGATGATGATGATGATGATGATGATGATGATGATGATGATGATGATGATGATGATGATGATGATGATGATGATGATGATGATGATGATGATGATAATTTATTTTTTTATCCATTTTTTCAAAATTGAAAAATTACAAGATTTTTATAATTTTACCAAGTGAGGTTAGGTGTCACTCATATAGTTAAAAACTAGTCATTGGAGTGACACCAAATAAAATAAACAAACAAAAAAATTCAACAGCAATGATAATAAATAAAAGCATGCATAAATTTAATTAATTTAAATTAATTAGGCAAAAAATAAAGATGTAGAAACATTGGTTGCATTTTATTTTTATGTTTTAGTTTTTCTTTTTATTCTATTGTGAACATATTTTTACTTTTAACTTAGTGCTTTGCTTTAAAGTGATTTTTTTGTTTTTGTTTTATTAAATATATTTGTTTTTTTATTCTTTGAATCATTTTCTTGTTTTATTTCGTATTCAATCATTAAGTTAGCATTCAATAATTTCTTTATTTTACTTTATTTTCAACTAATTTTTTTTATTCTTCAAAATAATTTTCTTTGCTTTTCCTTTTCTCTTTTTTTCCTTTTCACTTGATGATGATGATGATGATGATGATGATGATGATGATGATGATGATGATGATGATGATGATGATGATGATGATGATGATGATGATGATGATGATGATGATAATGATGACGATGATGATGATGAAAATGATGATGATGATAATGATGGTTGTTATAATAATGAAAGCAGATGACTGTGGTTACCTCTTTTCTTTATTTACTTAGCGGAAATTGATAAACCATGGAAGTTTAACCATAAAACAACAAGAGCATTTACTATAAATGAAGTAATAGATACAAATTTTCCAAATTTCAACTCAGCACTCAGTGGTTCAACACACAAAGATGTTGGTTTTTGTTGCTGTGCTGCTGGCCCTTTAGATCTTACTGGTATTTTATTTAGATGTCTTTTTCTTAATTTTTTTTAGAATTTCATCAAAATAAAAATAGTATCTTTTTGATAATCACAGAATAAAATAGTATATAAAAAAAATATAAATATAAAATACAAAAATACAAAATATAAAATATTTTTTAAATATTTTTTCTTGTAGTTAAAAGTTTTTTTTCTAATTCTGCTCCGATTTACACTCAACAGTTATTGATATTTTAGCTTCTACCAAATCTTTTTTAATTAATTAATGACTCACAAAGAGTTTTTATAGTTAAGTTTAAGTTGATTAAAAATGGTTTTTATTTTTTAATTTTTAAAATGGGAAAGCGTACCTGTTTTGAAAAAGTATAATTATTTCAAATGAAAGCTATATATATGTATATATATATATATATATATATATATATATATATATATATATATATATATATATATATACATATATATATATATATATATATATATATATATATATATATATATATATATTCTAATGAATAAGACAATTTTTTTAATTTTTGTTAAAATCATTTATTTTATAAATACATGTTTTGACTATATCATAGCCATCATCAGTTAAAATATATTATTAAAATGGTTAAATAAAATTTGTAAAATTAAGTTGAATTAGTAGAGACCTTATGATAAAAAATACAATAAAAATGCAATTAAATAATGTAAAAAATGTTTTAAAAAGATAAAAGAACCGGTAATGTTAAAAGGAACTAGATTGAAATAGTCATTTTTACATGGTTCATTTGTTTTCTTAGTAGTGGGTTTTTCCCACTCTATGTACATGCTTTCTTAGAGTTTTAATATAAATTTGTTGGAGGCCAAATTCAAAATTAAAAAATTAGCATGATTAAAACTATTAAAACAGCTTTCATTTGAATGAATATGTTTATAAATGTGTGAGTTTTTATCCCTTTTTTGGTGCTCGATTATTCGTGTTATTAAATGGCGACTAGTTTCTAGTGGCGACTAGGAAAAAACGTTTTGCCAATCATAAGCAATCTTTCAAAAATAAAAAGTATTCAAAAGATACCATGTTGTCAAAATATATATGGAAATTAAAAAAAAATATATTGATGATTTTATACTGAATTGGTCCGTCCTTAAAACAGCGCCTGCATATAACAATATTTCCAAAAAATGCATACTATGCCTACAAGCAAAATTTGAAATAATTACACATGCAAATCAAGAATGCTTATTACACAAACAGTCGGAATTAATTTCTAAATGTAGGCACGAAAATAAGTTTCTCCTAAAAAACTATAAAAATAAATGAGTTCAAATAATATTTACATTATATACCCTTTTTAAAAAAAAACGTTTTAAAAAAAAGCATAAGTAATCATTTCTAAAGAATTCTTTTTTATAATAGTGTCAGCAAATGTGTAAAAATTTACAGTAATTAAGGCATTTACGACTTCCTGTAATTTAATTTTTGTATAAATTGAAGTTTTATTAATTTGATCATTAATTTCTGATAAATCTTTGTTGATGGAACACAGTGTAAAATGAAAAAGAATTTTTGTTAAGTGATTTTCTACTAATATATAATTGCTCTGTTCTTTTAAGAACATTGAGCACTCTAATGTGTAGAATACATTTTAAAATTGTTTAAATATATATATATATATATATATATATATATATATATATATATATATATATATATATATATATATATATATATATATATATATATATATATGTATATGTATATATATATAAAAAATATATATATACATATATATACATATATATATACCAGTTACTGAAAAAACACAGACAACATATTTTCTGCAGTTTAATATCATTTTCTGTGTTTCCACAATTGAATGTTAAATGTTCAGCTATCTTTTGTTTAATATTTGATGTACTCCCAAGTGCTTCTGAATGGCTCATAAGTGATTAACCATGTTAAAAATCATTTAAAGTCTTTATCTTTATAAAATATCTTTAAATCAAACAATATTGTTATAAAAAAAAATATCAATAAAATTTAAATGTTTGAAAAAGAAAAAAAAAATTTCATAATTTATAACTTAAACTAATTATTTCTTAGAACATTCATAAAACAACATTATTGTCTTGTGTTTGTTTTCTCACAATTTACTTTTTTTTAATTAGGGGGCAATTGTTTATGGTTATATTTATTAACAGTTAAAAAAAAAAAACTATAAATAATTTTTTTTAACATTTTGGCTACTCATAAACTTGTTAATCATTTCTAATCAATCTTCATTCATTCTCTAAAATAATTTTGCCTACTGGTTTGATTATGGTTTATCCAACAATGCATATACAATTATGGTTTATCCAGTTATGGTTTATCCAGAAACATAAATACATATAATTTACATATATTATATATATATATATATATATATATATATATATATATATATATATATATATATATATATATATATATATATTTATATATATATATATATATATATATATATATATATATATATATATATATATATATATATATATATATATATATATACATATATATATATATATATATATATATATATATATATATATATATATATATATATATATATATATATATATATATATATATATATATGTATGTATGTATGTATGTATGTATATATATATAAGTTCTTCAAAAGCATATTATGTTGGGTCGTCAAAGGAAGTGAAATTTTATAAAAATTCTAAAAATAATAATCATTTTATATAAAGATTACAATTTTAAATTTTATGGCTTAAAAACTACCATTTTTTAACTAAAAATAAAAAGTACATATTATCATAGTTTTTTTAAAACAAACTTTTTTAATTTGTGTTTCCATAAATTTTTTTTACTAATTTTGAAATTTTTATAAAATTTCATTTCTTTTGAGACCCAATATTATATGCTTTTGAAGAACTTTTTTTTTCAAAATATTAGGGACCCGTCTGATGTTTAATGGTCTTGAGTGACCCCTAAAATTTTTTTTTATTCAAAAATTTTTTAAATTTAGTATTAATTTATTACATAGAACACATTTAGGGGATGGTAGTAGACAGTTTCAAAAAAAGTTGTTTTTAGAATCACCCTAATATATATAATATATATATATATATATATATATATATATATATATATATATATATATATATATATATATATATATATATATATATATATATATATATATATATATATGTAGATAGATATATTACAATTAATGCATGTGATATTTACAATTAATACTAGTGATATTTTATCTATACACTTTCCAATAATTTGTGTTTCTGTTCTGTTTAAAGCACAAAAGTTGATTTTAACCAATCATTGAAATGATTGGTTAAATATTAATAAATATTCTTGAGTATAGAGTGTCAAAAATTATTTTAAAAGAATCGTTTTTTAGATGAAGCAAAGAGTAAAAATAAAATTTATAAAGAACTGTTAAATAATTTACAGTTTCGTACCCTCCCCTCACTTGCCCTGCTAAATTGTGTTTGCAAAGGTTTTTTTGACATGTCATGTTATACTTTTTTTTTTTTTTTTTAATTTATAGTTTTGTATTTCCCTCTTTATTACAAGACTTTCTCATTTGACATATTAGAGTAATGTATTATATTATTTTCTTTCAGCAAGCATTGATCGAAAGGCTTATTGTCCAGGTGAACTTATATTAATAACTGCTGAGGCTCGAAATGGCACTACTCGTAACATGGCTGGAATGAAAGCTCAACTCTACAAGCATATAGAATACATTGCTATAGCCAAAAGAAAACGTTGTTCTGAAAAAATTGCTATAATTCAAGGTAGGGGACACTATACTTGCAATTTAATGATTACCTTTTTTACAATATGATTTTAATTTGAACTCCAAAAATTCTTTAGTATGTCAAGTTTCTATATTTAGTTTATATCTAGTTTTTTATCCAGTAAATTGTGACTGTAGTACCAAAAAATATTAAGTATAAATCACCACCAATTTATTTCAATATTTTTTTTACAAAGATTTTTAGTCTTTGTCAAAGTTTAGTTTTTTAGGTTAGTGCAGCAGTTTTGATATTTTTTGTCTTAGTTTAGTGCAGCTGTTATTATTAATTTATATCATTACAAGCTTATACAATTATGTTTTGTTGTAATAAAACATTAAAATAGTTAAAATTCCAGTCTAGTATTTTTATTCAATGAACTTCAATTGGCAATGTTTTATAAAGTTTATATTTTTTATAAAACAACATCTTTATATCTTTTTTTTTTTTTTTCTAAATTCTTGTTTTAAACTTTTTTCTTTGTAAATCTTTTTTTAATTTTTCGTTTTTTTGTAAATCTTTTTTTAATTTTTCTTTTTTTGTAAATCTTTTTTTTTTAATTTTTTCTTTAAATATTTTTTAAATCTTTTTCTAAATATTTAAGCTAATAATATCATAGCGGAAATAATTTATTTGAAAAAAAATTTCCACAAGAAACAGTTAGCATTTTGGAAACCACAATACTTTGTGCAATTATAAATTTTATAAATCTAAATTTTGAAAATATTCTGTTGACATCCTTCAACAAAAAACAAAAAAAGGATGGGGGGGGGGAGGGGAGGTTAGAGAGACAGTTCATGATTTTTGTGTTCATGATAGGTATCTTCCAGAGATGGTGCAAACTTTAAATTTTGTGATATTGGTACTGGTATAAATTAAGAATGTTTTACAAAAAATTACAGTGATTGGAGCCTGGGAATGATGGACACCTGAAAATGCGGAAAGAAGAAAAAAATAACTTTTTTTTTTTTGTATCTTAAAATGGATCGAAATTCATCGAAAAAATTAATTTATCAACAACAAAAAATTTTTTGTTGTTTAAAAATGGCAACCAAGAGAAGATTGAAGACTTTTTTATTTTAGGGGATTGTGAACTTTATGCGGTCAGTACTTTTAAACATTAAATTTTTTTTTTACTAAATGAGAATTTTACACACTAATTTTGGTTGCGTTCATAATGGTACAGTTTTTTTTTAAATGCTTTTATTGCCTTCTTCCCTAAAACATATTTGGACCTTGGGGCCCTAATTTCATGGCAAATTTGAAATAAAATGTTGAATATGGTAAATAACATTTACATTGCAGGTTAAATGTATAAACATTTTGTATACTTGTTTGTGGTATACTATAAGAAAATTTATTAATAAGTATTATGAACTTTTTTTTTTATCTACTGCAGTAGTTAAAAAAAACATTTAAAGGATTTATTAGTTTTGCTCTTATTGGTTCGAAATGCCAAACATTTAAAAATCTCATAAATATAATAGAGCTTTAGTCTGCCTAACTTGTTTTTCAAAAGAATCAGGAATGTCAAGTTAAAGAAGGTTGACATCGAACTGAATGCATACGTTCTTTTTAAAATCATTTGATTAAATTGATAAATTGATAAAATTTTCCTAATGGTATTTGTGTTAAATGCAGAAAAGCATTTGAAAAAGGAGATAAATCATTATTCTGAGTAAACCGTATAATTGCTGAAAAGTCAAAGTTAGTATTCATACCAGAAACCAATCATTCTGTGTTTGTGACTCTGTGATATTGCTCGAACTACAATTACTTTAGGATCAATGTCTGAAAAAAGAGTGAGATTCAAGTTAAGAAGAATATGGGCTCATCACCTGGAACAATAAAAAAAAGAGATCAAGTTGGGCTTCATCACCTGGAGCAATAAAGATATGTAAAAGGTGCAGTTGTCATTGGATGAGGATTACCCCACCCTTGCACTCTCACAACAAGAAGAGAAAATTTAACCGAAGAACTAGACAAAGGTAGGGTTGTTCTTTTTTCTTGATTTAATATTTCAAACTTTAAATTAAGAAATTTATATACATAATTTGAAATATAAAAACTGAAAACATGAATCTAAATTTCTTTTGATATTACACGAGGTGGCAAACTTCAATGCTTAAAAGTATTTTAAAAAAATTTGTGGAGGAGGGAACCAAAATCAAGGTAATCAAACTAAAAGCTATAGGTAAAGCGATTGCTGTTGAGCAATTGAAAAACTCTGTAAAAACAATTTTTCCACTTGAAAAACTTCCAATTTTGAAAATAAATAAATTTAAAAACACTTGTGGACTTATAGACAGGGAGGTAATAGACAGGGAGCCAAAGTTTTTAGCATTTTTAGAAGCTGGAAGGGAAGAGACTTATTTGAAAGTAATGTAAGAGTGAAATTAAGTGAAGAAGTTAGGTTTTTAAATGATTGTTTTGATACAGAAATAATTTTTGAAAAAGATTCCAGACAATTGGTTTGTTATAAAGACATTATAGGACTTGTTGAGACAGTAATAAAGGAGAGAAAATTGTCAAAAGATTACATTCTAATTTCTTAAAAGTTTGTTTAAGTATTATAGAAAAGTGATGAATGTAATGTCAAAAAAAAGTTTAGCTATGAGAAAGGAATAGGTAATAAAAAATACAAAGATGGTGGCGTAAAAAAATTGTTTATTATTGGCTTGATAGAAAACATGGCTGAATCTCATTCAAATCTTGAGAAAATTATCACTTTTTTAAAGCTAAATGACTTAAAATATTTTGTGCTTTTGATATGAAATTGGCCAATATATTTTTTGAAATTGAAAATGCAGCATCAACACATTCTTTCCCTTGGTGTAACATTAGCAAAGAAAAAATGTAAGTTTTTTAAACTCATGGTGAGTTCAGAACTCTAGGAAGCATTTGTTATCAAATAGCCGCCTGACAAGATTTGCATCCATGTTTAAAGTAATTTGTTTGACAACTTGGCCATATAAAAAAACTCAAAGAATAAAACAGCAATACTTGAAGAAAGGGAACAAATACAAAATAGAAAATTTTATTAATATAAACTAAAAAAAATTTAAAATTAAAAGAAAAACTTTGTCAAAAAAATAATAGACCTAAATATTTTGCTGTTTTTGTTTTCTTTTTTTTTAGGACGTTTGTTATTTTCCACTACCAAAATTGGTACAAGTCAAAGAAATAAGCAGATAAGAATATAACAAAAATAAAAACATCTTTTGATATACAATTTTTATTCACAACTTTTGTCAGTCAGAAGGAAATATTTTATTAGTTGCGCTAGAAATTCAGGCAATTTTATAAATAATTTAGAAATACGAACAATTTTATAAATAATTTAGAAATACGGACAATTTAATAAATAATTTAGAAATACGGACAATTTTATAAATAATTTAGAAATACGGACAATTTTATAAATAATTTAGAAATACGGACAATTTTATAAATAATTTAGAAATACGGACAATTTAATAAATAATTTAGAAAAACGGACAATTTTATAAATAATTTAGAAATACGGACAATTTTATAAATAATTTAGAAATACGGACAATTTTATAAATAATTTAGAAATACGGACAATTTTATAAATAATTTAGAAATACGGACAATTTTAAAATTTGTTTTTCAAATGTTTGTGCCAAACTTTACTATTTTTGTCAAAGCACAGGAAAGCGAGAAAGCTAATTGATATTTATTTGTAAAAGTTTACTTTTATATTTTAACAAGTTTTTCATTTAAAGTTATTAATAATAATAATATTTAAATATAAAATATTTGGTTGTTTTCACTTTCCCATTGAAATAGTCTGCACTTTAGTTGGATTCTTTAAATTTGCATTTAAACCCGATAGTTTATTTGCTGATGAACTATTGTTATTGAAGATGCTATAAAAGTTTGTCAGGTAGAGATTTTTAAATTACTGAACTTTGTAACAAAATGTTTAGGAGCCTATTTACAACATTTTTTAAAGCTTTTAAACACATTTTTGCAAGCAAAGAAATCGTTATGTTCATTATCTCTAGTTATTTGTATTAACATTGGAAATTAGTCAATAGGAAAACGATTTCAGACATGCATCAAATGCGGTAAATACATTTGTAAAAGAAACCATGCTAATCTTTTATTTAATTTTTTCCATCATTACAAAATTATTAATCAAATAAAATGTTTTAAAAATAAATAGCAATTTAATTTCTAATTTTTTCTATTTTATTAGTATTGAGAAAAAACATCAAATATAGCAAAAACATTTTTAAAAGCAAAATGACCTGAAGACAAATAAACACAAAAAATTAACAAAATTTATCATAGTTCTAGCGTACATAACAAATTATTTTCTTAATTATACGGACTGATAAAAAATTTTGAATAAATTTCGATGACGTATAAATATAATAAATGAATAATGAATAAATGAATAAATAAATTGGCGAATAAATTTTGATGGCATAAAGGTTATTAAAATCTTTGCTCCAATGGAACTTTATCTACTTTGTGGAAATACAAACTGAATTTATGAAAATCTTGAAAAAATTTTTCAATCTATGGCTCCACATTATCCGCAAATTTCCAGAACCAAGTTTTAGGTTTTCAAAGGCTTAAGCTGCACGGTGGTCAATTTAAAGGTGGAGAATGTTTGAAGCTGCTAAAAAATATACATGTGTTTGAAGAATTAATAAAATCTCCCAAACTGAAAAAAGATTAACATTTCACTAAATGTATGGTAAATACATATCATATCAGGTAAGATGGCTATAATTACACTTAAAACTCTACCATTATGAACGCGGCTAAAATCCATCTGTAAAATTTTTATTTATTAAAAAAAAATTTAAACGTTCAAAAGTTATGACCTTGTAAAGTTGAAAACCCCTCAAGTTTTAAACTTTAATTGGTCGCCATTTTTAAATGACACAAATTTTTTTCTGATAAATTAATTTTAATCTATTTAAGATACTACGAAAAAAGTTTTTTTTTCTTTCTTTTTTCCTTATTTTGTCAGTATGTCTCGACTTTTTAGGTGTATATTTATCCCAGACTCTGATCACTGTAATTTTTTGCAAAACATTCTTATTTGATACCATTATCAATATTAAAAAATTTAAAGTTTGCATAATCTGTGGAAGCTACCTATCTTGAACATCTAAAATTCATGAATTGCCCCTTTCCAAAATTTAGATTATAATTGCACAAAGTATTGTGGTTCCAAAAATGTAAACTGTTTTTGGTGGAAACTTTTTTTTATATAAATTGTTACTGGTATGGTGTGTGATGTAAGCAAAAATTACAATATTTTTGCTTGCATACAATATTTACAATAAACAAATAAAACTATTAGTTATATTGCTTATTGAACCTCCAATAAAAACTATAAGATTTCTTTATTTTCTTTATTCTGAAGATAAAAAATAGCAATTTCAAAGCTAAAAATAATTATCTCTATCCACTATCCTGAAGACTCTATTCATAAAATTTAGTTATAGTTTATTTTAAAAACTATTGTAACAAAGAAAGTATATACAGAATCAAATTTTATTAAAATAATCAATGCACTTATTAAATATAATCTATTAATATAAGTTTTTTAATTTTTAACTGCGTACAAATTTTGAGAAAACTTAGGAGACATACGATAACCATGTACCATGCAACAACCATTGCAACTTTTTTCTTTTTATATTGGCCGTACTATCATTTTTTATCATTTTGCTAAATATTTTGTTATCTACTTATTTTATTTTATTGTTTTTGTATGGTGCAATAATTTTAGCCATATTTGCCGTTAATAAACCAGCGGATCTATATTGACTTGTTTACTCATAGACCACTGTTTTAACATTTGTTTAAGATGACTACAGCGTGAGTTATTGTTCACCCTATCCCTGAGTCCTAAAATTTTATTCCTCCTACAAAATAGTCTTTACATTCATTTATAATTCTCACCCAATGACATCATCAGCAATCTACTTCTTTTTTCACATCTCCCAGGTCTACGTAACTACGCGGCTCCACTGGTCACTTTTTGCGACCATTGTGTCGCATAAACAAACAAGTTTAGACCATAAATGGTGCCACATTTATTGGCCTATTTTTTCTTTTTATAATGCCCAAACTGTCATTTTTTGTCATTTTACTTAATATTTTGTTATCTACTAATTTTAATTTAATGTTTTTGTATGGTGCGATAATTTTGGCTGTGGTTGCCATTATTAAACCAGCGGATCTATATTGACTTGTTTACTCATAGACTATTGTTTTATCATTTGTTTAAGATGACTAGAGCGTGAGTTATTGTTCACCCTATCCCTGAGTCCTAAAATTTTATTCCTCCTACAAAATAGTCTTTACATCCATTTATGATTCTCATCCAATGATATCATCTACAATCTGCTTCTATTTTCACATCTCCTAGGTCTACGTAACTGGATGGCTCCGTTGGTCACTTTTTGCAACCATTGTGTCGCATAAACAAACAAATTTATGAGTTATTTAATAAATGGTGTAGAAATAATACAGATAGAACAATAAATGAAATAAAATCTTGGTTGATTTTTTGTGAACAAAAAGATATCACTTGTAAATCACCAAATTTTATTTATAAAGAATCAAGGTATTCAAAATAATAATTTTCAAGTCAAATTTAAATCGAGTGACCAAAATTTGATAATTCATTTAAAAAAATTGTATTTGATTATAAAATTTTCAAAGCTTGAATTTTAAATTAAACAATTTAAAGTAATGCTAAGAGCATCCACTACTTATTGGTCAATCTGATGTTGATCTCCCCAAATTGCAATAACTACAAGTTTAAGTATGTCGTGATTATTTATACATACCATGTTATGATATATTATACATACCAATTAGCAACATACTTAAACTACAAGTTTAAGTATGTTGCTAATTATTTATACATACCATGTTTGATTCTTCTTCACAAATGTTTTATCATAAGTATAACTTTATTACTTCAAGACCTAACTTTCTAATTTTAAGGAATAAAATATATAAAAGTAAAGAAAGTTTCATTAACTTTTAAATAAGAAAATCACCTTAATATGCTAATAATTCATGTTTTTTTTTCATTTGAGTAATAATATAACATTTATAATAACATTAAATTACATGATACTATAACATTAAATTACAGCGGTTCTATATTGACTTGTTTACTCATAGACCATTGTTTTATCATTTGTTTAGGATGACTAGAGCGTGAGTTATTGTTCACCCTATCCCTGAGTCCTAAAATTTTATTCCTCCTAAAAAATAGTCTTTACATCCATTTATGATTCTCATCCAATGATATCATCTACAATCTGCTTCTATTTTCACATCTCCCAGGTTTACGTAACTGGACGGCTCCGTTGGTCACTTTTTGCGACCATTGCGTCAAATAAACAAACAAATTTATTCTTTGTGGCGGTGAGCCCAGACTTTTTCCAATGTACACCACAACTTCAAAATGGACATTAGGCTATTTGGCTGGATGTGGTTACGGCGCTCAATAACCTAATGACTACGCTGACACTCATGCACACGTGCATTCGGAAACTCCACAATGCATGTTGGGTCAGCACTTGCTGACTATGTGCTCGGATCTAAAATCTCCATAGCACATCATTCCACACCAGCATGAGGCAGTAGCTCTTTTGGCTAAGAGTGATGGCTTGTGGCCTACAGTGACTAATGTGTGCATTCAATCAATTGAAATCCATTCTGTAGGTCTTACGTCTGGCTCTGATGTGCTAGCCCATAAGCGCAAGGAGTGAGTGTGTTTAGCTTTCTATTCACCCGATTTGAAAGTGAACGAAAACATAATGAGACCATACTAAACGACCAAACGGAACATACTAATGCACTACATCATCACACCTGTAGACACCAACAGTCTCTAAAATCAGTATATCAAATATTTGTTCTTTGTTGCATATGTCCTATACACAGAGTGACTAGAGTGTTAGTTGTTTCTCCCCATTTCATATTTTCTTATGATTTTTGTTTTTCATTCAATGACAACATCTACAATCTGTTTTTATTTTCACATCTTCCAGGTCTAGGTAACTGGACGGCTCCGTTGGTCACATTTTGCAATCGTGTGTCGCATAAATAATTGAAATTATAAATCTTTAAAAGTTAGTATAATACTTTAATAATAAAATATAATTTACTTATAAAAGTAGTAAATATAGATTGTTATGATTATTTGAAATGATTATTAACAATTTATTAGTTTAAAGTATATTCTTATTCATAAAATATTTTAATGGTATGCATCATCAGATAAAAAAAAAACTTGGAGCTGCAAGAAATAGAATGCAGGATTATTAATTTTTCGGTACTAAAGACTCTTGAAAAGTTGAAATCTGGAATCTGGAGTTTAATTTATTGAAGAACCAGTTTAAATCCTGCACTTGTGTTGTTTGTTTAAATATTTTTCAATTTAGGTTTCAAAATACCAAAAGGTGAGTCTGCTTTCTGGCAAAATCAGCCTTTTTTAATTCCTGCAACATGCCCAACTATTTTAACATCTAGTGTTATAAACGTCTGGTACGAATTATGTGTTGAAGTAGATGTTTCTTGGGATTTTGACCCAACTATAAGAATGCAGATTATTATGGGTACAGTGCCACATTTCTCAACATACTGTCAACCTGGTCCTAATTTTCAACCTACTCAATTTCAACCAAACCCTGAACTTCAAAGTCAAACACCAAGTTAGTTTTTCAATTATCTTTTTTTTTTTTAATAGTGTAAAAAATTAATCATTGTGCAACAACTTAATAATTGTTCAATTTTTAAGTATATTTAACACCAACTCAATCATGGTTTTCATCAAAAGGAGAACCTGGAAGAGAAGTATTTTTTATCAAGATGAAATAGGTCCATTTAACTCAGAAATACTAGTGATGAATGAATGCCTAGCTTTACCTTTTGTCATAATTTATGAATTACCTGAAAATTAAAAATTTATACCAAGTTTAATAATCTCAAAGCACTCAATTGCGTTCATGTATTATTGTATTTTTTTAATTTGTTAACAGCAGAGGGCAACATCTTGTTGCTCTCTGCTGTTAACAAATATGGCGCTGTTAACAAATTTGGCGCTCTTAATAAATATGGCGCTGTTAACAAATTTGGCGCTGCGCTTTTTATGAGAGTCAAATACTTAAAGGCTGATATATTTATTTTTTACGTAACTTTATTTCATTATAATAAAACATAAATGTAAAAATTTGGATATGAAGGCGTTTTCTTATCAAAAAGTGGTCCATAGCAAACCTACCTTAAAATTAATAAATTTTTTTCAAAAACATGGTTGTCACTGTACCCTATTACGCACTTTATGTTTAATTATATTATGTGTTAAAGGTACTAAATTGAATTACATTATATCTTATTACATAATGTTTTTGAGGAGCCTGTTTAAAGTAATCACATTATGCTTAATTATGTTATATTTTTAAGGTACCTGTTTAACCCTTGTGTGCACAACCTGGTACCCGGGTGCCCACTACAGCACATTTTTTAATGTAAATAAGTTTGTAGATAATATTTTACTATGGGCATTTAGATATGCATTATATGGCTCAAATTTAACATAGTTGTGCATAAAAAATACCAGAAACAAAAAAATTTCTTAAAATAATTAAGTGTGAAGTGGACATGCTTTGTGGACGCAACCGGGTACCCTGGTACCCGCAATAAGAAATATCACGATTGGTTGAACTTAAAAACTCAGTTATCAATTTGCTACATTTTTCTAAATAAAATATAAAGTTTATAAAAAAAGTTAACAAAAAAACACTCATATATTACATTCAACACATTTAAGTATTTTAAATCTTTTAAATCATTTAAATCTTTAAAATGTTTTTGACGAAAAAACTGCTATCACAGTTTAGGAGGGACAGAGGTTCTGGTATATGTGATCGTTTGTGACTGGAGGGAAGGGGTTAAGAATTGAAAAATATAGGATGACGTGCTATATGGATGACCCATATTTGGATTTACAAACGATTTGTTTTACTAAAACAAATATAATAATACATAAACAAATAAAAAAGCAATAGTATAAATAGTTTTAATTAACACTAAAAGAAAAAAAAATGTTTTTTTTTGCATAAATTTTTAATTGCTTACTATGATGCCAAATGGGAAGCATTACGACATTTATTTACCTACAACTGCAATTTTATGTCATTTTTACTGCTTTTTTAAATTGTATAAATATCCGAATAATATGTTATTATATTAAACTTTCGAGTGACCTATCCGATTCCCGACATTGATTATTGAAAATTCAATTTAATAATGACCGATTTAAATGTCGATTTTTCAAGAATACAAAGTTATTCTACAAGCAAGAGCTTGGAAGCTCATTTGATAGAAGAAGTGAGAAGGTTTCCGTGTCTATGGGATACTAAAACTCGCTCATATAAAGAAACACCTTTAAAAATTGAAGCATGGAGGCAGATATCTACTTTATTAAATGTAGAAGGTAGCTATTTATTTTTTCAAGTAAATTTTAACAACAATATGTAAAACAAAACTACATCTATGTTTATAACAATAAAAAACGCAATCAATGACAATTTATTATAGAACCAAAATAATAATTGTTTATTTTATTATTATCAAGCATTTACATAAATATTTGGAATACGCTGACAAAAGAGACACAGCCAAAAGACAAAATTAGGAAATAATAACAAAACAACTTGTAATAGTTATAAAACTAATATAAAACTAAATAATTGAAACATATACTCACAACATATCAAAACGATACAAATAACAATACTTTTTTTTATCTTGTAATAAGATAGCATATTATTATTATATATATATTTTTTTTTTTTGATTAGAAAAAATTTTGACTTCAACATGGACAAAGCTAAGAGAAAATTTTTGTAGATGCTTAAACCGTCAAAAGAAGGCTACCATGTCTGGAGCTGGTGGAGATCAACTACCCTCATGTCAATTCTTTACAGAATTAATGTTTTTGAAAGATGTCATTGGGGTAAAAATGACTAGTTCAAACATAAAATGCGACATTTTTTCAACACAGCCTCCAGTTGAACACATTGCTTTTGAAAATATAGACAATATGATTAAAGCATCAAGTTTGAGAGATAATTTGACTTTAACGGAAAATGAAGCAGTTGTAAGTTCAATTGCATCACCACAAATGATCATCTCTTCACCAAATAAAATGAAAAGAAAAATGAAACCTGACCCATTACAAGTTGCTCTTGAAAAAGCTATAATGATTGATGTGGAGCAGAATAAATTGATGAAAATTAATGATAACGATCCGGATGAGCTATTCTGTAAAAGTTTTGTAAGTTCTTTTCAAAACCTTTCAAAAAAGAAAAACAAAATAGCAAAAATTAAAGTTATGGAAATCCTCCTTGAATTGGAAAGTGACAATGATTGAAAATGTAAAATCGAATTTTGGAATAAAATATATTTTATATACTAAGATATTAGTTATTTTTACATTTAATATACAACTCAGGTAAACTATAAAATACTGCATATATATATATATATATATATATATATATATATATATATATATATATATATATATATATATATATATATATATATATATATATGACATAGCTTATAAGCTTATAAGGTAAAATTTATATAAATGTGTCATGTAAAGTATATGTTAAATGGCAAAGCTTATACATTCTCTTACTTTATTATATATAATAGATTAAGAGATTAGATAAGCTATGCGATTTAACATATATATATATATATATATATATATATATATATATATATATATATATATATATATATATATATATATATATATATATATATATATATATATATATATATATATATACGGAAAAAAACACAAAAAACTAACAGTTCTATTTGTGTTAATAAGATATACAAATAATTCTCGACCAGGAGGTAATCTACTGTAAAGAGTGGTAGCCCTCCTACATCAAATAATGGACTGTCAATTCTTGGCAGAAGAAAATTGGCCAGCCTTTGGACAAGGAAACCATTCAGCAACCTCGAAAATATTGCATGAGTGGTGTGGCAAAATTTCACAGTTTCTGTTATCACTTTCTGATAGAATAAATAATATAGAGAAGAACGAAAAACAAAAATATGAGCGCTTGCAACTTTTAGAGTCAGAAAAAGTAGTTAATGTAGAATTAATAAATCAATTGAAATTTGACATTGCGCAAACTAGTTCTTTAGTCAAACAATCAAGCACAAATGATTGGATTCAAGTTCAAAAATCAGGGAAACAAGTTAAGAAACCAAACGATCAACTTATAATAGCAAATTCTACTATAAATGAATTAAATGAACGTAAAAAGAGAGCTAAAAATATTATTATTTATGGAGTGTCAGAATCTGATAAAGTTTCTTTAGACGATAAAGTAGTTAAAATTAAAGCGAAAGTGTTGGAAATATTTACAGAAATTGGAGTTCAAGACATAAATTTTGAAAATGTGAGACGATTAAGAAGTAAAATTTCCGACAAGCCAGGTCCGTTGTTGGTTAACTTGGCTGATTCCAATCTACGAAACAAAATACTAATTTCATCCAAAAAATTAAAATTGCTTCCAAGTTTTAAAAATATCTACATATCTCCAGATTTAACAGATGCTGAACGTCAACAGGATTTCATGCTCAGAACAGAACGAAATAAACTTAATAATGCCCTTAAGGAGACGGACCCCTTTTGGTATGGTATCCGTGGAAATCAGATCCAAAAATTTAAAAAGAAACCAATCGAATTTAGGCAGTAAGGCTAATCGTCTGTTATCTATGAGTAATATTGAAAAAATAAATTGCATGTACCTAAATGCCACATCTCTTGACAACAAATTTGATGAGTTTAAACTAGTAGTTGCAACTTACAATTATTAGCATTACTGAAACATGGTTCAAACCTACTTCTCTCTGCAATTTGGATGGTTATTGTTTATATAAAAAAAGACAGATGTGATGGTTGTCGAGGTGGAGGTGTATGTATTTATATTGATTCCAAAATAATTTCATATGAACTTAATGACAATGCATTTACATTGAGTCAAATAGAGCATGTCTGGGCTGTTGTCCAGTTTGGCCATGATAAATATCTCTTTGGATGCATTTATAGACCTTGTGATTTCATGGATATGAGGGATATTGAAAATGTATTTAAAACTGCAAGAGAATATGTTGACCTAAAAGATTTTAAAGATCTAATTATAGTTGGAGATTTTAATTTTCCTGAGATAAGTTGGTCCAATGGATCTATAAACTCTATTAAAAGACCATCAGGCATTGAGCATGATTTCTATCGAATAATAAATGACAATTACTTATATCAGCATGTAAATTTACCAACATATCAAACAACAAATAAATCTACCGTAAACATTTTAGATTTAATATTCACCACTCATCCGACCACTTCTTGAGTTTGCTGTACCCGTATGGGCTCCTTATCAAAAACAAGATATTGTCAGCAAATATAAGTGCCATCGATAGAAAATTTGTTTTAGGAAACATAACCAGAGGTCATTTGATACTATGTTTTGATTTTATTTGTAAAAGTAAAACAAAGAATGTAAATACAGAGGAAAATAAATTTGTATATAGAAAAGCTGAATATAATAGTATTGGAGATTTCCTTACAAATGTTGATTGGCTTCAGTGTTTTCATACCAAAAGTGTTCAAGAAATGTATGATGAGTTAATTTATTATACTGAAGAACCATGTAACTTATATGTACCTATAAATACCTCGTTTGTAAATTCATCATCTAGGAAAATGTGGCTAAACAAAGACCTAATCTCACTCATTAGAAAAAAGCAGAATTTAAGATACATAAATTGTTCAAGTAAATGGAAAAACTCAAATCTTTGTAGTAATTATAAACAATTGTCAAAAAGAGTTTCAATTGAAATTTCCATAGCAAGACGAAAGCATGAGTTAATGATTGTTGATAAAGCTAAAAAGAACCCAAAATTATTATATAGATATATGAATTCTCAACAATATGTAAAAGACTCTATAAAAGCTCTGAGGCAACCAAGTGGTGAAATAACTCACGATCCTAAAAATATCGCTGATCTACTGAATATAAACTTCCAAAACATTTTTGTAAAAGAAAGTAAAAATTGCATTCCATTTTTTAAAACAAGAATAAATGATACCACCTTTAACTTAATTCCTGAAGATATTCATTATGATGATGTTCTTGAAAGGCTTAAAAATCTTGATCAAAACAAAGCATATGGAGTTGACAAATTACATCCATATATCTTAAAAAACTGTGCTACTGCTTTTGCTCTTCCTCTCACACTAATTTTTATGGAGTCAATAGAAAAAAGTCAACTACCAAATCAATTTAGTTCAGCAAATATAACTGCACTATATAAAAAAGGTGACAAAACTGATTCTGGGAATTATAGACCTATATCACTTCCTTGTATTAGTTTTAAAATACTTCAAAGAATAATAAAAAACAAGTTAGAAAAATATCTTCACGAAAATAATATTATAGCTAATGAACAGCACGGGTTTGTTAAAAACAGGTCATACACGATCAATTTACTTGAAACTCTAGGTTATATTACAAGAAACGTTGATCAAGGAATTCCTGTTGATGTAGTTTTACTTGATTTTGCAAAAGCATTTGATACTGTTCCACATCAAAGGCTTATCTCGAAACTTAAAGCATATGGTATTAATGGCCTGGCACTTAATTGGTTTCAAGCTTTCCTGTCAATAGAAGGCAGAGAGTCGTTATGGGAGATTATGTTTCAACTTGGGCCGAGGTGTACAGTGGAGTTCCTCAAGGCTCAGTATTGGGTCCACTACTGTTTATACTCTATATAAATGATCTTCCTGAGTCTCTAAAAAATACTTCAAAATTGTATGCTGATGACACCAAAATCATGTCAATTAGTTCTTCTGATGAGTTACATAATAAACTTCAATGCGATTTGAACTCTGCATATGTTTGGACACAAGACTGGTTACTTAATTTTAATATTGAAAAGTGTTTAGTTATGCACTATGGCTTTGAAAATAAACGATATCCATTTTATATAAATAGTTGTAAACTCAATACATCGGATTCTGAAAGAGACCTAGGAGTGATTTTTCAGATAACTTGAAATGGAAAAATCAGGTATTATCGAGTGCAAGCAAAGCAAATCGCATGCTGGGCATTATAAAGAAATCGTTTGTTCAATTTGATGCAGAACTGCTAAAATCTCTTTATCTTACTTTCATCCGACCACTTCTTGAGTTTGCTGTACCCGTATGGGCTCCTTATCAAAAACAAGATATTGTCATTTTAGAAAAAGTACAACGTCGTGCCACTAAATTAATACCTCAAATCAGTAAATTATGCTATGAAGATCGACTAGCTTGTCTTAGAATGCCCTTGTTAAAAGAAGACAACGAGGGGACATAATACAACTGTATAAAATTTTCAATGGTTACAATAGAATTGAATTTACAGAAAATCATTCCTTTAAATCAAATTGTACTCGTGGCCATATCCTAAAATATTCAAAAGACTTTTCGAAACATAAATACAGAGAAAATATTTTACTTAATCGAGCTGCAAATTACTGGAATGCACTGCCAGAAACTGTTGTCAAAGCTACTTCAATAAATTCATTTAAAGCAAGACTTGATCGATGGGAGTCAAACCATTACAAGACTCAGCTGTCAAAGTGTGTATAAAATCACACTCACTGGTAGCAATACCAGTCACAGCAGAAACTAATACTAATACTAATATATACACTACCGTGCAAAAGTCTCCGCTCATTTGTAATATTTCAATAAAGTAACAAAAGTTTGCAAGAAAATTGCGTTTATTTTTAATTGTTTATTAAACAATGAATTAGACAGTAAATACAATACATTTTAGGATGATTTTAAATATATAAAATCAATAAAATGTTAATATACAAAGTTGTAAATGTTAAATTTTATTTTCATCAATATGAGACCCCTTGGAGCGTATAACAGCAGCATATAATCTTGGCATTCGGGCTAATAATTTATTCATGGTTTCCGCTGTAATCTCATTCCAAGCTTTTTGCAAACGTTCCCATAGCATTTGCTGATTAATAAAAGATGTTTCACTGATCTTCCGATCCAGTTCATCCCACAACTTTTCGATGGGTGATAGATCTGGTGATTGAGGAGGCCAAGTCATAATTTTGCAAACTTTTCCCCTTTCTTTTAGTTTCAAATAATTTTTGCATAATCCAGATGCATGTTTTGGATCGTTGTCCTGCTGCATGATGAATCCTTTCCCAATTATACGAATACCAGATGGAATCGCGTGCTTAACCAAAATATTATGGTACATGTGTTTATCCATGGTAGATGTGATTTTAACTAAATCTCCAGTTAACCCATTGCCAAAACATCCCCAAAGCATAATATTACCACCTCCATGTTTTACAGTACTTTGTATACATTGAGGAAGCACTCTTTCATTAGGTAAACGCCTAACATGCACGCGACGTCGGGTACCAAAAAGTTCGAACCTACTCTCGTCTGTCCATAGAACTTTCTTCCAATCTTCTAATCCCCAATTTTTATGCATTTTTGCCCATTCCAATCTTTTCTTCTTATTTACTGCCCTCAACAAAGGTTTACGTGCACCAACGCGTCCAATTAAGTTGACTGATCTTAGTCTTCTTTTTACAGTATCAGTTGATACTGGCTTTACCCTTGTTTTGTTGAGTTCTGCTGTTAAAATTGTGGCTGGAATTTTTCTATTTCTTTTGCTGGACACAACAATAAACGTATCTTCTTGCCGTGATGTAACTCTTGGTCTTCCAGAACGTGATCTGTCACTGTTGGAACCAATATCATGCAATCGTTGTAGAGCATATCTCACACCTGATTCGGATATTTTTAACCTGGAAGCAATTTTTCTATATGAATAACCTTCTTCACGTAAAATACATATTTTGCCACGAAGTTCTTCACAATATTCTTTCTTTACTTTCACCATTTCTCAAATTCTTTATTAAATTCAAAACATTAAATGCGCACACTAATGCCATTTTCAAGTATAAATATAAACATAAGTCTATTAAAAGCAACCAATTAAAATTACTGAAAACATCCTTACCATGTCGGAAAGTATCATGCTACTGTCAAACCTAAGCTTACAAAAAATATTTTGGTTAAAACTTTATATGTATTTTACGTGAAAAAGGTTATTCATATAGAAAAATTTCTGCCATGTTTTTAGCAGCAGAACTCAACAAAACAAAGGTAAACAAAATTCTTTGAAACAAAAAGAAAAGGAAAAAGTATGCAAAATTATGATTTGGCCTCATCAACTTTTTATATTAACATTTTATTCTTTTTATATATTTAAAATCATCCTAAAATGTATTGCATTTACTGTTCCTTGCAAATATTACACATGAGCGGAGACTTTTGCACGGTAGTGTATATATATATATAAATATATACATATGTATATATATATATATATACAGTCTGTTTCACCTTCACCAGGTTCATGTGAAGGTGAAACAGACTGTAGAAGAAAATAAATTTGTTAAAATTTATATAAATGTGTCATGTAAAGTATATGTTAAATGGCAAAGCTTATACATTCTCTTACTTTATTTTATATAATAGATTAAGAGATTAGATAAGCTATGTGATTTAACATATATATATATATATATATATATATATATATATATATATATATATATATATATATATATATATATATATATATATATATATATATATATATATATATATATATATATATATATATATGTATATATATATATGTATATATATATATATATGGGAAATTCCACGGCGGAAAATGAAAAAGTAGTTAAATATTAATCTCTTTTTTGTCAACTTTTAGCAAATGTATATTGATGTAGACACATGAGAGTTTATTTAAAATATACCTTTAATACTAAAATTAATTTATTTAAGTCATTTTATGCCTCCAAAAGTTACGGTTTTTCTCATTGTTGCATGATAAAAAAGGTATCATTGTAAAATGTTATTTTAACCATGGGTTTATTTGCATTATCGGAATTAATTTAGCGTGAAAATGGAGCTAACATGTTCAAATTGTTGTTGGTCGAATTTAATACTTTGTAAAATATATATATCTTAAAAAAATAACAAAAGAACTATTGCAATTTTCATGTAACGTAAGTTAACAAAAACATAAAGTTTTTTTTTCTAAAATTTAATTGTAAAACTTAATTTTTTAACAATATATGCGAAAGAATATTAAATGTTACGTTTTTGCATTTAAAGTTTTGAATAGCAATGCTTAGTTAAAGCACATTTTTATTTTAAATTTGTGAAACGTAAGTTAAAACTTCATGCATTTACTTAAGTTGTGACGCTTTTTCGTTAAGGTGAGTTTCCACTCATCCATTTTATTACGGGAAAGGAAAAAGGATGGGAAAAAATAGTAATCTGTACAGGTTGGTTAGGATTTATTGATTTCCACTTATACGTATCACTTTAACTTTCGTTTTTAAATAATGATAGTTAAATAATAAAAATGGCGGCGTTATCGATTCTTAGCAGGAAAACTTAATATTTGTTATTACTGTGTTATTTAAAAATCAAAAGAAGGCAAAAGTATAAAAAAAGTCATTAAATTATTTATTTTGGGTCAGAAAATTATTTAGAGAAAGAAAAACAAAAGGAGCATTCAGTTTATTTATAACAGATATGCAGCTTTTTGATCACGAATACTTTTTTAAGTTTTTTAGAATGACACCTACAAAGTATGAACATTTGTTAAGCTTAATTGCACCAGCGATTACAAAATCTTCTCTCAGACCTGTTTTGCTATATGGACTATTTTGCTGGCTAAAGAATATATAAGCTATCCAAAAAGCGAAGATGAATGGAAAGCTATAGCAAACGAGTTTGAGAAGAAATGGAACTTCTCCAATTGCATAGGGGCTATTGATGGGAAACATATTGTTATGCAAGCCCCTTCAAGATCAGGGTCATTCTACTTTAATAACAAAAAATCTCACTCAATTGTTTTGATGGCTATTTGCAATGCAAACTATGAATTCACACTTATTGACATTGGTGATACTGGTAGAAACAGTGATGGTGGTGTATTCAAAAATAGTAAAATAGGAATTGCTTTTGAATCAAACTTATTGCATATCCCAGAACCTAAAAAGCCAAATGATTCAAATGTAAAACTGCGCAATGTTCTTATTGGAGATGAGGCGTTTTCTCTCAAAAACTATTTAATGAAACCATATCCTAAGGACATATTGTCTTGAAAAGAAAGAATATATAATTATAGATTGTCACGTGCTCGTAGAATAATAGAAAATACTTTTGGGATTCTGGCAGCAAGATGCAGAATTTTTCGCAAACCAATTATTGCAAACGAAAAAACTGTAATTAATGTTACTAAAGCTGCAACTACTCTGCATAACTACCTTATGCATGGTCGTCAGTTTGAACCTTTAAATCAATATTGCCCTTTAGGATTTGTGGATTGCAAAACATCCTCTGGTTTGCTAGCTGGAGAATGGCGAAGCAATGTTTCAGATTACCAAGGGATAACAACTTTACAAAAACAATTAGGCTCAAATAATAATTCTCATACTATATATACATACAGGTTAAATGCAGCTGAACGAGAATCTTTTCGAAAGCGACTAAAAATGTTTTTTGTAAAGAAACCTAATATTAAAAAAAAAAAAAAAATCGTTAATCATTTTGAAAAGGAAGGATTTGCTCGAAGTACAATATATGATAACCTAAAAAGACTTGAAACTGTTCAATCGTTTTCTGATAGAAAGCACCCTGGTCGTCCGATATCCTGGACTAGAGAAAATATACATAGATATATACATATACATATATATATATATATATATATATATATATATATATACATACATATATATATACATATATATATATGTTTGTATATATATATATATATATATTTATGTTTATATATATATATATATATATATATATATATATATATATATATATATATATATATATATGTATGTATGTATATATATGCATTCATATGTAATTTGAGCTAGTGTATTCTTCAAATAGAGTGCTCGATGTTCTTAAAAAACAAAGCACCAATAAATTAGTAAAAACACTTATTTAAATTTCTTCTACAGTCTGTTTCACCTTCACATGAACCTGGTGAAGGTGAAACAGACTGTATATATATATATATATATATATATATATATATATATATATATATATATATATATATATATATATATATATATATATTTATATGTATATATATATATATATATATATATATATATGTATGTGAATATATATATATATATATTTATGTATATATATATATATATATATATATATATATGTATATATATGTATATATTTATGTATATGTGTATATATATATATATATATATACACATATACATAAATATATACATATATACATAAATATCTTCTATATATATAAAAGGCAATGTGTGTGTGTGTGTTTGTTTGTTTGTTCTCTATAGAAATCCAAACCGCCGGACCGATCTCGATGAAATTTGGCATGGGGGTAGTCCTCGAGGGGGAGAAGGTTCTTAGCTGGGTTTTGACCCCGTACCCCGATCCCCGGGGTCAAGGGGGCCCAAAAATGGGCCCCCCGGGGTCAGGGGGGACCATTTTTTGGGCCGATTTTTTAGGCCCATTTTTGGGCCCATTTTTGTGTACAGATATCAGGTAAGCCAGTTTAAATATTGGCCCGGGCAACGCCGGGTAACTCCAGCTATATATATAAAGGGCAATGTGTGTTTGTGTGTGTTTGTTTGTTTGTCTTTCTTCTATCTACTATATATATAAAGGGCAATGTGTGTGTGTGTTTGTTTGTTTGTTCTCTATAGAAATCCAAACCGCCGGACCGATCTCGATGAAATTTGGCATGGGGGTAGTCCTCGAGGGGGAGAAGGTTCTTAGCTGGGTTTTTTTCCGTACCCCGACCCCCGGGGTCAAGGGGGCCCAAAAATGGGCCCCCCTGACCCCGGGATCAGAGGGGACCATTTTTTGGGCCCATTTTTGTGTACAGATATCAGGTAAGCCAGTTTAAATATTGGCCCGGGCAACGCCGGGTAACTCATGCTAGTATATATATACATATATGTATATATATATATATATATATATATATATATATATATATATGTATATGTATGTATTGAGCACTCTATACCGGCCATTCATAATCTATAATAGTATAATTTTTGAATAAAATGTCACGTGATGGGTTTCTGAAATAAGTGATTCGTTTATAAAACACAACGCAATTTAAAAATTTAACATTAAAAAAATAAATAAAAAAAACTTTTTAAAAATAGCTTTCTATTTAATCGACTAAAAAGTAGAAAATAACTTTTTTCTGTTTCTGGTACTCGTGGAAATCATGTACTTAGTAGTAATCACTTTTGTAAAGCCAATACTGGAAGACATTGAAAGCAATTCATGTACGTATGTAAACAAACAAACTCATCGAAGTAAAGGAATAGAAAGTTTGGCGCCTTTTAAGTCAGATGCTTTCAAAATCAAATTCGTTTTAAATGTACATAAAGCTAAAGGCGCCAAACTTTCTATTCCTTTACTTCGATGACTTTGTTTGTTTACATACGTACATGAATTGCCTTCAATGTCTTGCAGTATTGGCTTTAAAAAAGTGATTATTACTAAGTACATGATTTCCACGAGTACCAGAAACAGAAAAAAGTTATTTTCTACTTTTTAGTCGATTTTTAAAAAGTTTTATTTATTTATTTTATTTTCTACTTTTTAGTCTTGATAAAATTGAATTATTACACTTGATGATTATGATTAATATTCAATAAAAATTTATTTTGAATTCTGTATATAATAATTAACAAAAATATTTGGAGCATTTTTTTTTTATTATTAATTTAAATGTTGGTTGGGTCTTCTTCTCGGTTGATGTATTTGTTCTTTTTTGGACGCATTTTTATTTGTCTGAAATTAACAAGTGGAATATTTGTAAAATTTTTAATTAAATTTATATTGATACTTAACACTTTTTGATGCCCTCTCGGTTTCCGATATTTTTTTCGGAGTTCCAGATCTAACCAACGGGGAGGTGGGGCATCGTAAATCTAAAATACTTATTGAATCAAACGTAACAAATATAGCTATTGTTAGTCGGCAAAAGATTATTTGTAAAATTTCAGGGCTGTATGATCAAAAGAATTGCTTCAAAAAGCGCTGTGAAGTTTTGGCCTCCACAAAAAAAAATCAAAAAATCAAAAAATGCGGACTCGTCAGTGAGTGAATAGAAAGCTATAAAAAAGACTTGACTTTGTATATTTATTTGCTGTATACTATATAAAAACTGTTAAGATTCGTAGCATATTTATAAAACACACACATACTTATTTGTATTTTTTAATTACTTTTCTATTGTTGTTATTGTTTATAACTTATTTAGATGTTTAAATAATTTATAAATAATACCCCCACCTCCTCAAAAAAAAAAGCTAAATACTATTAAAATTTGAACAAAATGGATAAAAAAGTATTAAATTAAAGTCAACTTTTTAAAATGAAAAAAGCATTATTACAAACAATATTACATAATTATATTATATCATAGTTATAAAGTACATAATTAAATTACATTATTACAATACTACATTATTAGAAACAATATACAATATGTATAATACAAACAAGCAAAGTTATAATAGACTTCCAATTCATATACTAAAGCTCTTATTAAATTCTGTAATTTTTCCAAATGTACTTTAACTAACAAAAGTTACTCCATTACACAAATTTTGACATACTACAGACCTACATAAATACTTTCTAAATTTTCAAAATTTTTCGAATGTGTAACGGGTGATGTGAAAGTTATTGGACAAATCCTAATTTTATTATTTGAGCATAATAATTAGTTTTTGGGGTTTATCTTTGATTTTATCACAAAAACTGATTATTATTTGAGCATAATAATCAGTTTTTGTGGTAAAATGAGGTTAAATGCAGCTGAACGAGAATCTTTTCAAAAGCGACTAAAAATGTTTTTTGTAAAGAAACCTAATATTTAAAAAAAAAAAAAAAATCGTTAATCATTTTGAAAAGAAAGGATTTGCTCGAAGTACAATATATGATAACCTAAAAAGACTTGAAACTGTTCAATCGTTTTCTGATAGAAAGCACCCTGGTCGTCCGACATCCTGGACTAGAGAAAAGAAAGCCGAATTAACGAGACTTGTCAACAATCGAAAAGGGGTCAGCCAGAGAAAAATAGGTATTAAATTCGGTGTAAATCAATCGATAATTGGTCGCCAGTTAAAATGAATATTAAATATAGAAAACGTGAAAAGACTCCAAAATACACATTAGAACAACAAATAAAAGCAAAGAAAAGAAGCAGGAAACTAGTTAACCTACTCTATAACACAAAATCGCTTCTAGTCATCGATGACGAAAAATACTTTTGTTTTGTTTTGTTTTTTTGGATACTACACAAACAACGAAAAGACATGCCCAGACAAGTGTTCGTTTTATAGGAAAAGAGAAATTTCCAAAAAAATTATTAATGTGGATAGCCATATCTGACCGTGGTATGTACGAGCCATTGTTTCGCACTTCCAAGGCTGTAGCGATCAATTCATCAATCTATATTAATGAATGTTTAGAAAAATGACTTCTTCCATTTATTCACAAGTATCATGGAGACTTTTACTATTTATTTTGGCCAGATTTAGCAAGTTCTCATTATTCTAAAGATTCTCTAAATTGGATGGACCAATATGTCTATTACGTTGATAAAGAATCCAATCCCCCAAATGTGCCTCAAGCACGACCAATTGAAAATTTTTGGAGACATTTGGCACAGAAGGTTAACGAGGGAGATTGGCAAGCTTCAACAGAGCAAGTTTTGATTGATCGCATTAAACTAAAACTACAAGAAATTGATTTAAACTTTTTACACTCGCATATGAAAGGCGTCAGAGCAAAATTGAGATCAATTGCAGATGGTGTTGTTTTTTCATATAAAAAATAATATATTTTTATTAAAAGATAAATGCTTTATTTAAAAAAAATATAATAGTAGTTTGTTTTTTTATTTATAAATAAGTTATTGACGTTTTTATTTTATTTTTATAACTTCCGCATCACCCGTTAGCTATAAAAGTTTTGAAAATAATAGAATCTATGATTACTTCATTAAAAACCTTTTTTTTTTACCCAAATCAGTTAGATTTTCAAAAAAATCTTTTGACTGAGCATGCAATCCTTGAAATAGTAAACCAAATAACTAATGGTTTTGAAAAAAATAAATTTACTTTAGGAGTATTTTATGATTTATCAAAAGTATACAGTGGATCATCGCATCCACTGTATACTTTTATCGCATCACTAGATAAACTATATATGTATATATATATATATATATATATATATATATATATATATATATATATATATATATATATGTATGTATATATATATATATATACATATATATATATATATATATGTATACAGTATATATTTTTCATGACTCCCTCCCCCTCTTATTATCATGACGTCCTTTATCGATGACCCCTTATTGAATGAAAACTGACATAAGTTTTTCTTACTTTCGAAAATTCTTTTGCAATTCTTACTTATTAAACATATCTGTGTTTTATGCTTATGCTAAAAATTTGTGACATAATTTAAATGCTTTCTTAAGAATTCTGCTACGATTATGTTATGAAAAAGTATATATTTACAGAATGCTAGAGAATGATATGGCGTAATCAAAAAAAAAATTAACTATTGAGTTTTTATATCAATTAACGATATTCGGACCTTTCATAATGTGTAACTATTAAAATAGCTTGAAATAAATTTTTAAGTAATTTTTTATTATTAGGTGGTTTTATGGGTTACCCACAAATGAGTCAACCCTCATATGTTCCTATGGTCGGTGCTACTGCAACAAATATAAGTGATGGAAACGGTATCTACACTTTTGGTAACTTGAATTACATACCAGTTTATGCGTTTAATATGCAACAGGTTAGAATTATTTGATTGTTTTTTTTTTATTTCAAGCTCGTTACTAATTAACTTCATTGTTTCAGGCACAAATAAATGGTTTACCGGTTGCTGATCAGACTTCTTCAGTTGTTGATCAACAACCAGTGTTATTATCTCAACCCCTTTCTACGAGCTATGGTTCAACAAATTAACTACGATATCGTACAGTTCATTGCCTAAGTAACCGTTTTGGAGTATCATTTGTACACAAATCAATCTGAGACGCATCCACGATATCATAATTAAGCATACTATGATTATCCACACATCTACAAATAAGCATATTATGATTTTTGAGCAAATATGCAAAAAAGATCAAAATACAACAAAACAACATAAAGGTTCTGAGCAGCAAAAGAAAGGGTTAATGCAAAATTGACTTTTTCAAGTAATTTAAAGTAGGATTTAATAATAAGTCTTTGTTCAATAATCTCCGGTTTCTGCTGCCAACTCAAAATGTTAAAATTTTATAAAATGCATTTGATTGTTTTTTTAAAACTGTCTTAGAAAAATATATATTTCAAATTTCAAAATACATCTTATAAAAAGGATCTAGAAATATTTGTTTTTTCTTGCATATATATATTTGAATCCTTTATTTCAGAAGCCCATCAAGTGCGCTTTTTCAAATTTTTAGAAAACTATAAAAACAATCTTTCAATTTTACAAAGGTTTTCCGCAATAAACGTAAATTTCAAGATAAAATACAACCCATTGAAAGACCGATAGTCCACCTGTTTCTGCATACGACGGTGTGACTAAATTCGGCCATTCATAATCTATAATAAAATAATTTCTAAATAAAATGTCACGTGACGGGTTTCTGAAATAAACGATTCGTTTATGAAGCACAACACGAAATTCATTATTAATAAAAGGCTTGATTTTGTATAGTTATTTGCTGTATACTATATTAAAACTGTTAAGATAGTATATAGACTAAGACTATATGTTTATATAAAGCATATTCGTAGCATCTTTATAAAACACACACACATATATATATTTATTTGTATTTTTTAATTAGTCTTCTATTGTTGTTATTGTTTATAAATTATTTAAATAATTTATAAAAAATACCTTCCACCTCTTAATAAAAAAAAGCTAAATACCATTAAAATTTGAACAAAATGGATAAAAAAGTATTAAATTAAAATCAACTTTTTAAAATAAAAAAATCGCTATTACAAACAATATTACATAATTATGATATATCATAAGTAAATAGTACATAATCACATTACATTATCACAGCACTACATCAATAAAAGCAACATACAAAATATATAATACAAACAAGCAAAGTTATAATAGACTTCCGATTCATATACTAAAGCTCTCATTAAGTTCTGTAATTTTTCCGAATGTACTTAAACTAGCAAAAGTTACACCATTATACAAATACTCGATATATATTTTTAATTTTTTTATCTTTTCTCTCTTCCTAATTTTTTCCTTATTTCGCTTGGGCTTGACAGTCGGTCTAGACCTTTGATGCATGTTTTTGCTTTTTTTAAATTATTTATGTTGGGACTAAAGAGCTAGGGACTAGGGACTGGGACTAGGGAGCTATGACTATTTCTAGACTAGACTAATATTCACATCTATTACGATTTTATTTTTTTCGAATTATCACTTTTTAAATTTCTTTATATTTAATAATTTGCTTTTTTTATCTATATTGCGTGATGCTTTTAGTATAATTGAAGCGTATCACATACGGTTGCATACATTATGCTGTTTCCGTGGAAAAATATGTTTGTTTCTGGAACATGTCTGAGCTAGCTTTAAGAACCACAAGATAATATAAATCCTATGTATAGATACTAAATCCATAATAGGTAATTTGAAGTATGGCTGGGTTGGCCAGATATGGTTCAGGGATAAAAATTTTACGCTAGTTTTTAGTAATATGACTAAAATATATAGATACGGTTACATACATGATTGCTGTTTCCACGGGAGAATATATAGATACGGTTACATACATGATTGCTGTTTCCACGGGAGAATATTTCTGTATCTGGAACATGTCTGAGCTAACTTTTAGAACCAGAAGATAATATAAATCCTATGTATAGATGTTAAATCTATCATAGGTAAATTGAAGTATGGCTGGGTTGGCTAGATGTGGTTCAGGGATGGATAGATGTGATTCAGGGTTGGCTAGATGTGGTTCAGGAATAGAGTTTTTTACGCTGGTTTCTAGTGAAATAACTAAAATATATAGACAACGTTACATATATAATTGCTGTTTCCACGGCAGAATATTTTTGTGTCTGAAACATGCTTGAGCTAGCTTTCAGAGATGATATAAATCCTATGTTTAGATGTTTAATCTAATATAGGTAATTTGAAGTATGACTGGCTTGGCTAGATATGGTTCGGTCATTTTTTACGCTGGCTTCTTGTCATACTTGACTCTTTTGAACTGAAACATGCAATACTTACTTCAACAACCATTGGTATATGTATGTATGCATATGTGAGTATATATGTATAAAAATGTTAGTTTTTAGGTTGTCATTTTTATACATATATGATTTTTTTTCCCGCCCTACGTAATTTTTGACGTTTGATGTAGTAGTGGTTTCGCTTACTGTTTTCGTCGTTAATGCTATATTTTATTTAAAACTTGTTGTTTTTTTTCGAATTTGGTTAGCAACATTTGATCTAGGTAGTTATGGTGGCCTTAAACTTTGTATGGTTTTGTTGTTTTTATAATTTAATATATATTTCTATATCTTATCGACTTGATTTTATTTATCCAATAAGTACCAATTTTAGCAACTTGTATTTTAAATAAAGTTTTATCTAACAGCATTTATCACACTGGTATTGTAGTTGAGTATTTTGTGGTTTTCTATTAGGATAATTTTTATTATTTCATATTATCATTTAAATTTTAGTCTATTGTTTCTTGTCATTTTTGTTATAAAAAATTTTATTTATATTATATTTTATATATTCATCTTATTTTATATATATATATATATATATATATATATATATATATATATATATATATATATATATATATATTTATATATATAAAATTTTAAATTTGCTATATTGTACTAGTGTTTAGCCTTTTCGAAACGCCGGTAATAATAAACGCGATTCTGAGAAGTTTATTTTTTTTTTTTATTATTATTTTACATAAATTATGATTACACAAAAGCAATAATGTTTTTTCTTTATCTTATACCTCTAATCATTTTATATTTATTCATTTTAAATATTGATATATCTGTACATATGTATACTTATTTTGAGTATGTTAAACTTTTGTATTTACTGTAGAGTTATGGTTACTTATGTGTCCTGTTTTGTTTTTATTACATTTCTATTACACGCGCGATGACTAAATTATCATTATTATTTTTTACTACACGTTTTAATATTGTGTCTTTGTTTAATTCTGAACATTTGTTCATTATAGATTTTTAATTTTTTTATCATTTCTCTCTTCCTAATTTTTTCCTTATCAAAAACAATATATAATACAAACAAGCAAAGTTATAATAGACTTCCGATTCATATACTAAAGCTCTCATTAAATTCTGTAATTTTTCCGAGTGTACTTTAACTAACAAAAGTAACTCCACTATACAAATGTAATGATCATTTTGACATACTACAGACCTACTTCAATACTTTCTGAATTTTCAAAACTTTTCGAATGTGTAGTTCTAAAAGTTTTTCTTACTGATCTTTTTTAACTAATGGTTTTGAAAAAAATAAATTTAATTTAGGAGTATTTCATGATTTATCAAATGCATGCAGTGGATCATTGCATCCTACCAGATAAGACATAACGGTACTTATTATTAAATTAAAAACTTATTAACAGAAAGCAATATCTACATAATGTCAAATGTGGAGTCCTGCAAGGATCTATTCTCGGTTGACTCCTGTTTTTAATCTGTATAAATGACTACAGTAATGCAACTTCAAAACTGAATTCGTTCGAGTTTGCGGATTACGCTAATCTATTTATTACTAACAATAATATTAAAAAACTATATGCGGATATGATATTGAACTAAATAAAGTAAATAAACTAAATAAAGTAAACAATGGTTTGCAGGGTATGAAACTTTTAGGCATAACTATAGTTAAAATATTTGGTGTATCAGTCAACAAATAATGTATGCTAAGGCACAACCAATTTATAAATGCCCATAGAGTAGTTGACTTATGCACTACAAGAAAGCAGGTCGGAGCCCTCAATATAATTAAGTGTTGCCGAATATTCGTGGCATCTCTAAAGATAACTACTTAACTTAAAAATAATTTCAAAAAGCTCCGTAAAAATGTAAAAAGATATTACCACTCTGACATGTTTGCAAAGCACTAACGTAATTCAAAGTGTACTTGGCAGTTAATGAAAGAGATTAGGTGAAAAAAAATAAGAAAAGTACAATATCATTACCAAATGCAATAAAAAAGAAATAAGTTAGTTTATTTAAAAATAAACTATTTTATTTTATATTGCATTGGGTAATGATGCTATACTCTTTTTTTTTTTTACCGCAATCATTAAAATAACCCTAATAAAATTGCTTTTAAATTTAACAAATTTTTTACTTCAATTCGAACGAGCTTTTTAAATAAAACTCCTTATCTTAATGACAAATCAATTGATGAATTTATAACACCAACTAATTTAACTTTTTTAAATTTTTCAAAGCTAACACAGCGAATTTGAAGCAGCGTTTAAATCATTAAAACGAAATAAGACAATTGGGGTTGATTCCATCATTGGAGATGTTGTAATAGACTCCTTTGATGTTTCAAAAGATATATTCTTAAATATTTGCAAAGCATCTATTGCTCAAGGATCTTTTCCAGACTCTCTAAAAGTAGCAAAAATAATTCCTATTTTTTTTTTATATTTCAGGTGATCATACCAGCATTACAAATTATCATCCTGCTTCACTTCTTCCAGTTTTCTCTAAAATATTAGAAAGAATAATGTATAACAGTGTTTGCAACTATTTTGTCAATACTAAACTTTTATATTATAATCAATAAGGCTTCCAGATAAACAATTTTACTGAACACGCCATACTCCAACTAACACGCAGCATTTCTGGTTTTTCAAAAAATTCTCATTATACACTAAGATTATTCTAAAACTTTTGATACAGTCGATCACTACATTTTATTACAAAAATTAGAGCTTTACGGATAAATCCGTAAGCTAGTTCAAAAGCTATCTTAGTCATCGTAAGCAGTTTGTTAAAATCCAAGACTTTTTTGGCCGTTATTAAGGATTAAAACATGTTATGCAGTGGCGTACCAATAAAGGGGTGGGGGGGGGGCAGTCCGCCCCAGGCCCCGTCTGGGAGTAGGCCCCCAAATGTTAATACAGTTTATATTTTTTTTACTTCAGCCAGAACTTGTAATAGTCAACATTTTTGTTCTGTAATCATAATTGTTGACAACAAAAATGAACCTGAAACATGATCGTATCTGCTTGCCAAGATAATAAACATCCACAGCAAACAAACCAAGATGTAAGAAATTGAAATGACATCTTGGCCAATAACAACCAACGTGACTGTTTTGGAGGTCCTCCGCGAAGCTTCCTCCCCCACACCCGCGAATACTAATAAATAGATTCGCCCGCCCTACCTACGAGTCTTTGGTTCATGATGGTTCAGGCAGACTGACGGATGTTTATGTTGTTTCGTTAGTGTGATTAATATACTCTATCATTCAGTATCTCAATAATTCGAGAGCAAATCACGTCTTCAGTTCGTCATCACCAAGTTACATGGTAAGTTTTAAAATTTTATTCCTGCATATAGGCCTAACAAGGCTGCGTGAGAAGATTTTAGTTATCATATTATAATTTTATATCACACGTCGTTTTATGTTGAAGCCACATAAGGGGCCTGTCCTTAACGTAATTAAATTGACACTATCCGTATTGTCAATTTAATTACTTGGTTTTTAATAACTAATTTTGACCTTAAAAATGAGTAGGCCTAGCCTATTTTGGTAAAAAATAATTTTTATCTGTAGTACGAAAACATTTAGTTTTGATATTGTTTGCTCGTCCTAGAGAATTTCCCATACGGAAGGAGCTATTACCATAGGTGGCATGGACAAATTTAAGCCCGAGACCATGATCACATTCATCTTGGGGGCCCCAGATTCCGAAAACATTAAAATTAAAATCGATTTTTTTAAAATCCCCCATATTATTCTTATGGTTCATAAATCCAATTAATAGGCGATCAAACAATTCCCGTAAGAAAATTCTAGAATAAACAACTCCCGTGGAGACAGCCAATCTCTGCCAACCTGTCTCTAAAGTAAAACCACGAATAATAACAAAAAATAATTCCAATGAAAAACGTTATTAAACACACCTTAAGAATTACCTAACTTTATTCGTGGAGACATGCGAAGCTCTGATGCGTAAATAGAACAATAGGCCATTGAAAACCTACAACGATAGAACAATGGAATTTTAAAACCAGAAATTTTACATTTTCATGTGCGCACATTTCACTTTAAACAGATATCTACTAACAAGCAAAGTGAAAACATCATTAGTTATACTGTTACTTATACTGAAATTTTTCTAAGAAAATAGCCGAAAAATGTAATTCAAAATTTGACAGTTTTATCTTACAGTGTTTATTTATTAGGTTTGGTTCGTTTTCAAACCCATAACGCGAAGGTTTGTTTTATTTTCTAAATACTTTATTGTCTAAAATAGAACAATTATTTTCAGAGTCAAGAGACCTGTTGATAACATGAAACGAAACTATCCCAGTGGATGGGAAAAAAAGAAAAAACAAAAAGCCAAAGAACAAGAACTACAACGGTTGTCGGGTTCAATACTTAAATTTACTAAAAGGGCACTATCCCAGGCAAACAATGAAGCAGGGCCAGAGGAGGGCCCTGAATCTTTAGAAGGCTCAAGTACAAGCTATGGCCAACGGAATGAACAATCAAGCAATAAAGAACATGAAAAAGGAGAAGAAGAACAATACTAAAGGCAAGAAGAAGAAGACACAACCAATTCGATACGTTCTGAATCAGACGCAAATTTAGTACACGAATCAGAAGATTTAATATTAAATTATGATGTTGGAAACTGGCCCACTCCAATGCCAGATTATCTCAGAACCGATGTTATAAGACAAAGCAGTGAAATTTACCAGAACTTGGAAGGGCCATTTGATCCGGTTCATAAACCAGGAGAAAATTCAAAGGGTCAAACTAGACAGCTGACAAAAAGCTGGTTTTACAAGAAGCTTCCAAGTGGAGAACAGATTTTGAGGAAATGGACGGTCTATTCTCATGAAAAAAATTCACTGTTTTGCTTTTGTTGCAAGTTGTTTGATAAGAACGATAATTCAACGACCAAATCAAGTTTCATCACAGGATTTAATAGTTGGTGGAAATTGAATCCTAAAGTATCAGATCACGAAAACTCTGAATTGCATATTAACAATTTAGAAAAATGGAAAACACTTGAAGCAAAGCTTTCCAAAACAAAACCATCGACGCTGCTCACCATGACGTAATGGAAAGAGAGAAGAAGAAATGGAGAGATATTTTGCATCGTCTCTTAGATATAACACGTGATTCTTTCACTTTATTCTTTCACTTCCACGTTCCAGGAACGTGGAAGTGAAAGAATAATTTCTAGGATTTATTCCTCTAAGTGGGAAAAAGGCAGATTCAACAACACAGGAAATTGTTCAATCTCTTGAAAAGGACGGCTTTGATTTAAAGCTTTGTCGAAGCCAAGGATACGATAATGCCACGACAATGTCTGGCATTCATACAGGAGTACAAACCAGAATTAAAGAATTTAATCCAAAAGCATTATTTGTGCCTTGTGCTAACCATTCGCCTAATTTATGTGGCGTACATGCTTTTGGTAGTGTTTCTGTTTGTGTCACATTTTTTGGAACTTTGGAAAATGTGTGCACGTTTTTTTCATGTTCAACACATAGATAGGAGGTCCTAAAAGAAACTGTTGGAGTGACAGTGAAGAGATATAATGATATTAGTTGGAGTGCTCATCATGATACCGTAAAACCAATCTTCAAACATTTCGAAAAGTTGGTTAAGACTGTGGAAAAGCTTTATGATGCTTCTGAAAACCTAGATACGAGAGGAGCAGCGGAGGTGTTGATGACAAACATTTGTAATTTCAATTTCCTTTGCTTCTTGCATTTGTGGTACCACATTCTACTCGAGGTGAATCATGCCCAAAAATATCTTCAAATTGAAGGTATTAGCTTGGAAAAGTTTGTTGTGAAGCTGAAAAGCTTTAAGACCTTTTTAGTAGAGAGTCGAGAAGTTCTGGTCCATAATGCTATAGAATATGCAACCCAGACTTGTGCTGAAATGGGCATTGATATTGAAAGCAGAAAAATCAAAGCCAGGAGAAATTGTTAAAGATGCAGGTTTAACTTTACAGGAAGAATTGAAGCGTGCTATATTCGAGTGCATTGACCACTTTCATGTAGAATTAGAAAAACCTTTGATCTCGATGAACACTGGGTATGAAAAGTTTGCTGTTGTACACGCAGGTAATCTTTTGAAGGCAACTGATGAAGAAATTGTAACCTATGCCCATCAGTTTTCAGAAACTTTTAATCATGTATAGGAGGAAGAAATGATGCCTAAAGTATAGAGGCTGAGAAGGCATCTGAAGGCTTCTGGCATTAAATTAGACATTGCTGCTGCATGGATACCCTTGAATATGCTTCAGTTTATCATCGAAATGGACTTTTGTGAATCGTTGCCAAACGTGACTGAAGCTCTTAAACTGTTTCTAACTATATGTGTATCTGTGGCTTCTTGTGAGAGGAGTTTTTCAAAATTGAAATTAATTTAAAAAAATGTCCGCTCTACAATGAGCCAGTCTCGTTTGACGAGCTTGGCTATAATATCAGTAGAAAACGAAATTGCAAAACGTGAATTTTGATGAGTTAATCAAACGATTTGCAGAAGTCAAGACTCGCAAGAAAGCATTTTAATGTGTTTATAGAGGTAACTCTTTGCTGTAAATTTGTTTTTTTTACTGTACATTGTACATCATTGTATTATCATTTAAAATAAATAATCAAAACTAATGTTTTAGTCATTTGTGTACATAAGTGAATTTCTATAAGTTATAAAATGACGTTAATGGATATATATATATATATATATATATATATATATATATATATATATATATATATATATATATATATATATATATAAACATATAAACTGATAGATAATGATAAAGATGGTATTTGCTAATTTTTGTTTATTACAAACTTTTTCAAGAAAGTGGAGAAGGATAATGTGTTATACATACATTCATTAATGTAGTCTATGTATATATATATATATATATATATATATATATATATATATATATATATATATATATATATATATATATATATATATATATTCATATATATATATATATATATATATATATATATATATATATATATATATATATATATATATATATATATATATATATATATATATATATACACTGCCGCTCATGGAAGTTAGGACAAAAAATATGTTTTCAAAAGAACAATATTAAAATGTAAATACGTTAAAAAAATTATTAATTTATATTAGTAAAATTTATGTTTATATAAAAATAAATCGAGTTAAATAAAATTTGTATAAGAAAATTTTAAATTAAGTTATTTTAATGTAAATATATTAAAGTAACATAAATGGCACACGCAAGTAAAAGTCTTATTTTAAATTAATAAACAGAGAACCCAGAGATATATTAAAGGTCACGTATGAACGTTTGAAAAAAACGTATGAAAAAAAACAAACAGAGATCCCAGAAACATATTAAAATCACTTATGAACCCGTATTTTACATTATCGATTCAAATTTTTTAAGTTTGTCATTTAACAAGTATATCTATTGTTCACTGTTTTATATGCAGATAATTTGTGTATTTTGTGTTAGTCTTTTAATAGTTTCAAGTGAAGAAGTTCAAAAGTAGAACTAAAATTTTTTTTTTTTTTAGTGTTAATTCAAAATATTGGAAAAAATATGTCTAAAGGTAAACCAATAAGTGTAGAAAAAAGGGCAGCAATACTCACTTTGCTTCAAGAAGACTATTCAGTTAGAAAAATAGCTGAAAAATTAAATCTGAGAAAATGAATAGTTAGTTATATATTCGTCGATATCAAGATGATATCGAATCGTTGATATCGAGATGATATCGATTCGTTGATATCGAGAACCTGGAAGTTTGGAAGACAGAAATCGTTCAGGTCCTTCTCGCATAACAACAAAAACTGATGACCGACGTATAAAATTTATCAGTAAACGTAATCGAATGTTAACTGCTCCACAAATAACAGCTATTTTCAATTGTGATCAAGAAAAAAAGTTTCTGCCAGTACAATCAAACGAAGATTGCAAAAAGCTAATTTGCATGATCGTGTTGCTTATCTGAAACCATATTTACGAAAAGGTAATCGAGAGAAGAGATTCCGTTGGGCACAGTTTCACAAAAATTGGACGGTGGATGAATGGATACAAGTACTCTGGACCGATGAGTCAAAACTTGAAGTTTTCGGAAATAAACGAAGAGTTTACGTTAGAAGATCTGCCGAACAAAAAACGCTAAAAAATGTCTGGTTCCAACAGTAAAACATGGTGGAGGCTCTGTGATAGTTTGGGATTGTATCTCTCTGGATGGAGTGGGAGATTTGCGTAAAATTGATGGTTTAATGAGAAAAGAACATTATAGAGATATCCTGGAAACTTCGATTAATGGGAGATAATTTTATTTTGATGCATTATTATGTGGAAACTATTAAGAATCAAAAAAACTGAAAGTGTATTACGTGTAATAACCTAGCCTCCCCAAACCCCAGACCTCAACCCCATTGAGTTACTATGGGATGAACCGGATAGAAAAATTAGAATTGTATGTCAAGCATCAAAATCTCATTTATGGAACATTATAGAACAGGAATGGAATAATATTCAGAAAGAAACCATTTGAAAATTAATTGAAAGAATGCCGAGAATAGTTAAAGCAGTTATTAAATCAAATGCTTTTTGTGATGAAAACAAAATTTAGTTATTATAATAGTTTTAGTAAATTTTTATTACATAAAACTGACTAATAATATATTTTATATTGAAAATGTATAAAAAATATAACTTTTATTAATATAAGTTAAAAATTCTATATCGTAATTACATATTAATATTGTTTTTTTGAAAAAATTGCCATTGTCCTAACTTCCATGAGCGGCAGTGTATATGTAAATTATGTTAGTGTATTTTACAAATAGAGTGCTCAATGTTCTTAAAGAACAGAGCAATAATAAATTAGTAAAAAACACTTATCTAACTTTTATCTTCTACTTTAAGTTTCATCATTGCTGGATCATCAGGAAGAGTTACTAAATCTCAAAAAAAATTCAATTTATAGACAAAAAACCTAATGACGAATTATTGTATAATAATGTGAATTCGAACCATCAAAATTCTAAAACAAATTCCAATTTCAATTAACAATAGGCTAAACCAAAACACTTCTAATGAAAATATTTTTAACTCCTCTAAACGCGTCTATGAAGATGCCCTTAAAAAAAGTGGCTTTCAAAATTTCGAGCTAAAATATGAAAAGAAAATCGCAAAAAAGCGTAATAGAAATAGAAACATAATTTGGTTCAACAATGTACCGCAAAAATGTTTCAACAAATATTGGTAAAATTTTTCTAAAATTAGTAGACAAACATTTTCCTCCCTCTAATAAATTACATAAGATTTTTAACAGAAATACGTTATAATTTAATTACGAAAAATAAGTTATAGTTGTACAAAAAATTTAGAAAGAGTTATAAAAGGCCACAACTACGCGTTAATTAATAAAAATGAACATATAAAAGAAAAAAACACTGATTATTGTAATTGTAAGCAAAAAATAGATTGCTCTATAAATGGAAAATGCCTTTCGAAAAATGTAATTTACAAGTGCATTGTTTCCTCACAAAATAACCCTGATAAACAATATATTGGCTTAACCGAGGGGAATGGAAAAAACGTTATGCCAACCACAAACAATCGTTTAAACACAAAAAATATTCAAAAGAGGCTACGCTGTCAAAATATATTTGGGGTTTAAAAGAAAAAAAGAAAAATTTTAATTTACAATGGTCTATTCTAAAATCTGCTCCTACCTATAATAACATTTCCAAAAAATGTATGCTATGCTTGCAAGAAAAATTTGAAATAATTACTCATTTAAATCAAGAAAATTTATTAAATAAAAAATCTGAATTAATTTCTAAATGTAGGCACGAAAATAAATACCTCTTAAAAAATTATAAAAACAAATGACCAAATTAAACTATCCCCATTCCAAAAAAAGTTATTTAATAATTACTTTCTGTAACTTCCCGTTAACAAAAATTATATAGTAATTCAAAATTTTTTTATAATAGTTTGTAACTTCCTGTAAAATATTTTTTTCTAATAGCGAATATGATGAACACATATGAACTGCCTCAGATAGGTAACTTGATATTATTTCGCTTATCACTCAATATCGCGCACTATTTTTGATAACTTGTAAATTAGTGAAAACACCACAACATCAACACAAAGACAATCAATTAGAGCAGCAAATCAGACTTTATAAAAATTAAAGTAACCTTGACCTCAAAGAAATCGTATTAATCGTATTTAATCGTACATTAAAGAAATATTTATAAAAAAAAAATTTGGTGAATTTTGACAAGTTTTTTGCTACCTAATTTTCCAATCTCAAACTAGCTAATTCAACTAACTCTAACTCAACTAAGTAAGTAAGTTGTTTAGCATTTTAAATTATAGTTTTATTTTGTTGTTCATAGTTTATTCTGTATGTATTATAAAGTTTACATTCATTTTAAATGGTAGATTATGCTTAAAATTGTTTTCTGCCCAACCTACCCAAAGTAGCTCAATCTCGCCCACAAAATAAAATAATTTTCGCCCAATGCATCTAACCTTACCTCATCCACCTCATCCACCCAGTTGAGCAAGAATAGATTTAGCATGTTATTAAACTCTTATTGCAGAGATTAACCTGAAAATTACATGCAAGTATCCACTAATTGTTTTTATCAGGTAACTTATAGATCCTATACATCACTCCCGTACGTTAGGATTAGGGTTAGGTTACAAATATTAACATATGGTTTTCACCCTATGTTAATATTTATAGCTGAAAGTCACAGCTCTTTAAACATTCCGGTAAGCATATTTTGAAACCCTATACAGGCTCAGAATAGGCAGAAATATGAGCAATCTGATTCGCTGATTTTGAAAGAGAGGCAAGTCCGTATTTGTTGAAAAGTATATTTAATATCTTGGCAGATTATTGAAATAAATTACATAGTAATGATTAACTAAGTTTATCAATACAAGTTTTGTATTAGTAAATTTATTTTATTTTAGTACTCTTCAGAGTATTTAAAAAGTATCAAAATCTAATTGTACAAGTAAATTTTCACTCGTAAAAATCTCAAAATTTCAATAAAGTTTATCTTGATGATAGAGGTTTTATCTGTTGTTAATTTAAAGAAATGGAAAAAAGATTTATGTGTTGAAGTAAATTCGAAAAGATTTATAAATGTATTTCTCGTAAAATATGTTCTTGGCCTTGAAGCATGCTCAAATACAAAGTTTATATACAGTTGTACGAGACTACTTGTGAAGTACTTTTGCCTATAAACTAGCTTACATGTTCCATGTGAATCTATGAACTCTGAAGAAGTTACTGTTTAACCTAAATTTTAAAAAGGCTGATAAGGTGTATGTCAATATTTTTATTCACTTAACTTTAATAAAACATCATTCTTAAACCTTCAAACACTTTGTGAAAAATTAAAAAAAGTTTGGTCGTGTATTTTAACTTATATAAAAGTAGGATAAAAATTGTATATTAATAATCTATTGGAAAACTTAACAAAAAAAGTAATATTTATTTTTTTTCTACTGAACTGTTCTTTTGTACAGTTACATATAAGCGTTGATATTACAAGCTAGCAAAGAGTATTGAAGTTATATGTTAATATATATAAGTTAATCTATTGGAAAACTTAACAAAAAAAGTGATATTTATAGTTTTTCTACTGAACAGTTCTTTTGTACAGTTACATATAAGCGTTGATATTACAAGCTAGCAAAGAGTATTGAAGTTATATGTTAATATATATAAGTTAATCTATTGGAAAACTTAACAAAAAAAGTGATATTTATAGTTTTTCTACTGAACAGTTCTTTTGTACAGTTACATATAAGCGTTGATATTACAAGCTAGCAAAGAGTATTGAAGTTAAAAAACTTAACCAAATGAAGGTGAGTTATGGCAATTATTGTTATGAAATAAACTTCATCAAAACAAGCTTTAACATTTGAAAAAGTAAGTTTTCAAAAAAAATTTAATTATACTACTTCAAGATAAAACATGACACGTCTCTATTTTTATATTATTATACAAGAGGTATTCACAGAAATTCAAAAAATGCACACTCGATTATATTGGTTATACCAAAGATTACATAATAAAACTATTCATACAATTTGGAAATATGAAAGATAAATAGACAATCTAAATCAGCTCTTGCTCACAATTGCTTTTATTTTGAGAGTGTTGTAAATTATCTGGGCTAGTTAAATAATCAATATTCTTAAAATGTTTTAGTGATGTATACAATTTATATATGGGAATAATAAGGGTAAAAATCTGAAAAGAAATTAAAAAAGGTTCTTTTAAAAAATAGTTTTCTTGTCATATAATAGGATTAATGGGAACTTAATTTGAAAAAGCTTATATTAAGTTAATAATATTCAATTGATATTACTAGGTAAATTTTAAAACTATTTCATTCTAAGGAATCACAGCATAGTCAAGTTTTACCATCTGGTTTATAGTTTGTTACAATGGGTGTTATTTTTAAATCTTAGAGTTATAAAAACCATTAGGAAAACAAACAAAATTTTTTAAACCTTTAATTTTTAAGAAAATATTATGAAAATCACGGATGTTTTGAGTTGTGAAGTTTTGTAAAAATATAAGTACTATATTGTACAAAATTGGATAAAAAAAATCATACTTTTTTTCTTATTATTATTTGGCAATTACTCAGTTTCACTTTCATTAATCAATACATATAAATGTATATGGTTTCAAAATATGCTTCCGGTAAGCATATTTTGAAACCCTAACAGACTCAGAATAGGCAGAAATATGCGCAATCTGATTCGCTGATTTTGACTTTTGCGCGTATGTTTAAATCAAAATAAATGTCAAAAAACGTATTGAATAATAAAAGTGAATTTGAGTAATTTCATAAAAAACCAAATAATAATAGCAAAAAAAATTATCATTTTTCTATCCAATTTTGTGCAATATAGTACAAATACTTATACAAACCCTCACAACTCAAACATCCGTGATTTTCAGAATTTTTTCTTAAAAATAAAGATTTAAAAAAATTAGTTTGTTTTTATAATTCTAAGATATAAAAAAGACAACCATTGTAACAAACTATAAACCAAATGGTGAAACTTGACTATGCTGTGATTCTCATACGATAGATTTTTTAAAACAGTTTTAAAATTTACCAACTAATATCAATAGACTATTATTAACTTGGTATAATTTTTTTTCAAATTAAGTTCCCATTTATCCAATCATTTAGGAAAAAAAGTATTTTGAAAAAATAGCCTAATTTCTTTTTAGAACTTTACACTTATTACTCCCATATATAAATTATATACAACACTAAAAAAGTTTAAGAATATTGCTTATTGGTTGTTATAGCTAGCCCAGATGATTTGCAACACTCTTAAATTAAAAGCAATTGTAAGCAAGAGCAAATTTAGATATCCTTTGGTAATGTATAATAATAAAAGATCACAAAGTATTGTAGCATAATAAGCTATTAGAAAAAATCTATAACCTGATGCCCACAAGTGTGTTTTGATATAGTAAACTGATTGCCAAAAGCAATAAATCTCAACTTAACACACCTTTATGAAAAACTAAGTGTAAAAAGCTAGAAACAAGAAAGATTGCAAACACGCAAGTTCGTGTTGTTGTTTATTTCAATTTCAAAACTCAATACATGTTTGTTAATATATAGCTTTTAACCTGAACAAAATACTCGTTATTGTATTCTATAATTAATATAAAATGTGTATCCTTTAATAGCAACTGATGGTAAATAATATTAAATAAAGCAGCAAACTTTGATAAACTTTATATATTTATAATGCTAATAATTTATTTTACATTATATACTCCAGAAGAAAAAAAAAATATGTCTGCTCTAAAAAAATTAGAAAAAAAAATCTTATATAAAATGTACTTCATATTTACAAATTTTATTCATAGTTTTATTATGTAATTTTTAATAACCAATAAAAACAAGTGTTCCTTTTTTTAAATTTCTGTGAATATCTCTTGTTTATTAATATAAAAACAGAGATGCGTTATGTTTTATTTTGATGTAATATTAATAATTTTTTTGAAAACTTGCTTCTTCAAATGTAAAAGCTAATTTTGATGAAGTTATTATTATTACAAAAATTGCCATAATTCACCTTTATTTGGTTAAATTTTTTGACTTTAATACTCAGTAAAGTTTTAATGTTCAGTGAAAAAACAAATATCACTTTTTTTGTTAAATTTTCCAATAGATTATTATCCAATTTATTATTCAAATTATTTCCATTAGATTAATATCCAATTTTCATCCTATATAATATATATATAAAGAAAATTGATGTACGCCTTATCAGCCTTCTCAAAATTTAGTATTGATGTACGCCTTATCAGCCTTCTCAAAATTTAAGTTGAACAGTAACTTCTTCAGGGTTCGTAGATTTATATGGAACATGTAAGCTAGTTTGACAAAACATCTGTAAAAATTTTCTTTTTCCAAAATTTTAAATGTTAAACTGTTTAATTAACAAGTTGGTATAAAGATGCAGTAACGAGCTTAGAACAACCTCTATCTCAGCTTAAAATTTATACTTTTCATATTTTAAGTACTTTACCAGTAGTCTGGTGCAATTGCATATAAACTTTGTATCGAGCATGCTTTATAGAACACTGGCATTATATTTCATGAGAAACACATTTAGAAATCTTGCAAAATTGCATACATGCAAATTCAAGTGAAATATTTCAAGAGTTTATACAAACAAAACACATTTTATAATAGCAAAAACATTCATAGCATGACAACTTATTTTGTTCTTTTTTTTTTTTTGATAATCTTCTTTTCTTTTTTTTTTTTACTCTTTTTTCATTAAAACGATTGATTTTAACCATTTAGTTTAGTTTTTAAATCTTTTTTTTTTCAATTACTGCAATACAAAAAATGCCACAACCATTTGCCATAATCCACTTTTATTTACGCCATAGTCCACTTTTATTTGGTTAACTTATTTGACTTTATATAGAATACTTTTTCTTGCTTTTAATGTCAGTGTTTATATGAAACTGTACAAAAATTACTGTTCTGTAGACAAACATAAATATCACTTCTTTTGTTAAATTTTCAAATATTTTATAACTTAATGCAGCCTGCCAAAATTTTTATAAATTTAAAAAAAAGTTTTTAATGGTTTAACACGATGTTTTATTAAAGCTACGTAATATAAAAATATATCAGCCTCCTCCAAACTATGGTTAAAACAAAGCATGAAAACAAAACCTCCTCAGAGCTCATACATTGACATGGAACATTTAAGCTAGTTTTGCAATTAGTACAAATTTTCTTTTTTAAAAAACTCTAATTTTCAACTCTTTATATAAACATGTAAATCAGTTTATAAATAAAGTTCTTCACCAGTAGTCACGTAAAACTGCATAAAAACTTTGTATGCTAAAGTGCTTCACTATTAGTCTCGTACAACATACTTATATAAACTATGTATTTGAGAATGCTTTAAGGCCAAGGGCAGATTTTAAGAGAAACACATTTGTAGATTTTTTCAAATTTACTTCAACACATTTTTTTTTTCGTTTCTTAAAATTAACAATAGATAAAATCTTCATCACCAAGATAAACTTTATTGAAATTTTTACGAATGAAAATTCTCTTGTACAAATAGATTTTGATACATTTTAAATACTCTGAAGAGTACTAAAATAAAATGAATTTCCTGTGTTAATAGTAACACATGACTTGTATTGATAAACTTAGTATATCATTACTTTGAAATTTATTTCAAAAATCTGTTTGTTTTGATTTTAATTATATTTTTCAACAAAATCGCACTTGCCTCTCTTTCAAAATCAGCGAATCAGATTGCTTATTTTTCTGCCTATTCTGAACCTGTATAGGGTTTCAAAATATGCTTCCGGTAAACTTGCCAGAAAGCATAAATTGAACTTCATGAAGGGATATCTAAGCAATCAAAATCAAGCGCCAGAACGGCTATAGATTTACTATGCGACAAACTGAGGGCACTGCCTCAGTACAAGTATGTAATATTAATCATGTTAAGCCATCTGGAATTTTGGAGGGATCTTGCTATATAAAAAATTGTGAACGTTCTGTTGAAAAAACAATTTAATTTACAATGACTATTTAGAAGATGGAGATTCATCATCTTTTAAAGAAGTCATAGCAGCAAACTTCTATAAAGATTTTGACATAACACCTTTCAAATTACAATGTGTTGGGTATGTCTAAAAGGGCTTAGGTACAGAAATTTTGTAAAGTCATATAAAGACACAAAGAATCCCCCATATCAGGAAAAAGGAATTTGACTGAAAAAACAATCAATTTTATGCAAATCTATTATAGAAAAGCTATAAGAAACAATTTGTCTATGTCCTGAAAACAAATGTCTATGTCCTGAAAAAAGCAATCGGCTCAGTGTTGTTTTACTGTACTGCGTTAACTGATTAGAACCAGCGTCAATGAATGTGTCCACATGGTGACACTACTTTGTACAAATGGCAGTTAAATAATACTAATAGATAAACTAAGATAAAAACATTCAAGAACATTTATTAATTTACCAACGTCCATCTATTATCTTTTAAAACCAGTCTTTGTAAGTTTATGAGATGACTATTTATTGAGCAAATGTGTCCATGGATAAACTCAAAACACTAATGAATTGTTCAACTCAGTTGCATGGTAAATGTTTTCATTGAAAGAAGGTCATTCGAAATTTCAATAAACCTAGTTGTTTTGCATTATAATGATGGAAGTTGCGGAGTGAATGCAGTTTTATGACATTTTGGCTTGTAAAGTTTGTAAAGACATTTTGGCTGGTAAAGTAACTGCTGAAATATTTATTGTACGATATCGTTGTGTTGCAATAATGGAAAAGCAATCCAGCTCAATCATTAAAAAACAAAGAAAAACTACGAGCAATCAAAATAGGTTGTAAGGATAAAAATAATGAGAATGAAAAATGTGAATCTTATGTTGCTGGTGGTTTTTGACATATCTTAAATTAAAGTTTTTTATATTATTTTAGATAAAGAAAATTGATCTAAGATTTTAAAACATGTTAACTTAAAATTGAATGGACAAAATAAGTTGAAATTTTTAGGAAATACTCCTGTTTTATATATAATCCTTACTTCATAGGTATTTTCTTTTTTGAGTTTTGTAACAATTTTTATACAAATAGTGCAGTGTTCTAAACAGACTTTTTATTAATAGAGGCATACATTTTGACTTAACGAGTCCATCAAAAAGTTGGTACGATAAATGGATTTTACTTACATCTTGAAGCTATGTTGAAAATTTTATGTAGTTAATATCTGCAGATATCGTGTTTTAAAATTTTTATATTTTTGTCTAAATTTTTAGAAACTGGAGTAACCATGGCAAAAACAAAATTTAGTGTCTTTAAAATTTTTTTTTAGTCAAGGCCATGCATGCAGACCAAAGATTGGTTATTTAAATACACAGAGCTAAAATAAATGTTGTATCTTGGGCAACCACCTCAAAGAAAAAGAACAAAAATCTGTATTAGCTGAGAAAAGAAAACTAAATCGTGCAAAAAAGATGAAAACAGCAACAAAAAGTCCATTTTAGTATCCTCTGTATCTCAGCCATTGGTTGGTACCATAAATTTATTGGCAAAATTATAAATATTTTTTTAATTTTATTTTTTATTTTATTTTTATTTACATTTTCACAATTACGTATTAGATGCAATTTTTTTCACATCGTAAAATAAGCAAAATATAGTACAAAAAATTATATTTAACCAAATACTGCTAAAATACATCAAACAAAAATAAAACACAGAAAAAATAACACTCAGTTAAAAAAGAAGAAAAAATTGAAAAAAATAAAAAAATAAAAATAAAATTAAATTAAATTTGGAAGCATTAGTTGAATATATTATGAAGGGCTTGTTAAAATAGACTATATTGTTATAGGGAACTCGTAGAAGACTGAATAAGTCTTATCATCGAGAACCTTGGGTATTGTTTATATTGATATTGTTGATGTTTCACTTATAGAAAATTTTTATCAAGCATTATTGAACCAGTAATAAAAAAAAAACAACTAACAATCTTGAAAATAAAAAAAATAAATAATAAATCGAAGAAGTAAGTTATCGAAAGAAAAAAGGTAAAAACTAATAAAAAAAATACTGCAATAAAAATAGAACTCCTGATGGATCATGAAAAAATTGAAAGAAACTAATTTTAATGTCAGAAATGCTTTAATTGATACCACAATGTATATCAGAGATTGGAAAAAGTTCCACCAAAATTTTTGTTTGTTTTACTTGAGAGAAAGATTCTGACGAACATGTACTAAATCTTTGAAAATTCTTTTCATATCGCTGTATGTCGCTGTATGTATCATCTTGCTAAATATCGCTGTATTTGTTCAAAATTCTATTAGTGCGGAGGTTTTATTAAATTATCCTTATCAAAAAATATAGCATTTTATATCAAGGATCAATGCTATTTTTAATAATTTTCTCTTGTATGCTTATAATTTTTTTTATCTGCCATCGCTTAAGTGTTAATATTTTACCAATTTATCAGACTTTTGATTAAAATTAGTAATTTTTTCTTAAGTTCTATTTTTCTCTTTAAAACTTAGCTAACATGTCACCTTGTAGATTAGGGAGAAGTTGTATATTAGGGAGAATTTGTATATTAGGGAGAAGTTGTATATTAGGGAGAAGTTGTAAATAAGGGAGAAGTTGTCTATTAGGAATAAGTTGTCTATTAGGGATAAGTTAAACATTTACGTCAGAGATAAGTTAAACAGCTTTGAAAAAAACGAAATAAAACTGAACTATTGAATACAAAGAAACAAAACTTTGATAAGAAATAATTTAGTGGTATATTATTTATATATATTTTTAAAATTAGCAACTTTTAATTTGGGCTTCAAAGTTCAAAATAGCTGTTAAAAATAATATTTTTATATTTCATGACACTTTTTTACTATTAAATTTTTTCTCTTCTCTTACTTACGTCATTAAAGTGTATGAAATAACAAGTTTAGAAATTATACACCCGCTTTCTGTTAGTTAAAGTTTTATTGATAATTTACCTAAGTTTCTGTACCATGCATATTCATTTATTTGTTGGTTGCTTAACTTAGCCCACACTACCACGCTGGAGTAGGTTGAGCAGCTCCGATAACTTTAAGCAATATTTTTTCAAAAAAATAAAAAAACTATACTTTTTTTTTAACAAATTTTTAGCAGGTTAAATTATCTTTCAAATATTGAAAAATTGTGTAAATCCGACGCACCGTTCATCAGATCTGTTGGATTTAGTAAAAATTGTGTAAATCCGACGCACCGTTCATCAGATCTGTTGGATTTAGTAAAAATTGTGTAAATCCGACGCACCGTTCATCAGATCTGTTGGATTTAGTAAAAATTGTGTTAATCCGACGCACCGTTCATCAGATCTGTTGGATTTAGTAAAAATTGTGTAAATCCGACGCACCGTTCATCAGATCTGTTGGATTTAGTAAAAATTGTGTAAATCCGACGCACCGTTCATCAGATCTGTTGGATTTAGTAAAAATTGTGTAAATCCGACGCACCGTTCATCAGATCTGTTGGATTTAGTAAAAATTGTGTAAATCCGACGCACCGTTCATCAGATCTGTTGGATTTAGTAAAAATTGTGTAAATCCGACGCACCGTTCATCAGATCTGTTGGATTTAGTAAAAATTGTGTAAATCCGACGCACCGTTCATCAGATCTGTTGGATTTAGTAAAAATTGCTCAACTAGCCTCGCTCTAACCTATTATGATCTATTGAAATTGTATTATGTATATTGTAACACATAATTCAAACGATAATTCTTTGAAATTTTGTTAAAGGGGCACTATTGAAAAGATTGCAATGAGGTATATATATCCTCATCTTCTTTGAGCTCCTGTCTTTTTTAGTTATATTTATTATTTTTATATTTTATATTATGAAGTTTTGTTTTATGTTAAAACTGAGAAATGAAAAAAAAGTTGTTTAATGTCAAGTTAGTATTTGTCTAATAATTTTACTAAAAATAAAATATTTTTAGCAAATTTCGGACAAAACACCAGTTTTCTTAATTTTCGATTAAAAACAAAGTACAGAAATAAATAAGTTGTTTTACCGCCTTCTTTATCTGATTGCCATTTGCACAAACTCTTTTTTACTTTTTAAAAAGAACTGGTAATAAGTTGCATTATAAAGAAACTCTGTCCAATTGTAACAAAGAAACTCTGTCCAATTGTAACAAAGAAACTCTGTGCAATGGTATCAGTTGTTACGAAATCTCAGTAAAATTTCAGTAGGTTATTCCTATATTTTGTTGAAGAGCCATTCTTACAAAGTTTTTCATTATCTTAATAAATTTGTTAATCATAATCATCTTGAAATATCTTCAGCTCCAACAGCGTTAATAATCACTGCTGCAAAATTATTAAATTGGCGAGTGGTTGGTAAATTTTTCTCGTTTAACATATTTGAATTCATTTTCGACCGGCTCATCTTTGTTCTCATTGTAAAATTTGTCTGTTTCTGTATTAATAAATCTTCTAAGTTCAATAATGTAATCATTACCATTTGCACTTGTAATAACAATTCAAATTATAATTTTGATACAGTTTTTTAAACGTAATCTAGACATACCTTTGTCCATCTCCTCAGTGCCACAGCCTAGAGCGCCTGTCCCCAATCTTCTAAGAGGATTTTATTGTTTTATGAGGTTTTTATTGTGCTTCTAAGATGATTTAATTGTGCGGCTGTGGCGCAGTGGTTAGAGCGTTTGCTTTATAAACAGGAGATCCAGGATCGAAACGAGCTTAGTTCTGGACAAATTTTCGCGTCACGGTAAGGAAGGAGGCGTGAAACTCCCGGTTAAATGCACTTCCGCGGTGCTCTGTGACAAGACCGTTAGGACTTCTTGGGGCACCTAAAAATAAAAATAAATAAAAATAAAAAAATAGAAAAATTTAATCATTTTAAGAAGAAAGAAGCAAGTCCAACAGCAAAAATTTCATTTTTCTTTTTCTGAAATCAAACAAAACAATCCTATTGTATTTAGGGAAGATTAGCAAAGAACAGAAAGTAATGTAAAATAATGTTTACCTCTATAATGAAATGCCACAATCTCAATCCCAATATAGCTTCCGTTGTATTATTAGTTCTTTATGACACTTACAAATCAGTAAAGCACGAAAAATTTTGCGAATGAAGTAATGAGAACTTGAATCTACAATTTTTTTTAGGTGTCCCAAGAATTCGTTATGAATTCGTCCCAAGAATTCGTTATGGTTTTATCACAGAGCACCGTGGAAGAGCATTTGAAAGTAAATTTACGCCTCCTACTATACCGATGTTGTTAAACTTACCCAGAAACGGCGTTGGACCACGGATCTCAAACAAGCGCCAACCACTGTGCTATGGCTGCTTAAAGGCTTAAATGATGTTGTTAATTGTAGCTTATCTATTAATGATATCTGGCAGCTAAGAGATTTTTCTTATATAGAAAGTGTAGTCGTAGCAAATTTTCGTGGCATCAACATATAATGGTTAGTTTAATGACAGTTTTACTGAGTCAGAAAATGTTTAATATTGATCGCTTGTTTTACAGAAAATATTATATATTTTTTGCTTTTTTGACATAAAATGTTTTATACTGAAATGTATTATCAAGAACAGCGGCTTTTTAATGTTTCCGATATTAAATATTAAAAAGCCCATCAACAGTTTGTCATGCTAGCTCGTGCTCGATCGCATGGAAGATGATGCGGTTTGGTAGTTACAATGGTAGTTGATCAGTTGACATTGGCTCATTGAAGCAGCCGATACTAATAGCACTTAGAACATCATTAGGTAGTGAGTTGAAATTGATTCAAGGTTAATGGCGGGCAGGATGGTTTGTAATACGTTTTCATTCGTTTGGTTGAATAATAATGATCTTTCCATTTAAAATGAAGCTTGAGAACTTGCACGGTTTAATCCTAAAGATGTGAATAATCTTTTTTATTGCAACAAAAACATAAAAGTTCTCTTTAATATATTTAATGAAGAACTATTAAAAATAAACGAGTGGTTTACAAGTAATAGGCTTTTGTTATATGTAGAAAAAACTAAATTTATTTTATTCTCCTATTCTAGTAAAGGTGATGATGTTCCTCTAAAATTACCTAATCTTTTAATCAATAAAACATTTATTAAAAGGGAACCAATCGTTAATTTTTTAGGAGTAATATTAGATAAAAATTTGTCATGAAAACTACCTATAAAATACATAGAAAATAAAATCTCAATAAACATTTCCATATTATATAAAACTAAACCATATCTTAACACTGCTTCTTTGGAAAAAATATACTTCTCATTTTTTCATAGCTTTATCTCTTACTGTAATATTGTATGGGGTAGTACTAATTGTAGTAAACTAAAAAAACTTTGTAGTAAACAAAAACGCGCATGCAGGATTGTATTTGGTGCACACAGAACTTTTGATTGCGAATCTCTTTTAAGAAAGCTTGGTGTCCTAAGTATCTATAAACTTAATATACACCAATTTCTACAATTCATGTTTAAAATAAAACATGGGCTTTCCCCTATTGTTTTTCAGTCTTACTTTAATGAAATCTCGCACAAGTATCCTACTAAATTTTCAGTTAACAACTTTATTGTACCAAAAACTAATTTAAAACAAAGTTCTTACCAAATCCAATACCGTGGACCGTTTCTATGGAAACACTTTTCAAAACTTATTACAAAAAAATAATATAATAAAAGAAATAATATTCAAAACATCTCTTTGGAACAATTCAGGAAAGAATCTAAGAGTCTCTTATTACAGAATGACTTTGATTTAAAATAACTCTTTTAATTAACAAATACATAAATAATATTATTTAAATATAAAATAATTTATATTATTTATGTTATTAAAAAATAGTTGATGACACTACTTCTCTTTTGTTGCAGTTTTATTTTTATATTATTTTTTTTGTTAAAAAACTTTAATACTTTTATATTGTTGTTAATCTTTGATATATTGCATTATATTTCAACACTAATATTTATCTTATATTAATACTTATATTGTAACGTGTGTAAAATTCTTATTATGTACTTAGCTACTTTTCATTTTTGTATATAAACTGACGATTTTTTCAATGTAAATGGGGCTCGATGATAAGACAGTTTATGTCTTCTGCTTGCTCCAGCTCTCTTCTTTATTAACACGATTTATTTCATTGTAAATTTTAATATATGTCAAATAATAATAATAATAATAATAATAATAATAAAAAAACAAAAAACAAACAAAGAGAACCTCATCGAAGAAGTTCAACTACTCAATCAAATCTTTGAAAAGAAGCTTGAACGCTTTTTCCCATACATTTACATCATGCTCCGGATTCATAACACTTTTCCTGAGTCTGTTGCTGAGGGTGAACAATCAATAAGTAAACTAAAAAATGTAAAGTACTCTCTCCGTTCAACCATGGGCCAGGATCGCATTACTGATATTTGATTATTTTGATTGAAGAAAATTTATCTAAAAAGGTAAGCTACGACTATGTCATCGATACTTAAGTGGCCAGAAATGCTAAAAAAAATTAATTTTTTGAGCGCTTTTTTAAACCTTTCTTGATGATTCTGTTTATTGGTTTTAAAACTAATGTTTTGGTTCATATGTCATTTCTGATTAATGTTTCTCAATCCAGAGAATTAATAGTAAAGCAGAAATACAATGTGCTGTATCAAAAATAAATAATTGTTGCGTTCACAAAACTTTAAATTTTGTAACTTCTTGGTTTGCAAATAAAGGCGCCGTTCTCCATTTTTGACCCAGACGCCATTGGCGCTCTCGAAGACCCTGAATAATATACTAGTATTGTTATTGACTTAGAATAAATCGACTAAAAGTCGACTAATCGAAAGTCGAAATTAGTCGACTAAGAAAAAACGAATATATCGACTATAGAGTTCCTTCTAATAGACTAAAAGTCGATTTGGTTGAGTGAAAATCTTTTCACTCAATTTAACTTTCAGGTCTCTTTTATTTTTTTTTTTGTTTGTTTAAAAATAAAATCATATACTATTATATTTAGAGACGTCACGGACAGTGATTTTGCCGAATACCAAATATTCGGCTAGACGCTCTGCCGAAGCACCAAATATTCGGCTGTCAAATATTCGGTGACACTTTCTTATTTTGAGGGTTCCGATCTGGTTGATTGAAGTGTATATTGTGGTTAAACTTGCGAAAAACGCTGAGTCAAAAATCAGCAATTTTGACTTAATGTTGCAGTATTGTAAAGTTTACAACACTCAACAAACTGGCAAAATACAAGTCGAAACATCTTTGAAGATTATTGAAACATCTTTGAAGATGTGTAAATAAATTTTTATAACCAGAGAAAAGCTTTTCTCTTGTAATAAAGTTACATTAAACGTTTAAAAAAATTTAAAAGCTATAAATATTTTTTTAAATAAACACTTAACATTATGGTATACTTAAATGTCAACACCAAATGCAATTTAATAAAAATATAAAGTTTCAAAATGGAAGGAAATTTAAATGATTGATTTCTCTTAACAAGGATTGTTGCGTTTTTTGCCAAAATACCCACAGTATGTTGTGGGTATTTTGGCAAAAAACTCAATGCTGTGGACGTTTTTGTTAATTATGACTCGACTAAACCCTTACAGCTGTTGATCAGCATACGCAAAACATTATCCTTACAGAACTAAAAAAATGTTATTATTTGCTGGTGGCAGTGTACATATTGAATGGTTCTTTCCAGTGCTCTGTAATATTTTTTTCTTTTGTTTACTTGATGCTTTTGATTTTTATAAATACTTTTAAACAAGGTCGCATCAAGCTGGTTCGGGGCCCTGGGGCAAGTTTAAGTTGTGATGCTCTTTGATATATAGTAAGTATTTAAGGCAGTCCCTAAATCATTGGGGTCTGGGAATAAATTGCCCAGTTGTCAGAGCGGACGTTCTCTCATATTATTGAAAAAATTATTGAATAAAATAATGAAATGAGATGACGATAAAATATAAAAAGATCCACAATAAAAGAAATTTTTCGTTTGCTCAAATCTTTTTTGCTTTTTTTAAACTTTTCTCCAACTAAAGTCTTTATTCTTTTAGTTATTTAACATAAAGATAACGCGATAAAGATCTCTCGAAAAGCGATAAAGATCTCTCGAACAAGAAACAGACAAACTTAAAGTGTAGAATACTAGGTTAAATTATGACATTGGACTCTTTGTAAAATGTACTACGAAATTTCCTATTGACTTTACGTATTGTTTACTAACTGATCTTTACCAGCCTCATCCGCCCTACAATTTAAAAAGGGACATTTTTAAATACCTTGTATACTCCAGAGTTATCATATTCACCTAGATAACAAAAAAATGTTTCAGGTGTTTCGTGACTAATTTCTACAACCAGTTTAAAGGAATTTAAACATTCTTTTCAAAAAAGTATAAAAGTTTCACTGAATGTGCGAAAAATGAAACTCAGCATGACATCGTGGGACTCAGCGAGATGCTGCACACTTGGCATCTACAATAAGAGCTCTAAATAAAAATATTCTTTGTCAGATAGATAGTTCATGCAGTATTTAACAACAGTAAACTTGGTAGGCTAAAGAAAATATTTAGAAGTTTTGGACTCTTTTTGTGGAAAGTACTCTACAAAACCTATATAAGACCCCTGTTAGAATATGCTATCCAGGCTGGTCACCACATAAGGAAAAAGACATAAAGCCACTAAAACAATCACGGAAATAAAGCGCTTGCCATTTGAAAAAAGAGAGTTCGAGGTAATCTGATTCAACAGTTTAAACTTTCAAATAGTATTGATCAAATTGTTTTTAAGAATCCTCAAGTCTACGCACCATCGATTTCTAAATACAATTTGCGTGGACATTATCCTCGACTTGAACGTCAAATGGTAAAAAACCGTTAAGAAAGATTTCTTCACTAATCGCATCGTCAATGTATGGAATACGTTACTTTTAGACGCCGTGTGCTGAATTAGTCAACTCGTTCAAAGATAGTTTTTACAAATTAAAATTCAATATAGATGAATCATCAGACACACGAGTGTCTTTTACTTCAGTATGGAAGTACCTGGTGTAGCACTTTCTCATCAAAATATACAAATGTAACACATGCATATATGATCGATTTCTGAAATACATAAACTCAAACTTAGAAGGGTTGCTCGGACAACATGACAATCAATTTCAAGACTCCAATAATTTAGGGACCGCCTTAAATGCAGTAGTATTGAAGTGGTAGAGCGCTTGCCTTATATATAAGCGAGAAATTCGGAGTTCGATCCCCACCACGTCCTAATTGATTACGTAAAAGTGCTAATAAAATAAGTATCACTAACAAGGATATAATTATTTAACAAGGATGATAATTGTGTGAAATTTCTGCCAGTGCTTTTCGAATTTAAAAGTTATAATAAAGTTTAGACCCTCCCACAAAGAATCTTTCCACATTACGTTAATTTGGCAGATAAGAACGTTAATTTGGCAGATAAAAACATTAATTTGGCAGATAAGAACGTTAATTTGGCAAATAAGAACGTTTATTTGGCAGATAAGAACGTTAATTTGGCAGATAAGAATGTTAATTTAACAGATAAGAAAATTTTAATTAAAAGTAATCAAGATTAAATTAATACGAGCTTTTATTTAGCTTTTCATTTTTACCAAAATAATAAAATGCAAAATAAATGTGTATATACTTTTTTATATAAGTATATATACTTATGTACAATCAGCAAAATATCAATAATTAGAAGAAAGAAACAAAGTATATGACTTTTTCATTACTAAAAAAAGTATAAATTGTTAAGAAAAAAGAACAAAATATATTTTTCAAAGAATTTCATTTACAAACAAAGCAATACAAACTCCGATCTATCAAAAAGAAAAAATCTATATATTTTGTTAACAAAGCACCATTTAACAAAACAAATTTTTATAATTTGCAATTACTATATACATAAAAAATTACAGAAGAAAATATAAAATATATATATATTGTCAAAAAAATATTCAACAACATCTGCAGTTAGAAGACAAATTTTAAAAATACTAATTATAGATGTAATGTTATGTTTTCCCACAACTCTTTCCTCGCATATTTCTCTTTCTATAAAGGCCACTCTCCCAATAAAAAGAGGGATTTGCACTAAACTAGGCCCACATTATTTACGTCTTATAAGATGCTGGCCCTTTAATTGTTCTGCAGTATGCTAAAAAAGCATTGGAAGATAGTTCTCCAAAAAACAAACGTCTGATTAAAGCGTGTACACGAAATAAATGTGAAAGAATAAGCACGTCTTTTTTTTTCAGTGGTTGTATTAAAATCTTTTTAATTGTTTTGTATTTTGTTTACAACGTGTTGTGGTTTCAAAAAAATATGTTAGTTTTTGGATTTAACTTGAAATTAGTTTTAAAAATGACAAAAGCTACAATTCGATAGCAAAATTGTTGCAAATACATCCATCCATACACCGTTAGTCGTATAGTTTAACGTTTTTCTCAAACAAAATCAATCAAACGCAAATATGGTGGTGGAAAAAAGGAAGGTTTTAAAGATATAAAACTAGTTAGAAAACTGGTTAACGGTTTTAAGAATAACCCAAGCCACTAAGGGAACGCGCAAAAATATAAGGATTTTCTCATAGTTTTGTTGCAAAAATTAGAAACAAACATGGTTTTCATTCTTTCAAAGCACAAAAAGTGCCCAACCGTTCTAAAACTCAACAAAAAAGTGCAAGAACCCGCGGCAGAATTTTATTTCTAAAAATTTCTGTATTATTCAAGACGATGAAACTTATATCAAGTACGATCATCAACAAATTTCTGGTGCTGTTTATTATATTGCCAAATATAGAGGAAAAGCAGATAAGAAATTTAAATACACAAAACAAATTTCACACAATTATCATCCTTGTTAAATAATTATATCCTTGTTAGTGATACTTATTTTATTAGCATTTTTACGTAATCAATTAGGCAAATCTGCGCATCCAGACAATTTTCTTTTCTAAAGTACGAAATGTCCCAGCAAACCTGCTATTACGGGTTTTTAGTGGACCTATGTAGGCATTTTAAACGGACCGCTGCAGTTTTGTTAATCGGTTACTTAGTAAACCATTAGTAGCAGCCGCTAAAAGTGGCTAGATAATGACTTGCCCTTATTAAATTGTCGGAAAATTATTGGATTGCTATTTACAGTGGCTGCCACTAATGGTCCACTAAATCATTGATGAGCAAACACCTACTATAAGAACACGAACATGAAAAAAATCGTCTTTTAAAATTGCCTCTGTAGAGGCTCTGTAGAGGCTACCCTCCAATTTTAAAACATGCTTTTTTCCTAACATTTTTTCTTTTATGTTTTGTAAGGTACACAATATTTTTTTTTAATTCTAATTCAATAAATAAATGTTTATACTTTTAATAAAGTCTTTTGACACTTTGTTTTCTGTTAGTACATGTGTACAATCTATTTTTTCCGCTAGTGTCCGGGGCTACCCGACTTTTCCATATAACTATTATCTCGTTTTTTGTTTTACTCTATTAAAGTTTTTTCTAATTCATGGCATGTTGGCATTATTTATACCTGATTAAAATTTTTGATTATGTATCTCAATAATTCTTTTTTCTTTCGTTGACTCGATGCTTGTGATTTTCATGAATACTTTTGTAAAGGGCCGTTCTAAGCTAGCTTGGGGCCCTGAGGCAAAATTAAGTTGTGAAAAAATCTAAACAAAAAAATTAAACTAAACAAATACATTGTAAATATAATTGTAATATCTTATTTGATATTAAGTATTTTATTTATTTTTTTAATTCCACTCACTTCCCTAAACCCATGAATGCCATTACAGTCGAGGAGGCTATTTTAGTTATGGTTACAACCCTCTCTCAACTCTATTACTCCGAAACACGAACCTTAACAAACAATGCCGCAGGGAGAAACAAGTTGAGCGCGGTACTACCAGGGACGTGGTGGGGATCGAACTCCGAATTTCTCGCTTATATATAAGGCAAGCGCTCTACCACTTCAATACTACTGCATTTAAGGCGGTCCCTAAATTATTGGAGTCTTGAAATTGATTGTCATGTTGTCCGAGCAACCCTTCTAAGTTTGAGTTTATGTATTTCAGAAATCGATCATATATGCATGTGTTACATTTGTATATTTTGATGAGAAAGTGCTACACCAGGTACTTCCATACTGAAGTAAAAGACACTCGTGTGTCTGATGATTCATCTATATTGAATTTTAATTTGTAAATACTATCTTTGAACGAGTTGACTAATTCAGCACACGGCGTCTAAAAGTAACGTATTCCATACATTGACGATGCGATTAGTGAAGAAATCTTTCTTAACGGTTTTTTACCATTTGACGTTCAAGTCGAGGATAATGTCCACGCAAACTGTATTTAGAAATCGATGGTGCGTAGACTTGAGGATTCTCAAAAACAATTTGATCAATACTATTTGAAAGTTTAAACTGTTGAATCAGATTACCTCGAACTCTCCTTTCTTTAAGTGTAAATAATCCAAGATGACGGAGTCTTTCTTCAAATGGCAAGCGCTTTATTTCCGTGATTGTTTTAGTGGCTTTATGTCTTTTGCCTTTTGTCCTCCTCAGATTTTAGATCTGCCAGTACTTTGCAATCGTCGGCATAAATCTTAACTTGATGAGTAATATAGTCCGGCAGATCGTTTATATATAAGATAAAAAGAAGCGGACCAAGTACAGATCCCTGGGGAACCCCGCATGTTTCATATTTCCATTTAGATTTATGCTTGCCAATTACAACTCGTTGATAACGATTCGTTAATCATTTTACCATCCAGTCCAAGACCAAGCCGTTTATACCGTAGGCTTCAAGTTTGTGTAAAAGTCTGACCAGTGGAACTTTTTCAAACGCTTTCGCTAAGTCAGTGAAGATGATATCAGTGGCGTAGCCTTGATGCGCTGCTTTTGTAAGTATATCCCAAGTTTCAAGTTAGTTTGATTTGCATCGTTTACTATAAAAAAATCCGTGCTATTTTTTAGATATTAGGTTAGTGCTAAGACAGGGATTTATGATTTTTTCGTGTATATTAGCTTTTATAATTTTGCAGGGCACCGATGTTAGTAAGACTGGTCTATAATTGGCTTGGTTCTGCTTGTTTTCTTGTTTAAAGATTGGGGTGGCATTTGATCTTTTTCAGAACTCTGAAACCTGTGAACCGCAAATTGATTTTCGGTAGATCATTGCTAATGGAATTGCGAATGCTGAGGTGAAGTTGCGTAATACTCGTGGATGTATGATGTCATATCCTTTCGACTTGGTTTCAATAAGGTTTTTTAGTGTTCTTTGAACTGAATTTGCCAATGGGAGATTTACGTCTATATGCAAGATACATTAGTACCTGATTCAAAATCTGGCAGCAAATCTAATTTTTCAGTACCGTTAGACGGGGTGAATAGAAACAATTTTCAACTTTGGTTTGAAATTCTGCATGTTTGTAGTTAGATCTGAGACCTATATGTTTATAATATTTAAATTTTTTAATTTTATTTGATTTTAAATAAAAAAAATTAAAACATGGTGTTTCTATTCACCCCGCAAATGAGGGTAAATAGAAACAGTACTTCAACTTCATGTTTTCTTCTATTGAAAAAAATCGGTGGGGAATGGAAAGAGTTAAACATAGTATTTTTAATTTGTAAATGGATAAATACAAATTTATTTCTCAACATAATGATTTATTTCAGTACATAAACAAAAAAACTATTCTTGCCAGGAAAGTTCAAAGTGAATAAAAAAACACAAGAATCGCGTGGTAAAGTTCAACATGAAAAACAAACAGAAACCGGTGCTGCCAACCAAACAAACCATTATTTCACTTTCAGCCTAAAGCGTAGCAACCTAAAAAAATTAATAGTTGCCACTATTTACCCATGGTTATGTAGAAAATATATTGTATATAAAAATTTCGTTTCTATTCACCCACTGTTTCTATTCACCCCGTTTTACGGTAGTGAATACAGAATGAAAGTCATTTAGAATATCTGAAATTATAGCAGCATTGGTTACTATGTTTTTATTGTCATCTTCGAGAGCATGAAGTAAGTTGTCAATTTCTTCTTTTGTTTGATGTGGTTATAAATTTTCTTAGGGTCATTTTTGAAAACACTAGCTAACTGATATTCGTATCTTTGAATATTTATTTTTATTACCTCTGAAACATGTTATCAGGCTTTTTAATAATTACTCCTGAGTGTTTCATGTCTTTTAGTTCCAGAAGCGACATATTACCTCGTTTACGAAAAACCGCTTCTTTAACTTCAGCTGTGGTCCAAGGTTCTTTTTTTGCTTTGAATGGAACAGAAGTTACTAGAATGTATTTGCACACAGTTTCCATACATTTATTTACAAGTAGTTAGCAGTTAAAGTTAGCTGAATGATTAGTAAAGTTTTTGTCCCAATCTTAATCCATGATATACTTTACTATTTTTTGATAGTTCGCTTTGCTCCAAATATAACCCACAGGTGTCTCCAATCGGATCATACATTTTGAGGTCTTTAACTCGGTATAGTTTATCGGTAATGACAAGGTCAAGAATATTACCCGGTGCTTTGTTTCTTGAGTTACGATAAGTTGGGAATGTTATCATTTGAGTAAAAAAATGCTCACTTAAGCATTGTTGAAACTTAGTGTCACTACTCAACGCCGTTAATGCATGTTCTGGAAAATACACGAATTTTGCGTTTTTATAAAAAGGTTATGTTTGACTGCATTTTTTTAGCCCAAATAATTTATTTTTTTTAATTATTTTTTTTTCCCCGAGCGCTTTAATTTGTCTAAAATCAAACAAAGTTAACTTTTTTTTAAATTACTAAAGTTTAGATATAAAATTTTTCTTTATGGTTGATGAACCATATTTTGGTATAAAATGGTGCTGCGCTCAATGAAGATAAAACATTAAATTTAGAAAACAACTTTTTCAAACAAGTTTTAAGTTATATGTTTAATTTCTAACCAGTCATATGTCTGCAAACATATTAAAGGTCGAAAAAAATTAGTTATTTCAAGTTTAAAATCTGTTTTTTCCATTTTATATGAAAGTTTTTATTAATTTGAGTGTGAAGAACACACAAATTGACATACGACCAGTTAGACTTTTAAAGTTAAACCTCCTAATGTTTATTTCAAAGTCTAAGCTCAAAATTTAAACATTACTGTGATATGAGCCACCCCTATTTTATAATGCCATAAAAATATTTTACTAAAATTCCGGTCTTTAAATTACCATAGATTAATGTAAACATGTAAAATAGCGGGCAGAATATAAATTTACTTAACCAAATTTAGAATACAAGTAAGCAACAGATTTATAATAAAATTAACTCAATTTTTTGTTATGTCAGAGCTGTCAATTGCTGATCTTTTAACTTGCGGTTTCTCTAAAGTTGCAGTATATATAGCTTTAACTGAAAAACATAGAATCAAACATTTAGTAAATGAAAATTATAAAGTTTTTAGATCAAGAGTGCTAAATCATCAATACAAAATTTATATTGAAAAAAATCCTACATTTCACTTTAGCTATGAACAAATAAAAAGAAAAGGCCGGGTTATTGTTAAACTTTTAAAAAACTTAGGGAAGACCAGGTCAAAATTGTCTTTGAAAGATATTTTGCTTACCTTTTCCAAAGAAAGATTTAATAATTTAGGAAGCTCAAAAATGCTTCATAGCCTTTTTAACTGTCAAGGATGAATAGCTAACAAAAGATTAAAATTAGTGTTAGAAATATTTCCTGCCAAATGTAAAAGGTTCAAATATAAAGAAGAAAAAAGAGGAATGTATAGGCAGAAAAAACTTTCAATCGCAACTCATAAAGCACTGAACAAACTAGAGCAGGATTTTAATAAAACATTTTCCACCACATTCACAAAGGCTATGAAAATCAATATACCTAATCCACAAAATAAAAAACACAGATATGATGCAAATAAAATAAAAAATGATATTGAAAATCAATGAAAAGAAACCTCGACAGATAGGTATTTATATACGAAAGCTCAGCAGATAAGTATTCATAAACACCTGAGTATTTAGATCTATACATAATAAATATTTTTTGTACATACTGTATATACTACACAAGTGTGTATGTGCTTGCTGCACCAGAGAGAGAGAGAGAGAGAGAGAGAGAGAGAGAGAGAGAGAGAGAGAGAGAGAGAGAGAGAGAGAGAGAGAGAGAGAGAATGTACTCTCTCTCACTTTGTTTTACATGTATAATATATGTAAATAACACAAAGTATAATAAAAAATTAACTTTTTTACGGCATTTGGTGTTCCTGTATCATTAAGCAATAGAGATAAGCTCCGCCTAACCCATAGTTTTGAAACACAAAAAAATGCGAAAAAAAGAAGAATATTAAAACTATCAGCTATAAAAAATGTAAGTCAAGTACAAGCAAATGAGTTGGTTAAAAAAAGAATAGTATAACATCAAAACAGATTTGAATTAAGTCAATATTTATAATTACAATGCGTCATTATGTTAAATTTAGGACTGGCATAAGTCATTAGTTCATCCAGTGATCCCTGGGTGAAGTAGTATGTAGGGATTTTTCTACATAAACCAAATAAAGAATCTAATAAAATCTAATAAATATCAAATAGAGGAAAATTTAACTTACACCATTATAGTTCTTACCAGCTCAAATGATCATTAATTATAAATGATGTATGAATTTTTTATAATTTGGACATTTAATTAATGTGTATTAATTAAATGCAACAGATGGCCTTGGTATTATAATTTCAAGTTGTATATTTCAATATAAATAAATATATATATATATATATATATATATATATATATATATATATATATATATATATATATATATAGTATATATATATATATATATATATATATATATGTATATATATATATATATATATGTATATATATATATATATATATATATATATATATATATATATATATATATATATATATATATATATATATATATATATATATATATATATACATATATTTATACACACATACTTTAAAACTCTATTCACATATAGAATGAACCTCCGAGATGTGGAAACACTCACAGAGCTCGTTTAACAATCCATATGACAAATGTGTTCTAAGTACAGAGAAGTACTAGCCATTCCTTATGTAGTTATGTTATATACCTTCTAGCATACTACAGAGAAGGATTAAGGATTGAAAGGTGCATATAGTGAGGCTTATACAAAGTTTTTTTTTTCTACCACTAATTTAGGGAGAGAAAAAAGCAAAAAACCCTGTCGGTTCTGTTGAGAAATATTCCTGGAAACAAGTTGAGTGTTTGGATGTAATTTCATCCTACCCTAATGGTTTTAAAATAAACTTTTCTGAACTAGCACGTAAATTTTCTGTGACAAACAAAAAAGGTAATGGTTTTAAATGTCTGCGATATAGTATATTTACAAAAATAATAAACCAATAATAAATGTATTATGCTAATAAACTAGTTTTACCATTTTAACAGTAATAAGTACCAATAAAAAACAAGAATTTTAAACAAAATAATTTTTAGGTATTACACCCGCAAACAGAGGCCAAGTACTGAAAAGACTTTTAGAATCTATGAACTGTGATCTAAAAAGACTAAATCTAAAAAGAAAAATGTCAGACAATACATACCCTGATGGCACTAATATTAATAAAATACAGTATAGAAGAAAAAAACGGAGATATTTATTACCTTACCTTCACTTATCATTAATAAGTTAAACTTTTCAAATTTTATTAATCATTCATGTTTAAACTAATTTATAGGTTAAACATGCCATACATCAGAGATATATCTTTGCCATGCAAACCAACTAATAAAAAAATAAAGCAGCAACTCAAAAAAAAATAGACGATGGAACATATAATTCAGGGGAAAAGATTGTACCCCAAAGATATGAAAAAGTATTTATATCATCTGAAAATCAATTGTTGATGCTCTTGAATTCAGGAATATAAAGATGAATATGACACCCTAACTAAAAAAGAGCTGATAATATACTTAAAACTTATGAAAGAACAAGGAATTTAATGTTTTGGTATGATTGCTCCAGTATATCTAATCACACTCACTTTTTTGTTACTGTTAGCGTAATGTATGATACAGCCATATTTTTAAGTAGCTTTGAATATAAACAAAAGTATGGAGAGAATATAAATGCTCAATCAGAGGTCGAAAAGCCTTATTTATACATACTTGGTAGATGTCCTTCCAATGACCAGCAACTTTTGTATAGCGATGACAGGATTAATGACATTTTGCAATTGAGCGATCCCTTAGAATTCAAAGGAACACCTATTTTAGATGTTGCACGAATATTCAAAGGTGACAATCCAGCAGCACAACTGGAAGCTGGTCATCAGAAGGGTGGTAATTATTTTTGTTGGGCATGCAACATGCATGCAGATCTTTCTAATAATATATCTATATCACTAAGCTTCCCATACACTTCCTTAAAAAATCGTATATAGACCATATAAATGCAAGTAACACCTCACAGCTGGCAGTAAACCAAGGAAAAACAAAATTATATTCATGTCTAAAAAAAAATCAGATTGAACGAGAACTTTATGAAAGAAATATTCAATTTCCATTAAATACATCTGTCAAAAAATTAAAGGAGCTATTGGCAAATGAAATGCATGGAGTGCAAGGATTGCCTGCCCTTCTTTTTAAAAAACCAGGTTTTTCTTTAACACAACTAAATCTTTTACAATATAAAATTTTAAATAATGAACCAATGCATGATATTTCAAACCATATTAAAAATATATTTGATGAATTGCCATATTTAGTAGAAAAAAAATATAAAAAAAATTGTAGAAAATATAATTAAAAGCTCTTTCAATGGCATTGAAGCAAAAAATGCTGCCAACTATTGAAAAAGTTTATTAATAGTTACTAACTGTTCCTAGAACATTACAAGGTTGGTCACTTTGTTTTTAAATTTTTACTAACTTGAAATACAAAACATCCTTTATATGCCAGAAGAATCTAGATCAACACACAGTATTCTTCGTTTAATAAATACCACATTTGTGCATGCAATAATTATAAAAGAACATTTAGAAGCAAATCTAAAAAATAGCAGGCGAAAATTCTTTGGTGCATACTATCACTCAATCACATCCCATGCTCCACTACAGTATAGATTGTTTGCAGGTCGTACGTCTAATGTGGAAAAAGAAGAAGCAATGTTTCAAAATTTGAAACTGTCTACAAAAACATCTTCTAATCATCATTCAGATAATGTTATTTTTAATGCAATAATCCGCAACCAAGCAAAAAAATATTTAAAGGAAGGAAAAAAGTTATGTGATGGCGTTTCAATACTTCAAAAATTCTACCAACCATTACATAGTCTATTTAATGACACAAAAATATCATTTACTTGGATTGAAAAGAATAGCAATGAATATCAAAAACTTTTAGAAAAATCAGCTGACTATTTAGTAGAAGGCATTAATGTATGGTGGAAAGAAGTTGAAGATGGAGTAGTATTCTTTGATATAAACTACCCCAATAATTCGAAAAAAATATTTTCCCATTTTCGTTCCTCCTCAATGCAACAACAGTCAGAGTACTTAGAAAAATGCTGAAAACATTGTTTGGAAAACAAACACAAAATTCCTGCTTATAAAATCACAGTTAATGCATATGTTTTTTATTTAGACACACTTCAATATTTTCATACTTTTAACACTGGAAATATATCTAGAAATAGTATTATACCACTAGATATAATTTTGATTTAATAATATCAAAGTTTTTCAAATTAGTATTAAAAACAGTTATATAAATAATACTATTATTCTTAATGACAACATCTAATGTTATTATTATTTTATTATAAAAGAACTTAAATATTATAAAAAATATGTTTATAATGTGTTTACAACATTACCGTTATGTAGTACATAGCCATTGTGTGTACAGTCAAGTACACAATCATTTTGCCATAATTTTAGCAGTATGCATACCATAATAACGTTATTATATAATATATAATAACGTTATTATAGTTATAACTAGTAGTTATAACTACTAGTTATAACTACACATATAATATTTGTATATATATATATATATATATATATATATATATATATATATATATATATATATATATATATAAATATATATATATATATATATATATATACATATATATAGTATTATCATGTATATGTGATGATATATAGTATATACATATGTATATATGATATATAGCATTATTTAATAACATTATTAATTTTATATTATATTAGGATTATTATATTATATAAGGATTTATTATTGTTATCAAAAATGAATTTTTATTCATGATATAAAAAAATATATTACTTCTAATAATTAAGTAAAGTTAAACAAAAAATATATATATATTCAACAAAATATTGCGTTTCTTTACTACATATTTTTTTACTACATCGCAAAAGATATGTTAAGTTTTAAACAATATCTTAACAAATGTTGCAGACCGGAAAAAAAGTATGTTTGTTATCACCGAGAACAAACAAGACAAAAAAGTTCGAGAACTTGCATTAACGGCGTTGAGTAGGCCATTCTTTGTTGATACGCGCTTTAACTAGTGTATTTTCATCAACGACAAGTTCTTCATATGTTGTGAGGCTAAAGATAAATTCACCCTATAAGAGCCTAAATGCGCAGCTTAGTTTCAAGAGATTGTTTTTTGCGGCTTTGATTGAAGAAATTATTTTCATGAGGGTGTCATTGTTATTATCCTGAGGGCGATAGATATATCCTAGGAGGAGTTTTTCATTACCGAACTTGATAATTCGCCAAAGTTGCTCAATGCTAGAGTCGTTTAAATTTTTTATACTAGTTAATACAACAGGAATAGTAATTTTAATATACATCGCCATACCCCCTCCTTGGCTGCCTCTGTCTTTTCTGTGCAAATGGTATCCATCAATAGAGGTGTCAGATGTATCATGGAACCACGTTTCAGCTATGAAGCTAACGATTGATTTTAGTTCGTTTTTTGGGGAGTGTTGATTCTAGCTTCGAACTCTAGTCACTATTTAAGAGCAAGGGCTGTTAGCCCAAAAGTAGATGTGGTTGTGTTTGGATGTAGTTGCAGTATTGAGTAATGATTGTTGTGCTTATCTTGCGGGTTTGGGTTTTATTTTAAGTTGTTTGGGAGGTATACGGCTTTTTACTTGAGCCGTATTTGGAGCTGCGACTGGATTGGTACCATTAACGTTGACAGAGATAGTGGCATTGAAGCTTGTGGGGGGTATTTAGGGGATATTTGTGGGGGGTCCAAAATTCTATATTTGTTGATTAACCAATCATTCTTAATTAATTTTTTAAGAAAACAACTCAGTTTTTGCTGATTGTTTGTGGTTGACCTTCTACTTCAATTTTTAACATTATAAAAATATTTAAAAACTTGAAAACTATAAGTCTTTGTGGCGTGTAAAGTTACGCAACTTTATGTTAAAATTTATGCAATTTAAATTTTGATTGATAACTTTGAGTTAAAATGAATGAAAGTTGCATTTAAACAAAAATAAGTCTTACCTAGAGTAAAAATTTGTTTTGATTTACTTTAGAAAATACTTTGCTATTAATTTTTAGATACTGATTACTTTAAAAAATATTGTAACAAGAAGTAACAAACTAATAAATAAATAAATCATAAACTAGTAAACAAATAAAGCCAAATTATTAAACTTCTTTAGAAATCTCCCAGTATTTAACGAATTTTATCATACAAAGTTGCCTTTATTCAGGGTTGTTTTTGTAGTTGTCTTAAATAAAGTCTACAATTAAATATTCGACAGAAAATAAGAAAGTAGTATGGGTTTGGAAAAAGATACAATGATGGAATAATTGATGCATTACGTTTTTATCCAGGTTTTTGCAATTTATAAAACGATAACAACTAAAAATGAACTTAAGCGTAAGCGTGGCTCTTATTGCAATCGGTTTTTTTTCAATCGGCTTTTTTTCTTTTTTTTTTTTTTCAATCAGCCTGGCTCTGAAGAATAAGCTATAGCATATTCTTCTGTAGACATATGACAGCATTTTTTTGTATTTTGAATTATTATAATAATTCAAAGTTTCTACTTAACTTGGAAAGTCCTCACAACAATCCACAATCACCTACGATGATTTTTTTTTAGTTTTTAGGCTGCTCCAAGAAGAACCTAGTGTCTTATCATAAAACACCGTGAAATAGCAATAAAACTAGGAAATTCACATATCCTTCCTTACCAATGGTTATTATCTGGTCAGAGCCAATACCGAACCTTAGACCTCTTAATTCTGAAAAAGAACTCAAATCACTGTACCGCAGTTGTAATGAAGTTATTTCGCATTTTCACTAGTAGTTGTTATAATTTGTTCCTTAAATGGAGTAATTTTATGTATAATACTACACGTGATTACGTATTTTATTGGTAAAACGAAAAAAAAAAACATTTACCACGGATTCTACTTTCATAATAATAATGATTTCATTAAATTTAACAATTGATTGTTTTGTCAAAATAATCACTTTTATTAAAATTGAAGTAGAAGGCCAATGAAAAAAAGTCTTAATTAATTTGAAATCAGCATAAAAAATTAATTAAGAAAAAGTCGTTAAACTAGTCAATTTTGGATTCCCCTCCCCTTGCTATATGTTGCGTTATTACAGAAGGCCCACCGAATAATTTCAGCTTGTTCCTTGTTTATCCATTGACATCTCGAATTTTTTTTGATTTATTTGTGTCAATGCAGCGTACGGTACCTGTGCAGAGGTGGATGATATAGCGAAAAGGCTGGTTTGGTAGAGTCTTTTCCAGTTTATCGTTTTTGTATTTTTTTTTTCTGAACTTAGTTTAATAAACGTCTCTTGTTCTGCTGCAGTGCGGTCTTCTTTTATGTAAACCGCTTTGATAAGTTCCTTGCCATGGTAGTTTCTTTTTTTCAGAGCGTCTTGCTAGAGCTCTTGATTCTTAAAGACTACTTGAATAACACCAATTGATTTATTCTTGGTTCGATTTCCGCTTTTACTATTTCGGTAACGTCGGATGTGTACAACTTTGCTATCGTTGACATCTATGACGTTGAAAAACCTTGTGACAAGTTTACGGTCTGAATTTAATAAGGTTTCTTCAAGTCCAACAATGATTACATTTGTAGACCACACGGGTAAAACAGCAGATGTCACATTTTTCTCATTTTGAGAAAAATGAAATTTAGTGTTTAATGACATTAGATATCTGCTTATTAATAATATATTTAATTAAAAGTATATTTTAATGACACTTTAGTCTTAGCATAATATATAAACGCTGTTTATGTGCTAAATACGACTATTATTTATTCACAGTGTTCTTTTGAAAACAAGACACTCATTTTGGACATCTGTGATTTTTCCGTCGTAAATTCATCAACTCATAAACCACTTTAATTTGTAACCTTTTAGAGCACTTATTATTTTAAAGGTAGATAGTAACACATTGTAATATACAACCACATATACTGTGTGTAATAAAGCCTGCACGTAACTATTTTAATTTTAAAACCTAAAAGTAACGTTCTAAATCATTTGTTACATATTCCTTTGTGACCTAAACTTTAAAAGTGTTGCATTTGAAAAAAGTATTGCTCAACAAAATTAAAAGTAACAAAAACAGTCTAAAAAAGTTACAGTTTAAAAAAGGTTTTGGTTTAGCTGTTAAAAATTGATAATAAAGAATCTAGTTTTGATATATATACATGTTCGAACTTTTAGAGAAAGAAAGTTTGAACTTGAATCTCTTAAAAAATGACAAGGGTTTCAACGTTCGAACCTGAACTTGTTCGAATTGGAAACCCGAAACTGGAGCAATACATCTAAAACATTTTTGTTTTGCAATATATCGTTAGCAGTATCAAAATCAGAAAATTATTGAGCCGATTTTTTACATATATATATATATATATATATATATATATATATATATATATATATATATATATATATATATATATATATATATATATATATATATATATATATATATATATGTATATATATATATATATATATATATATATATATATATATATATATATATATATATATATATATATATATATATATATATATATATATTTATAATGACAAAAACTTTCTCTTCAATTATTTCAACTTTTGTTTTAATTCATATGGTGTACCTTTTGTATCTTGACTAAGTAAAAAATCGGATCAATAATTTTCTGATTTTGGTAATGCTAACTTATTTTTTGGTTATATTATACAAACACACACACACACACCCATAAATAACCAAAAATAATACAATACATGTTTATATATATAAACATGTATTGTTTTTTAATAATAAAATGGTTTTGAAAATTAAAAAATTAGTTTTGTTTATGAAAATATTTACATTTTTGGAGCTTAAAAAAATTTTGTTTACATATATATATATATATATATATATATATATATATATATATATATATATATATATATATATATATATATATATATATATATATATATATATATATATAAATATACAAACAAAATTTCTTTTAAGCACCAAAAATCTAAATATTTTTATAAACAAAACAAATTTTTTTAATTTTTAAAACCATTTTAATAAAAAACAATACATGTTTCGACTAACACTAGTCCTCTTCGGTTTAAATTTAATATTTAAAGTTTGTTAAAATACCTTTTAAGGTGTTTAAAAAAAAGGTGTTAAAGAAAGAATTTGAATTAATCTTGTTTAAATAGGAGTTATATATTTTTGGAATGAGCCAAGATGGGTGCATGTTTCTTTAAAATACTTTAAAGAGATCGTTTATGTCAGGCATTTTATACATATGGCTTATCTTTTTAAACTATTCTTTTGTTATTTCCTATTTCTTTAGTACGACATGATAAACTTTTTAATTGATTTTATTGTATTTTTTTTAATTATATTATTATTAGTTTGTATAAGAATAATTATATATATATATATATATATATATATATATATATATATATATATATATATATATATATATATATATATATATATATATATATATTTAACACCTCTATAGGTATTTTAACAAATTTTAAATATTTAATTTTAACTTAAGATGACTAGTGTTAGTTGAAATATGTATTATTTTTTATTAATAAAATGGTTTTAAAAATTAAAAAACTTGTCTTGTTTATGAATATATATATATATATATATATATATATATATATATATATATATATATATATATATATATATATATATATATATATATATTTAAGTATTTAAAGGGTAAACAGATTCTATCTGTTGACCAGCCTCGCAACCCTTCTTCATCTATTAGGCTGGCGCAGATGTATTTTTAATACATTGTTTCCAGTTTAGGATTTTGAATGCTGGATCTTCTTGACTCAAAGCATGGGTTTTGCTTGTGTCTCTGTTTTTATGACTAAGCAACTCATTCTATTATCTACTGATGAGGGTACAGCTCAAAAACTCAGTTTTATGGTTCTGAGGCCGGCTGGTAGTTAGGTTTCCCAAACTCTGTGGTAGCTCTCAGAGAGGCTGATTCCATCAACAGCTGAAAAATATCAAAGTTTTAACATTGCCATGTTGCGCATGAATGGTGTCCTTGTTTATACTTTGGTGTGCAATGCGGAGGCCACATTTGGAGCCCTTTGTTACGGCTTAGGGTTTAATAGTAGTAATGAGGCAATTGCTTGGGCTATTAAACAGTGTTCTGAGTACTATCTATGCTTTGAGTCAAGTTCTTTAATCTAATTTAAAAATAAATAAAGTACAAAAAACTATAAAACACAAAAAACCATCATCATCACCAAGTTCTCTAAACCTATCATTCACTAATATTCGTGGTCTTTGAAGTAGCTTTTCTCCTGTTGAGTCTTATCTTTTGCAAAGTTCATCAGACCTACTTGCTGTTTGTGAGACTAATTTAAGTTCAGCTGTCTCATCTTGTGATCTTAGTGTTGATGGTTATCTTCCTTTAACTCGTAAAGACTCCAATAGCCACATGCTTGGCCTGGGCATTTACATTCGTAAGAATTCACCCATTTGTCATGAAACTAGATTTGAATCCACAGGCTATTCTTTCATGTGCTTTCGTTTAGCACCACTTCACTCTATTGCCTTTCTCTTTGTTCTATATCGCTCTCCTTCATCTTATGACTGCTCTCTTTTTGATGTTATTGACCAAGCCCTCTCTCTTTATCCATCAGCTAACATAGTTGTTGTCGGTGACTTTAATGCTCACCACTCTGAATGGATTGGTGTCAGTGATTCTGCTGCAAAAGTTGTGGGCTTTAATGCCTGCAGGCATTAAAGTCCACAACTTTTGCCTTTCTCAATCCCTAACTCAAATAGTCAACTTTCCAACTCGCTTTCCTAACAACCCGAATCATTTACCTTCTCTACTCGACTTATGTCTTGTTTCCGATCCTAGTCAGTGCTCAGTTTTTCCACATTCACTCTTAGGTGCTTCTGATCACATTTTGGCCTCTCTAAAACTAATATCTCATTCTTCTTCATTGCCTGAATCCCCCTATTATCGTACCTCTTACAACTACCGTTGTAAAGTCGTTAAAACTGACTGGGATTCTTTCCGTGATTTTCTTCGTGATGACCCTTGGGTAGAAATCTTTCGTCTTGCTGTCAACAAATGTGCTTTTTATATAACTTCATGGATTCAGGCAGGCATGGAATTCTTTGTTTCCTCTCGACGATTCCAAGATAAGTCTCAATCTTTTCCATGGTTTTTCTCACACTGTGCTGCTGCAATTGCCAATCGAAACCGTTACTTCCAAATTTATCAGCAAAACAATTCTCCAGAAAACAGACGTCTGATTATTACTGCTAGAAACAATTGTAAAAAGGTTTTGTCTAACGCCAAAGCCCGCTAATCTCAGGTCATGAAATCTCGTATCTCATCTCAAAAATTAGACTCTCGTGACTTCTGGAGAATCTTCAATAGTATTAATAACAAGGGCAAATCTTTAATTCCGCCTCTCATGGTTCAGACTTTGTCACCTCACCTAGAGACAAACCTGAATTGATTGCTGAGAACTTTTCATCAATATCATCTCTTGATTCCACTAGCTGCGTTCTACCTAATATTGCCAACAAACAGTTTGATCCATTGCTTGACATTCGTATCACTCCAGCTTCTGTATCTAAAGTGATTTCCTGCCTAGACTCTTCTACAGCTTGTGGTCCGGACAACATACCTGTTATTGTCTTGCAGAAGTGTTCTCCGGAGCTGTTGTCTATACTCTCAAAACTTTTCAACAAGTGCTTATCAGAGTCTTGTTTTCCAGCCTGCTGGAAAGCAGCATCTGTTATCTCTATCTTTAAAAATTCTGGAGAGCGATTTGATTTGTCAAACTACCGTCCCATTAGTCTTCTTCCTATCATAAGCAAGGTTTTTGAATCTTTAATTAACAAACACTTAATTTCTCATCTTGAATCTAATAACTTACTTTCTGACCATCAATATGGGTTTCGATCTTCTCGTTTTACAGCTGATTTGCTAACAGCAATAACTGATAGGTTTTATCATGCATTAGATAATGGTGGAGAGGTTAAGGCCATCACTCTTGACATTTCGTTTTATTCGTCATTCAATTGAGTCTCATCCTTGTATATAAAAAAAAATGTATATATATATATGTGTGTGTATGTATAAATATATATTTATAAACAAGATGGTAAAAGTTAGTCGTGTGACTTGCGCTTTTATTATCATTTGTTTAGTTATAAATAATTTGGACAACTGTATTTTTATCCGGTACACATTGGACAACAGTGGTTGGTTTAAAGTTTCCTTTTTTTAATGACCATAGAACCTTAAAACATAGTTTTTTTGTTATGAATTTTTAAATTAAAATAGCTTAGTACTGAAGTATCATAAAAATATATAAAACTTGAAATTTTCAAAAAGCGGACATCTGTGGTCTTCATTTGTTACACTTTCGTTTCTGGTTTTTATTACATTAACGGCAAGATTATGTTTCTCTCACACTTGGTTTTTTATTTTTCATTTTTATCATCTACAGTGAAGTGTGTTGTTTCTTTATTTTGAAGATCATTTTGAGTAAAGGATCGATAGTTCATTGAATTGGAAAAAATAGAATTTTCAATAGGTTTTTGAAATAGCGATGAGTTAGTGGCACTGTTTAGAAACAGCTGTTGTTGATTTTTTATAATTTCAGTATTTGATTCGTCTAGTTTGTCATATTTTTTTTGCAATAAACTTCTAGTGTTATCTGACTGCAGTGTATTTATGGGGTCTTTAAGTTCTTTTAAACTCAACAGAATACCTATATCTGTTACATTGCTAGTTTTTTGTTGACAAATTGTTTTTGAATTAGCGAGTAGTTAAGTGAAATCTTTATGTAGTTTTTTTTTTAGAAAGACAGATAGACATTAAATAAATATCATCCACGCATGTTGAGACCTTGTATCTTTTCTGAGATTCTTAAAAGAGTCGTCAGTATCCAAACTAATGTTTAAAGAAAAAAACTGTTCGAGCTCGAAGCTCTCTAAGATCTCAGTAAATAGATAACGTCTAAGATTAAATATATCTTCATCATGGATTTTTGAAAATTCCTCAATGATTAAATCTTTAGAATGAAAACCAACTTTTTCCTGATTGTTTTCATAGTTTTCAACAAAATTCTTTTTACTATTAAGAAACGAAAATAACTCACCAATTTCTTTCAGTCTAACGTTTTCATAACTTTTTTAAAAAATAAAAGAAAAAACGCGATTATATGAACTACAAACCTAAGAAGATTTATTTCACACTGATGTTTAAATAATGTCTTGTAATGTTTATACTTTACAATGTTTCTAAAAATTTCTCTCTATAATTTATAATACTATAATCACTCTCAACATTTCCTATAAGATTTTGGAGCAAAAAATTTTAGATTTGAACCCCATTAAATCAAAGCACAAAATTCAATAGATAATAATAAGCTTGGTAATGATAAAATGTTCCAAAATCCTAAAGGTGCTAGCCAAAGGTCCTGAAGGACATTTGGCTAGGCTAGCACCTTTTTTTTTAAAACACGATCACCTTTTTCCGTTAAATTTCTTAAGAGGATTTTCTAGCAATTCTTAAGATGTTCGACTTGCATCGTCTCGTATGTAAACTTTTTAGTCTAACTGAATTTAGTCGAGTAACTTTTTAGTCTAACTAAATTTAGTCAACTAACTTTTTAGCGTAACTAAATTTAGTCGACTAACTTTTTAGTCTAACTAAATTTAGTCAACTAACTTTTTAGCGTAACTAAATTTAGTCGACTAACTTTTTAGTCTAACTAAATTTAGTCGACTAACTTTTTAGTCTAATTAAATTTAGTCGACTAACTTTTTAGCGTAACTAAATTTAGTCGACTAACTTTTTAGTCTAACAAAATTTAGTCGACTAACTTTTTAGTCTAACTAAAACTAGTCGGCTAACTTTTTAGCGTAAATAAATTAGTCGACTAACTTTTTAGTCTTACTAAATTTAGTGGACTAACTTTTTAGTCTAACTGAATTTAGTCGAGTAACTTTTTAGTCTAACTAAATTTAGTCAACTAACTTTTTAGTCTAACTAAAATTAGTCGACTAACTTTTTAGCGTAAATAAATTAGTCGACTAACTTTTTAGCGTAACTAAATTTAGTCGACTAACTTTTTAGTCTAACTAAATTTAGTCGACTAACTTTTTAGCGTAACTAAATTTAGTCGACTAACTTTTTAGCGTAACTAAAATTAGTCGATTAAAACAAGCTTCAGTACTAAAAACTGAATAACCTATGAAGCCATGAAATTTTCACACACGATGGCACATTATTGTGGCGGTTGAATGTCCCAAATATGGTTCATAGGAGCACGTCAAATCAAATTCGTAACGTATTAAATCGACTTTGATTATTAGAATTTTGTCCCAGCTTTGAGACAACTACCAATGCGGTTGTTGCAACTGTTTATAAACACCCAATGGGAACGGAATCTAAAAAAGGCACCCTTTGAAAGTTTAATTAATATTCTGCAGTTTAATTTAACGTCTAATTCGGGGTTGGGAAAGCCAACTTGTTGGGGGTATTTTTGTTCTCACGCTCCAATCACCGCAATTTTTTTGAGAAACATTTTCATTTGACTTAACAACATTCTTGAGTTATGAGTTCGCACGATGTCTAAAAGTGTCATATCTGAAACATCAAAAAAATCCTGCCCACGCCGCTGGTAAAGCAATATACGAAAAATAAAATTTTCGCAAAATTCACAAGCGAAAAGAAACTTGCTAATCGATTCATTTCGAAAGAAGATTTTTGAAACCTACCGAAAGGACTCAGTTAAAAAATAATATCAGTTTTTTACTTCATAAAAATTTGCATGCGCGATAATTGACACTTATGAGTATGACCTAATGAGCATTTAATTACTTAGTTCATTGAACGGATTTTTTTAAATGGAACATTTCAATCTTGTTTTTATGACGAATTTCAAGTTTTCTTCCGTAAGTGACCGTTCTTCAAGTGGATTTATCGAAAATTTTCCTTTCGAAATAAATTTTTTGATCATTATTTGAAAAAACAAACTAGTAAAAATTTAATATGTTGCTATACTGAAAATAAAGTTTCATTACAAACAGTTTGATATATACAGATATTTTATTTTCACATTTCTTGCAGTTAGGCGAATAAACTTCCTTTATAGATTTCGAAACCTAGTTATTAAAAGCGCTCATTTCTCAAGTGCTACTTCCGAAAGTGAAACTTTTGGAAGTTTTGGAAGAGCATTATTTGAAATAGCAACTTGCGAAAGTCTAATTTTCAGAAGTATTATTTGCTTTCAGAAGTATTATTTGTTGGGGGTATGACACTCACTACCTATTACCATGGAGCTATAAGAGATGGACGTGCAACCTATTGTTTTACATCATAGAGGCCGCAGAAATCAGCGAGCCATGCGAGTTTCCGACAAACTCTAAATTTTCACCCGTCAACAAAAAAATCTATTAAATGGCTTCCCTTAGTTTTTAAACAGAAACTCTGATCACGTGGTATTAGTTTAAATTTTATAGCATTTGTTTAATAAGACTGTTCAGGATAAGTAACTACTTTACGTGTTGACAAATTACTAAACAAATTACACGAAGAAAAAAAGGAAATCAGTTGTCGGCACGAACAGATTTTCATCATTTTTCCAAGATAAACATTTGTAAATTTGGGAACTTTTTTCGTGTAAACAAAGTTCCATCAATAATAAAATAGATCTGTAAAGATAATTTTAAAATGACTAAAAAAAGTAAAGCGAAAAGTAAAAATGCTTAAATAAAATTTTTAGTCAAGGTCTGGTTTCATGCAACTCCTTGGTCCTTCATTCACCAGCCTTAGTTTTGTGTATTTTTTGAGTATTATTTCCGATATGTCGCCATTTTTTGCCTCGACTACTCTATAAGCTCCATAATATATATTCCACTGAGCATTGTTTTTTAGTAGATGTATTTTCTAATGGGCTTTTTTATAACTCGTTTGATAATGCAAAACCTTTTAAAAAGTTATTCAAGTTTATAATCATCTTGCAAAATGTAGCCAGATATTTCATGTTTTCGTATTTCATAATTCATATACTATTTCATTTGTCATAAAAGGCACATAATAACCCATTTGTTTTTGTCAAATAAAAATTAGTTTATATATAGCTGGTAAATCATGCTATGTTAATATTAAATACTTAGTTATTCTTGCGGTTTGCCATAAATTGGTTTTGCTAAATTCTTTAACCCTATCCTGCACAGCACCCAATTTTTTTAAAATTTTTGGTTTTGACATTAAAACATTGTCAAATGGGATGAAATTAGATGCTTTAGTCCACCAAAAAAAAAATATTTATTTATGATTCGAAAATATTGAATGTGTAGTATAGTACACGTTGTACACTTTGGGGTATATATGAATGAATAGCCTACTTACGTATTGAAATAAATGCCATTTTAAATATATATATATATATAAATATATATATATCTCGTATATCAATATAAAAAAAATCAATAAAAATAAAACACTTTTTCCTTTTTCAATAGTAAATAGGCCTATATACAATGAATATGACTCGCATACGGCACTTAATATATATTTATAGAGTAATTGTTACAAAAAAATGTAAAAAAAAAATATTGTAGTTATTTCCATGCTATAGCTAGCGTACAGTTATTTTGAATGGTAGGCAATAAAACATTCTGGATCATTCTTTATGCATAAAGATACCTTGCATTTTTTGCAAATGAATATAGTTTTACTCTTACAGCCAGAAAGTTTGCATCTGTGCATACTAAAATTTTCTCTATTTCGCATAGGGAGATGATCAATTCTATCATACCTAATATCCTGAACTACTGCAGCAGTAATTGCTCTGCCAATATTTTCTTGACTTATGAAATATTCTATATAAAGATAACAGCATATCTGCTTTATCTAGTCCACCCATACATTGGTTATAGTTCTTGACTATAGTTGGACATGAAACAAAAACATGCTCTTTTTTTGATTTATCATATCTCTTGACTTGCGTTATTGGTTCGATGGAATGTATGTTAGAGGCAAGGAGGAAAGATTTGTTATCAAACCATTTGCAAACAATTAGTTCAGAATTCTTATCTAATCTGTAATCTACCGAACCTCTGCCTTTGGTTTTCATTTCTTTGTCTGTAAGTAAAGGACATTTTCCAGACCTGTTGACCTGCAATGTGCAAGTTCCAAATAAATCTCTGGCTTTCAGCTCTACTAACAAGTCTGGGGAGGCAAAGTAATTATCGAAAAATACAACAACTTCTTTGGGTAAAGAGGCACATAACCTCAAAACTACTTTCCCTGATTCCCCCAAGGTGCTATTAATCTGAGTTACATTTTCTTTAAGATCGCCTACCATTTCAAATTGATAAATATACCCACTTGTTCCTGCCCTCGCCCAAAGCTTATAGCCCCATTTTTTTGGTTTTTTTTTTCATGTACACCTTCTGATGATGGTGACCTTTAAAAGGAACTATTTGTTCATCAACACACTGATGACTCTCAACCTCCACATATTTTTTAAAGTTATCATTAAGAATAGTTATAAGAGGTCTAATTTTAAGAAAAGGATCATATCCTAGTTGACCACGTTTTACTTCTAAGCTGTTGTCTGAAATATGCAGTACACTTAATATGGCCTCAAAACGTTTCACTGTCATAACGTCAGCAATTTGGGAAATACGCGTCTGTTGAGACCAATACATACGTCTCTGAGGAAGTTTCATAATACTCATTTGCATCAACATGCCAAAAAACAGCCTAATATCTTTATGCTGAAAAAAAAACATTATAAGTATAGTAATAAAATTTTATATTAGTAAATTCTGTAAAAAGTAGAGCAATTAAAACCATTGGCTACACCAGGAAAATATGAATGGTTTTAGTAATTATAAGTACTAATCCTCAAATAATCTTAAATGTGATTTTCATTTGCGTTGAGCCTAATTGCTAATAAAATTCTACGCATTTGTTGGCTGATTGGTAACCATAACTGCGCAATGTGTAGTACAATACACATTGCAAATATATGCAGTTTTTACTTATAAAAAAAACAGAAACCTTTGAAAAACTGACCTAAGTTGTTCTTTATATATTTATTAAAAATAATTATCACTAATATTACGTAAATTTATAAATTTTACCTTTTATTTTATTATTATAACATGCTTACCTTGTCGAAGCAGCGTGATCCATCTTGAACCGGCAATATCTAATGTTATTGTTTGAGGAGCGCCAACGGAGGAAAGTTTCATCCCCATGGCAACAGAAAATAACGTCGTTTAGACGCTATTTTCTGTTGCTCTATTTTAGAGCAATGTGTAGTTTACTACACGATGTGCAGGATAGGTTTAAAACTGTGACAAATTATTTTTTTCTTTATTGTACTTATATTCATTTTATGTATGAGTTATTTATCCTTAACTGTATATATTTCTGTTGTTAAACATAAAGATAAAAAATTCTATAATATTCATAAACAATAAGTCTACAGCAATATAGTAGATGGTGTAGTTCCCTGGACATGAAACCAATATTCGGCCTTTGAAGTTAAGAGGATCTAAAGTTATTGAATTTTTTGTAGTGCAATAATTGATGATTTTTTGACGAAAGGTATAGGGCTTGAGTATGGAAAATTTGCATTGTTATGGCACCGAAAATTTGCATTATGTCACGCAAAATTAAAACAAAAAACGTCATAAAATATGCGAAGGAAGATAGTTATATATATACATAATTTCTATATACAAATTCTTAGAACCTATTCTTCAAGAAAACATAAATAAATACTTGTTATAAAAAAAGGAAAGAGTAAACTTGCAATTTCCACCTGGACACTTTTAAAAAACACTTTTTTTTTTCTATAAAAATAAACCTTGAAGTTTTGAAACGCTAAGAACTAAAAATTTATGTATAAAAATTAAAAAGTGTGCACATTCCATTTGATTCGTCATCCCTTTTTTAATGTATACGGAGAGTTTTATAAAAATTGGATGTGTTTTGGTACTAAGTAATCCTAACCTCAAAATGCTTTGTTTTAAAAAAATGTTCCCGCTTCGAGCTTTTTGCTTAAAAGTGGTCTTAAGATATGGATAAAATTTAAATGAAGCCATATAAACCATAGTACTTTTTATATATGACTGGAAAGAAGTTGAGTAACACTAATTGATGCAAAAAACCTTAAGGTGTTTGCTTAAGCATACAAAAAGATAGAAGAGAGTAAAGTTCATGAAAGTTACGTGTTTTTTTTCAAACGTCAAATGTTTTTCGTTGAGCCGTGGAATCGCTATCTATTGCTGTTATCTTGAATAACTAAAAGGAAGTTGATGTAACTGGTTAGACGAGACCAAAAGATTTTGACGAATCCGACAGACTTTATAATTTAATTTCTATTGTTTAAAACATAAGATTTGTAACAATGCGCAATGAGCATGGTTCGCAAAAAAATTTAATTTCATATAAGCGATAAGAAGTACCAATTTATTAACGCTAACTTCCATAATTTTTCTCAACAAGCTTGACATTTAATGCGAAAGCTTATATATGCAACGTTATCATTACATTCATAATTAAAACTTTATCATTTTCTCATTTTTTCAACGTACGGACAAATAAGCACGGAATTGCGCTTAAATTGGTTGGCGTATTTAGGTTATGTTTGTTACAATTTAAGTACATTTAAGCTTCGGCAATTTATTTATTCTAAAATGCATACCAAATGTTAAACGTATTAATAGAGTTTTTAAAATGCAAAACATTTAATAGCATTTACCGAGAGGCTCATCGTCCGCATTTAAAAATGCAACCTCCGCAATTAAAACGTGTAAAACTGTAAAATAAGATAAACATTCTGTTAAATGGCAGCGGTCGCTTTATCAAACCAGAAAATTTCTTATCACATTTTAATTACTTAAAAAATGCAGAATATCTATCATTTTAAAGTACATTTTCACTTTTTGTTAAAAAAAATTAAGTTACGATATATTTTTCCCAAAATATTGTGTTTTTTTTTGGTATCAAAAATTTAATTTTTAGTCGTATATAAACTCATTTAATTATATTAAATATGGCTGTATACTAGGCAGCAGCAATTTTTGGCTTTAAATTGCTTCAAGCTGGAGTAGATAGTTTGTTAGAAAATAAGAATTTTAGCGTGAAAAGTAAGATCTAAAGTTAACTAGAAGCAATCTTATTTAAAAAGTAAGTTTGAAATATTAACTTAAATGAACCGCATTTAAGACGCCATTTTTTGTAGAATTATAAAGAAAAGGTAAGGTTAATGAGATCATTCATTATGAAATACAAACTTGGGTGGGTCATAATTAATACATGAAAATGTAAAATACATTTACAAATGTAAAAAAACTTAAATTTAAATAACATAGAATCGGGAAGACTTGCTACGTACATATTTTGCACTTAGTTTTATAGTCTAATTAAGCAATTGTATTTTCTAAAAAAAAAAACTGAAAATCGGATAATGATACTTTGCAAAAAATTGCGATAATTGTAGCCTGGAAACATAAAAGCCCTTAAGTTTCTGGGGTCCCCCCTGTCCTAAACATGAGAGCAACAGCTGTATAAAATCATTTTTTAAACATGTTGCAACCTTGTTTGATTGTTTTTAAAACAAAGCAGTTCAAGTTCTAAATTTAAGAGTTTTTATTTAAGAACAATAAAATAAATTCAAAAATAATTATTACAACAAGATATTTCCGTATTACATTGATTAAATTGCACCAATTTTAAACCAAATTAAAAAATTCCAAATTTTCGTACAAAAACATCAACATTTGAAAACATTCAGCCGTCATCCTGTTTCGCTTAGCATATAAATTGTTTAATGCATCAGAAAAAAGGCGCTCACTTGGTGCACTGGTAGCAGGTGTACATAAAATCATCGTTGAAATGCAATACAATATTGGAAAAACATATTGATTTTGATGCCAAAACTCTAAAACATTTTGTTCGTGCACTGACAATCTTATATATTCACTGATTTCTTTTTTTAAATCTAAGGTTACATTTTTGTCACTACCACTTCCGGAATCATCTTCTTCATCCTCAAATGACAACTTAAATTTTTTTGATTCCTTTGTCACCTTTTTAATTGGAATTATTTCACCAACTCTTTTTGAGAGATAAAAATCTGACAAAAATTCTTTCACAATTTTTAAATATTTCTTTTTTTCGTACTTTTCAAAGAATTGAAAGTTTTTATAATTTGGATCCAAAAAAGTGGCACACAATAAAAAGGAATTATTCTCTAATTCATATGAATCTTTGTAAGTTTGTAAAGATTCTAACAAATGTGATTTCAATATTACAATTAAAGGAGGAGTTTCACTTTTATTCTTACTCAGCTGCTTCTCAAGGTACTTTATACTTGGAATAATTAAAGAACACGTTGCATACCTATCGCCAGATAGTAAAACACTTACTTGATTAAAGCTTAATAAAGCATTTACCGTTTCTTTTAAGTTAACCATTTCATCTTCATCGAGTAAATATTTTTTCATATCTTTGTATTGTTGTTTCGAATAAAAGATATCTTTTACGTAAGAGTGAAGCTTAAGCATTCTCTCTGCCATGAGAAGCGTAGAGTGCCAACGAGTTTTCACATCTTGAATGAAATGAATTATGTAATTTTTTTTGACACCTTGTCGTGTTTGACTTTCCTCTAATAAATCATTAAGTTGAGAAGAATGATTGAAAGATGTAACAATTTTCCTGCACTTAGTTAATGTTTTTGCAATGAAAAAGAATTTAGACGAACTATCTTTTTCACCTTCTTCAACTAAATCTATGACATTTTTAACAACTAATTGCAAAACATGTCCCATGCATCTTATTGGTTGAATGTTTAAACAAACTTTTAAAGAATTTAAACAGTTGCGTACGTTACTGGCGTTGTCTGATACTATACTCATTATTTTATCATCTACTTTAAACTTTTCTACAATTTTTAGCAAAGCCTCTTTTAAATTATTTGCATCATGGCGGCCATTAAGGTATGCAAAGCCCAAACAAAAACTGATGAAATTTGTTTTGTCAGAAATGAAATGTGCAGTTGCAGATATATAACTATAGTTTTGACAGGACGTCCATCCGTCAGTAGTAACAGATAAAACTTTAATTGATAATAATTTTGATTTCAAAAGTTCAACTTTTTCTCGATATAAATCAGTTAAAAGAGATCTTAAGTTTTTTCGGCAAGGCACTTTATACTTTGGATTTAAACACAAAACAAATTCTTTAAATGCACTACTTTCAACCAACATAAATAGAGGACAACAGGCAATAATGAAAATTAAAAGAGCTCTATCAATCTTATCGCTAACTTCTTTTGACAAGCCACTCATAGTTCGTTTTTTTTTTCGGCGTTATTATTTTGTGATCATGTTCAAGATGGTAATCTAATATACTCTTTGATGCTTTACAAGAGTACTTTTTAGGTCTGTTACTATTACATTGATTGCATATCCATTTTGATGTTTCCTCCTCGATTGAGTAATATTCGTATGTAGTTTTAGCTGCTTCTTCAATGGACTGAGCATCAACTTCAATTTCTGTTTGACCGGATGAAAAACCTGAACTTGTTTCGCTATCGTTATGATCTGCAGGGTTTGTTCATCTATAGTCTTTCTTTTATCCAATCTTTTCTTCGTCAGATTCATCAAATCAGATATTGGAGCAGCATATTCATTTGGAGAAAACGTATTATTTTTCGACATAGTTTAAAAATGCAATTTCTTAAAGTAAATTTAAATATATATTTGAGAATAACGGTTTATCTAATATATAGCGGGAAACCATTACTTTGAGGTGTCAGTTAAGACATTCCTTAAATTTTGTTGTGTTGAGAAGTTATATGAACATAATATGAATTAAGACAAATAAATCAACTTAAAGACATTCATTAAAATTTATTGTTTTTAAGAAATTTAAAATACGTAATATAATTTGTGACAATTAGGTAATAAAAATGTTTTGTTTGTACCTAGTATTGCCCCACATTTTCTTTCATTGAATTAAATAAAAATTGGTTTGTTAGTAGAACAACTCCGCCAAAAACAGCTGATATTTTATACCGAATACATAATTAGTTATTAGCATTTTAATAATAATTAAAAATAAAATAAAAATTGAGAGTTGAACAAGATATATTCAAGACAATTACAAGATACAAGATATTCAATTACACAATATAGAAATAATAAAAAACATTAATTGCGTAACAAATTGTTACGCAATTAATGTTTTTTGTTATTTCTATATTGTGTAATTGTTACTAACAACTACAATCATATTGTCGTCACTGTAAAAACTGCGTTTTATGAGTGTAGAACAAAATAAATTAGGTATTATTACCTCAAAAAATGATTGCTGGTATTATATAAAAGAAATCCGAAAAAGCTTCTGCATACAACACATTTCAAAAATATGGCACCACTTTTTTTTCTAATAGTTTATGGTTCATTTTAATTAGAAATTGAAAAAATCCAGATTTAAACCGCTTTTCATTGAAAGTTAAAACAAGTACTTAATAATAAGGGGGGAGTAATTGGATACAGTTTTTTTACTATTACAAAACTCCAAGTGTATATCTTGCAAACTTAAGAAAAAAAAATTTTCTCAAAAACTTGAAAAACTCTGAAAATCAACTTTGAAAAAGATGCCATGGAGATCTAAATTGTAACTTACAGCAATTTGTTATTAAAAAAATGGCGCTCAAACCACTTCACAACTAACACATAAAAAGATTTAAAAAAAGTATTTTTTGGGTAAAAGTAACAACATATTTTTCTCAAATTAAAAACTTAGTCGACTAAATTTAGTCAAACTAAAAAGTTAGTCGACTAATTTTAGTTACGCTAAAAAGTTAGTCGACTAAATTTAGTTAGACTAAAAAGTTAGTCGACTAAATTTAGTTAGACTAAAAAATTAGTCGACTAAACTTAGTTAGACTAAAAAGTTAGTCGACTAATTTATTTACGCTAAAATGTTGGTCGACTAATTTTAGTTACGCTAAAAAGTTAGTCGACTAATTTTAGTTACGCTAAAAAAGTTAGTCGACTAAATTTAGTTAGACTAAAAAGTTAGTCGACTAAATTTTGTTAGACTAAAAAGTTAGTCGACTAAATTTAGTTACGCTAAAAAGTTAGTCGACTAAATTTAGTTAGACTAAAAAGTTAGTCGACTAAATTCAGTTAGACTAAAAAGTTATTTGACTAATTTTAGTTAGACTAAAAAGTTAGTCGACTAAATTTAGTTAGACTAAAACTAACCTTAACTCCCACCCCTAATGTAAATGTTATTATTATTATTATTATTATTATTATTATTATTATGTATTTCGCCTATAAGAAAAGTTTACAAGTTTATGCAATACAAATATATAAATACATGGCTGGGGCAAGAAGAAGACAAGTTCTGTCTTATCACCAAGCCCCTTTAAATAAAAATGTCAATAATAAAAATACAAAACAAAGTAACTCGTTAAAGAAACGTTAAACAAAACGTTGCGTTAAAATAAAATAACGATAAATAAAAACTAAAAAACATTTTACGCTATATTACAGTGTAATATATCCAAAAGTATACGAAGATTTTTTAGTTAATTACTTTAATTAAATTATTTTTTTCCTAACTGGTTTTAGATTTATAAACCTTTTGAATTTAAATCATAAAATAACAGATAATACACGAACAACAAACAAACAAACAAAAACATTTTTAAAAACATTTTTAGTATCTTAATGTGTCTTTTATATATGTAAAGTTTATTATATCAGATAAAAAACAACGTCATAATGTACAAATTGAAATGTATACAGAATATATAATTAAACTATATTTATAAAGAAATAGACAAACGTAATTACTCCTATTCAAAGGCTTCAGAAAAATTTTAATTCGTTGTCATTTATTAAAAGTTTTTGCTTAAGTTTGTTTTTAAATTGTTTAATAGAAGAAATAGTTTTTAACTCATTATTTAATAGCATGTTCCATAGTTTAGGACCTCTGTTAGCAATTGAGAACTTAGTAACAGAGTAATAGATTTTAGGTTGAACATAATTGTTTTCTGAAAGTCGTGTTGGGTATAGATGATATATTTTTTCCAAAAAAGAGTTAAATAAAATAGGTGCTATTTTTTATTAACTTTGAACATAAAAATAAGAATTTGATAAAGATTTAGTTGAAATACGTTGAGAATATTAAATTTAATGAATAGAGGTTTAGTGTGTGAGAAACGATCTACATTTCCAATAATTCTTAAAGCATGCTTTTGTTTAAATTTAACAGTTATAAACGAGATTCTTTTTTATGCTTAAAACATATCCATTAAGACAAAAAAAAAAAAAAAAATCAAATGGATGTTTGTTATGAAATAATATTATATTATTTTAGTAATAATAAATTCATGTAAAACTAAACTGTTATTTTTATTAAATTTTAAAAATAAAACAATACGTTTTTGAATAGGTTTTGCCTTTACAAAAAACGTGTTCAAAATTAGCGCATTTGCAACTTTGAATAGCTAATTAAACTAATGTTATACAGAATCCTTTAATTTAAATATTGTTTTAAATTTGAATTATGTGAGGCTTCGCCCCTATATGAACTTTATTAAATTTCAATTATTGACAATAGTGGAGGAACAGTGTGTATAAAAATATCTCCAAAACGTTCAAAAAACCTCCCGGTTTACGGTAGTTATCTTTAGAATAGTTTTAGTCAATTTCAGTTTAACAGTTGCAAATAAATTATTTCTTTCATTTGCTATCTCTTTCGAAATATATAAAATAAAAGTTATCCTTGGATGAAGTTATCGTATAATGTAACTTTGTTTTCGGCGAGGTAACGATAACTTTTAATTAAATGATGTAACTGTTGTATTTATGTGATGGCGTAATTATGTTTCCAGTAAAGAAACGAAAATTTTTCTTTAAATGACGCAACATTTACGTCAGATAATGTTTCCCGTGAAGTAACTGTTCATTAAATGATGTAACATTTGCTACATATTAAAATGATGTAACAAATGATGTAACATTTGCTACATATTAAAACAGCGTTATAATGTGTAAATTAAAACAGCATTTTAATGTATAGCAAATAAAGAACTTGTTTTAGTTCAGTCACTAATATAAAATAAGTGTAAAAAAAGAAATTTGGAAAATGATCAGAAGTATCATCGTTAAATTAAAATTTTTTTAAAGATATGCATTAAGTATATCTGTCGTTATTATATTATCTATTGAGGGATCTTCCATAAATTACGCAACGCTAAACTAATTTAAAAAATAGATGTTGGAGATCATTTGCTCTTATACGCAGCAGTTTTCATTAAAATTAAAGCGCTAGTTTAATTTTGGGATTAATTAACTCTCTGCGAAGGAAAACTTTTGATCTTTTTATTTTGTGTATTATTTAAATATTAGCGTTGCGTAATTTATGGACGATTCCTAAAGAAGCTGATGTTATTCTTGTTGATTTGCTTATCAATGGAATTGCGTCATTTTCAAATGCATCATTGTAAAATATTTTAATTCTAGAATTTGCGCATTTAAACGCATTTAAATCAATGTCATCTAATAGGTAGCCTGGATATTAGGTAGCCTAATTTCTTTTTATTAGTAATTTTCATTGTAATTTCTATATATATAAATAAATTTAAGTTGTCAATGCTCTCAGCTGGTGGTCGATAGCTACAACTTAAAAGTATATATTATTAGCTTTTTTAAATAAAACATCAATTCTCGATGTAATAAGGACAGCGCCGTCCCGAAGAGATCGTAAAGGGGGTTAAGGTGACGTATCTGCTTTTTGCCGACGAGCGACTAAAATAACCTACTAGCGACTAAAAAAAAAGTCCTCGTTAACTACCATTTGCCGACTGCCTAATAAAGTTTCGAATTTGCCGACTTTCTTTTTTTTTTTAATAGTTGTTTTGTTGTTTTGGCACCCCTTACGCCCCCTTCCTCCTTGGGATGGCTCTGGTTAAGGACTGTTTTTACAAAAAAAGTTATTGTTTCTAAACCTTCACAATATCGCTTTAATTTTTTTTTTTTTTAATTTTTTTTATTGCAACAATCTTCATTATGTATTTCAAAAAAATATCCGTTTTTATAATATTTGTTATATAAAAAAAAAGTTGTCGTTTGTAAAAACATTATGAATACATTTAAATCCCGATAACTCAAACTTCCAAGGGACCAAGGAAAATGGCTTGACTTAACAAATGTTTCCTTATTTAATCAAATTGTACAATTAGAATAATACTTTCGATTTGCAATGATTTTCGAAATGTTGTCTTTTAAACTTTTAAATAAACTATTTAAGTTGATTTTGTAATCAAATTGTTTACATGAAACAACATAAAAACCAAGATATTTTCATAATAAATAACTTTTTGACATGTCCCTCGTTTTGAATGTTTAAACTTGAAAAACAAACACGAATGCAGGAAAGTATGGTAAAGCGTTATCTTCGTATTGCGAAACAAAAAATACGAACTTATTTAACAACATCTCGTACAACCTTGAATATTCACAGGTTTCAGTTTTACATAACTTTTTAACAGTGGAATATACTTTAGGAAGAGGTACTTTAATAAAATTCGTTGAAAAGTTTTGAATATTTTGTTTGGAACCTGGTAAAACAGAAATTTTACTTTTGTTTTTTTATCGCCCTTAAAAATTGCGTATTTTACTGAACTGTCCTTCAGTAAATCGAGTTGTTAGAACCCCTTTGTCAGCATCAAAAAAGCTTTTGTCAGGCCTGTTAATAAAAAGATTCTTTCAATTACGTAAAATAAAACTTTACCACCGCGCTAATTAGTATAACATGCTACATGTATAATAGTAAAACTTGGAAGATGGATATTTCATTAAAATTTAACACCGTCAGATGGCTCTAGCATCAGTTAAAATAGTCTATACTAAGTTGACTAAAAATCAATAGGAAATGTTTCATTAAAATGTAATTAAGATTTATTTTTAATTCCATAACAAACCTTCAATAATAAATGCACTATCATTGTTTATCGATCTTTTGTCAACGCTGAGACAAGGAACCAATACCATCGGCATAAAACTTTATTCAAATTTTTTTTATTAGAGCAAGTCTTGACTCATGGAGTAAAACCTGAGAGGATGCAAGGTCATTCACTTTTACCCAAAGCACTCTTTGAGTGCTTAATAGAAGAATTAAGCCTTAATTTGATAAGACCCAAATTTAATTGAAAACAACTACCTCTGAGCGTGACTTAGGAATCCAAATTACAAATGACCTCAATGACGAAAGTCAACCCATTATTGCCTCATGTATATCAAGTGGTTTTTCAAAATCTTTGTATACTAAAACACACTTTCCAATGTTGTGAAGCTTTTCTGCGGAAACAACTCTACACCACCTTTGTCCTTCCTCTTCTTGAGATCACAACTTCAGCATTTTTTTTCAGCATCACCTCAAACCTTTCGTTGACCGTCGTAAACAAAATGTCAAACTTTACAGTAACATTCACATAACTAACTAGCACTTTTCCTTTATCATAAATAGCCAAGAGCTTATCCCAGAGAGAAACTTCACCAAGAAAATTACAGTAGCAGTTTAAATTGTTTTAAATTTTTCAGAAACCGTATAGCCAACACTTAAAACAGTTTGCCAAATAACCTAGTCACTTTCTGTCTTTAATTATATTTAAAGCCTTGACAGACTACTAAATTACAATAGCCCACAAATCTCATGAGTGGAAGTTGCGTTATGAGCTTCATAAATAAGAACTATAATTTGACGTTCTATATTTTGTACTTAATCTATTACTTGTAATCGCGCTCAATATGGGTATAGTGGTTATCTTCCTCCCGCTAATTGCCATAGGGAGGTCATATACCCGGTTTAGCGAAGACAAGTTCAGCTCACTAAAGAGCATCATCACCCGCTTACCAAGAGTAAGTGAGTTTAAGATAAACGAAGTAAGTTAGAGTGAAAAACTTTTAAAAATTTCCATCTGGCTAAAAGTAAATCAGGTATCTGTAAACATTGATAAAACTAACTAAAATTTATTTATTCACTTTTCAAAAAAAAACAACTGATACCGACACATTGATTATTATTATTATTATTATTATTATTATTATTATTATTATTATTATTATTATTATTATTATGTATTTCGCCGATAAGAAAAGTCTACAAGTTTATGCAATACAAATATAATAATACATGGCTGGGGCAAGAAGAAGACAAGTTCTGTCTTATCACCAAGCCCCTTAGATAATATTGATAAAAACTGATACTCTACTCATTAATAATATTAACTAAAAAAATGTTAGTTAAGTCAATGTATTTTACAAAATAAGTGCTAAAAAGTTCTTAAAGAACAGAGCAATAAACCAGTGGGCACAATACGTTTTTAAAACGTTATTTAAACGTTTTTATTAGGTTTGAACCTAATAAAAAAGTCGAAAGAACGTTTAAAAAACGTACCGTGCTCACTTGGAGTAAATTAATAAAAACACTTATTTTAATTTTTTCTAGAGTCTGTTTTACCTTTAGCAGGTTCATCAGAAAAAGAAAAAATATATATATAATTGTTATCTTCCGAATTGTTAAATTAGTGCAATCGGACGCGTGTACTAATTAACAATTAAACACGTGTTTAGAATGCGTTAGACTTTGTACTCTAATGCGTTTTGTAGTTAGTTGTATTAAGATTACATTAACTTTTAACGAGTGCTACATTTTGCATACATATCTTCATCATAATGGTCAAATTAAACTGCATTCCACAACCTTATTTGTTAATTATGTTTATCGACCAATGTTTATCATTCGAATCTTGTTTTATCGATTTCAAAGATTAGTTTATATATGGAGTCGATAAAACAAGTTCATCAAATCGATAAAACAAGTTTCACTTTAACAAGATCACAGACCTCTTTTATTAACTTCTTTCATTAAATCTACAAATTAAAATGCTTTTCTTGCCCTAATGTCGATTTGCTGATTGAGTTTACAGATTATTATTTGTATCAAAAAAACCTGCCAAAATATTTTCCATCGCATTGTTTAGTTTGTTTTTCATTTTTTTCTCCTTTTTTTTTTTTGGCACTTAGGCACCAAGATTTTTGTTTATTTATTGTTTTAGATACAACACTAAGTCGGATTTTATAGATTGATAAAATTACTATTAAGATACGGTTATTAAAAAGGCTGGGTTTTATAAATAAATATCATTATCGGTAATGACGTCACGAGAGGTTTTTTAAGACTTGATTGTCATCGAAATCTTTATAAGTGGGAACTTTTGTACAACAATAAAAAATGCTTTTGGATTATTTAAACATAAAAAGAAAGAACTTTAAAATATTTTATTGTGTTTTTCAAAGTGTTCAAATCCTGTATAAATATTATTTTAATAAAAAATATAAATATATCCATAGTACTTACATACTGTTTACAAAATGGTTATAATTAAATTATTTTGCTTTTTTTTTTTTTTTTTCGTTTGCTACGGTTTGTTCAAAAAGATATTCCATGGAAAAGTTAGGAATGACACTGTGGTCTTTTTTATTTTATTTATTTTTAATTTTCTTTATATGAATTTTGTTAATAATACAAAAACTCGTTGATAAGCTATTAAAAACGTATCCGATGTTTTATTACGCTAAAACTTTTTTTATGAGGTAATTTTTTTTTGTTTGTCACAAATGAGAAGAATACTATACAGAATGCAAAATGTATGTGCAAAGTCTAAAATTACAACAAGAAAAATCAGGTAAAACGTTTTTTTTATTTTATATATATATATATGTATATATATATATATATATATATATATATATATATATATATATATATATATATATATATATATATATATATATACATATATATATATATACATATATATTAAACTAGACAAAAAATGTAGAAATATATGTAACATGGCTTGGTCGAGAAGTAGACAAACTAAATCCTATCACCAAGTCTTTGATAAAAAACGAGTCTTCTTTAAATTGCAACATAATTTTCATTTTTTATTGTATTTTTACTAGAATATAATAAGTTTAATTAGCACATAAGTTTTCTCAGCGTATAAAGTATCAAAACAAAGTATAATATAAAAAAGAAAAGATTGAACAAGGTTATATCATTATATAAGTTATATTACACTATACGTAAATAAAGTATTTATTGCTTTTTACGTAGGAGAATGCAGCGCTAAACTAATTAAAATAAAAGTTTTTCTCTCCCACGAAAAAACCGACCAATGACCACCCTGTAATATATTTACCCTAAAATACATGTAACCTCATAATATATATGTAAACCCTCTAATATATATATATATATATATATATATATATATATATATATATATATATATATATATATATATATATATATATATATATATATGTATATATATATATATATATATATATATATATATATATATATATATGTATATATATATATATTTATATATATATATATATATATATTACGTGTATAGCACATAAAATACAATATATAAAGCACAAAATATTATAAGGTAGTGTAAATTATTAAAAATTTTATACTTGACATCTAATGCAGTACCTGTCCGCTTACTTTATGTTATCTTTCAACTCAAATTCTTTTGACTTTCACTCCTTCATTCTTCTTAAAATCACTTTTCCTTTGTCTGCGGAGCGGGTTCTGACGCTCTTTAGTGTCTTTGCAGGCCTTGGCATGTGGCCTCAATATGGAAATTAGCCGGAGAAGGATAAACACAATACCAAAATATCATAAGGTCATTCAGGGTAAATAAACAAATTTTGTATAATATTTTATTGGAAAATTAATTTTTTATTTCATTACACTTTTTTATTTTTGATAATATATAGTAGATTTTCATTGTCGTTAATTAAAAGTTTTTTTGCTTTAATTTTGTTTTAAGTTGGTGAAGCAAAAAAATCTTTTAAATTTTTTTTTTTTTTAAAGAATTAAATTTGATTGGTGCAAGTTTTTTCTTTCAACTTTGAACATAAAAATAAGAACTTTATAAAGGTTAAGTGGGAAAATATGGAGCATTATAATTCATTAGTTTAATTTTTAGTTTGTAATAAGCGATCAGCATTTGTAATAATCCTTACAGCATGTTTTTGTTTATTTAACAGTTTACAGCATTAATGTTGCACCTAGTAGCAACGTTTAGACTTGTTTGTAACCAAGCAATATTTACATAACTTAAATAGCAATGAATAAAAGAAAATTATTAAGTTTTGTTATAGATTGTATTTAAGCGTTTTTTGCATGTTACATTTTAAATCTAAAACAAAATCCTTTGGCATCAGACTTATTAATAAAAAGATATAAAAGCTTTAAACATTTTAAAAAGTTACTTTTACTTTAATTCCAAATTTATAATGAAATTCGAAATTAAAGATAAAAACAAAATCAAAGATAATTCTGTTTTAATTTTAGTATTTTAATTAGTTAGCGAAAAACTAGTTAGTTTGACCAGTGACGGACAATGGGGCTGGGAAAGAGTTACCCCATCAGAATCTGAAAGTCTTTTAAGAAACTTTTTTAGAAGACGCAAATGTGATACAAAGTACAAAAATATTTCAACATCAATTGAATTATTTCAACAACAAATATTGCAGCAGATACCTCTATACTGACAGTCTTGATACTTTTGCATATCTGTCACACAAGTAGCACACCGTAAAAATATATTACCGAACACAAACCGCAGTCACACCGTAGCACACCGTAAGAATATATTATAAGACATTATACTTTTATGCTTCTTTTTTACCGATTTAAATATTCATCCAGACAATTTTTAAACATGTTAACTGAGGTTGCGTCAATTACTGTTTGCGGCAGGGTGTTCTACTGCGAAACAACACGGTTTGCGAAGAATTTCATTCTCTGCATGTATTTCAGTACTTGTTGCTGTGCCAGTTGTTGATTATGACCTTGCATAATGTGATGGTGATGGGCGCCTCAGTGGTACGTGGAGGCTTATTTCGTCAATTTTGGGCTTGTATTTAAAAATCTGAATTAAATCACCTTTTTTCTATTCTCTTCGAGTGTTGTGAGGTTGGACCTTACAGCACTCGGAGAAAGTTATCTCTTCTTTGGTAAGAATTTTTAATAGAAGAAGTTCAAAGTTATGCCAAATTATTGCCATCATTATGCCAAAACAGTTTCAAACTGGGTCTGCCTAATCACATTTTTATTTCTTCTATTTTAAAAGTTACTTTTAAGACGGCCTTAATGACAGACTCTGTGAGGGTGGCAACCATGAAAACTGGCTTTAACGTTCGAAAACCAGCAAACTCAAATCATAAATTATTTCTTTAGCTCTAATGATGAAAATAAAGTTGTTTTTTCTTTTTTTTTTTTTAAAAAAAACTTATTTTAGTGGTAAAAGTTAACAGATAAAAAATTTTTCATTTCGAACCGTAAATTTTAAGGTTAATACTTGCAACAAATCTCAAAAATACTCTTTGAAAGTATGAGTACATTTGGAAGCAACTAGAAAAATGATTCAAATCTTTAAATTTTTTCCGAGATATTCAGTTTTTAAGATTTTAATTAAAAACACCTTTAACAAGTTTTAAATAAGATTTCTTTTATAAATAAAGTTTCCAAATTAAGAGAAATGCGAAAACGAATACGATGTTTGCCCATATACTATACTACTATTATACTAGGGGGTAGGAGTTGAATTCCAGCACTCATTAGTGCTGGATATCATGATATTTCCAAAGTGATGTAAAAATTATTTTAACCATCCATTGATATTTGGTAAAGGTTTTTTATTTCCAAATTTTTAATAATATCCTTGAAATGAGTCAATAAGTCTTGGTTTGTTGTATGACATATGAAACTTGATCCAAAATAACAGACATTTACATGATTTCATCTAACATCCCAGGATCTAATATAAATATCCATTTGGGTGACCTCGCCTAAACTCTTATCAAAAGAATAGATATGGATGTTTGACAGTTTTAAAATTTCTAACAAAACTCATTTAAAATAAGGAGCTAAACCATGATTTAACTTGTATGAAGTTTTGCATCGACCCTTCTGAAATTGTGAAGCTACGGCCCTGTCCGAAAACATAGCTGTAAAAATATGGCTGAAGCCATCATTTAAATGTAGAGAAAAACTACTATTTACGATTTTAAACTGCCAAATAGTTTTTAGCTCTAGTAGAGCCTCAAAGAAAGCAAAAAAAAAATTATTGAAAGTTACTATTACCTTTTCAATAAACTAAGTGTTCCACTAAATTTCACTTACATGTCCCATTTAAGCCATCATGTTTAAGTCTTTGGCTATGAAATTTGTTTGAGGGCGACTTTTAAATAATAAAACATGATCTTTGCGTGGTTTTTCCAAACTCTTGAGATTTTTTTGAAATTTTGAATTTGTGAAAAGGAAAAGTATTCTTGTTCTTGACTTCTTAGTGTCTACCGATTCATGGCTTGCTTAGCTTTATAAATATATGGAGCACTTTATTTTAAGTTTTATGATAAAATAATAATTGCAATGATAATTTGCAGGTTATCTTTGTTAAAAAAATCTTGTTAATGATATTTACAGCTTGAGTTGCGATGCAAAAAAGAAGATAAAAATTTGTTCACTCACTAGTTTCACAACAATTAATTAAGAAGTTTATTTAAAGTGGGATCAAAACCTTGAGTTGTGATGCAAACAATATTCAAATGTTTGCTTTTGACAGCTTAATTAAGTTAAAACACGAATAGCAACGATATAGAACTAAGTAGTAAAGCTTTCAGGTACAAGTTCATTATTTAAACAGTTTGTGCAGGTGCGCGGTATAAAAATTGAGTAGCCTCCTCCTAAGATAAAGATAAAAGCAGTATGTACGTATGTATATATGTATGTATGTATGTATGTATGTATATATATATATATATATATATATATATATATATATATATATATATATATATATATATATATATATATATATAGTGCTCAAAGTGAGGCGGGATACCATCCCGTCACCATTTTACAAATCTCTATAAATAACAATGATCCGGCGGCATGGTATTTTTAATTCACCGATATATATATATATATATATATATATATATATATATATATATATATATATATATATATATATATATATATATATATATATATATATATATATATATATATATATATATAAAATAGAGATATCATAAACATTTGATGAGTATTCGGTATTAGACCTATTCAGTACTTTTTTACTATTCGGTATTTGACTGAATATTGCAAATTATTCGGCCGAATGCCAGGCTGTAACAAAAAACCGCTTAAAAATGGATTACAAATAACTATTTTTTTAGTTTTTTTTTTAAAAAAGTAATTGGAATATTTGATAACTGAAATCTTAGGCGGTAGGTTTTGATAAAAATTATTTTATCGGATGATTAAAAATTCCTCATAAATTATACATAGTTTGAAAAAATAGCCGTTCAATACGTACACTGTTACCTAAAAATAATAAGAAAATTTGCTTTTTTACGACCTAGAAAATTTGCGTTTAACTACCTGCAAATAAAAAAGTTTTGCGTTTGCTGACCACAACTTTTGAGGGCTTGTTGCCCAATTTAACCAACAATTTCATGTAAAACTAATATCATTTGCAAATGGAATTGCTCGTTGTGTTTTAATTAATCGCTTGAAATTAATTTTTAAAAACGTGCATCAATAAAAAAAGGCTTTATAATTGATATTTTCATTAAAGTTCAGATTGTAGTGAAGATATCATTTTTAATAAGCTTAGAGTTTCTATCAATACCAACTTCTTAAATTAGCTCACAAGTGCAAGATATACCTGAGCTGATAATTTTTTTAATCTTTTTGAATGGTTTGAAGAGTATCTTTTATACATAACTATAGTTAAAACAATTTGATATAATGGTCAACAAATAATGCGTGCTGTGACACGGTCTAGTCACAAATGAAACAAAAACACTAAGAGCGTAATTAACGTATTCACTTCAATGAGCCTTCAAAATTAACTAAGTGTCACCGAATATTCGGTGCTTCAGATGAGCACTTAGCCGACTATTCAGTGTACGGCAAAATCACTATGCTTAAATATATATACACTATATTATAATATATATTGATACACTAACTGTGATTGTGAGCGGACGTGCTTTCTACCATCAAAAAAAAAAATAGGGAAGACCGAGGCTAGTTGATAGCAGGGGTAAGTTGACGAACTGTTTTTATCTTCAGAGCCTCTCATTAGAAAGTGACCAGAAATTACACAGAACCTTCCTAATCGATCAGTTCATCATTCACTATAGTATAGTAAGGGTTCGCGCATGCACATGGGAGATATTAGGATTTTGTATTTTTTGGACAAAAACGTAACTTTTAGAACATCGCTTCCTTTTTACTTTACAAAAAAATAATTAGTCGTATGAAAAAAAAATTATTGTAAAAATTTTAGTCACAATTGGTTTACCATTTCAAGTCAGACTTTTTTTTAATAGTTGTCGTTTTTCAGGATCTATAGACTGTTTATTGAAAAAAAAGGATTTTGGGTTAAGTTGGCAAAAATTTTACGAGGTAAGTTGGCTCATAGCATTTACTATGGAAAAAATTATACTTTTATAAAATTATTTTTTTTTTTTAATTTTTAACAATGTTGAAAAAATTTAATTTTTACCAAAAAAATAAGAAATATTTTAGTTTAGGCTTTTTTTACAGAAAAAAAGTGGGCTGCTGTTTTGGCTATTATACGTGCTAATATTTGGTACCAGCTAAAAGTAAAATCAAATTTTTGGATTTTCATTTTAGCTGGTACCAAAAAATAAATAGTAAAAAATTTCTATAAAGTTTGCACTTAATAGTACATTAATATTCATTTTATAGTTTGCATCAATGTACCCCGGGGTGGTGTTGACTAACTTTTGTTTTTCTTTTGAGGCCCCAGAAGGGGCCCCAAGAAAATTTTTTTAGTAATGAATACAAGTTAAAAATGTTACCTAAGTTCATACTCGTTAAGACTGCGCTTTTATATTTACAAAAAACCTTGCCGTTAGGGCTATAGACCTCAAAAAGTAAAAACAGAGGCAACTAGCCCCGATCTCCCCTATGCCATATCATATACATCATATCATATCATAAGTAATAATTTTAATAATCTGTAATAATTTGATTTTTAAATGCACTTTAACCACTAACAATACTCTAACCATTATGCGTTACTGAAAAAAAATTCATTGCAATTTTAATTCAAATAAAAAATTTTTTTACAAGGATGTTTTTGTTCTAATCTAATCCAATAATGTTAATGTTCTGATAATCTTAAATTTAATTTCTAATTTACAAGTGTGTTTATATGTTCTATGAGATTTATTTTTATATTGACGGTTTTATATAGTATATTACGAGTAGTTTTTAATTACAAGTGTGAGTCAACGCGTTTTGTTTATAAGTTTAAATACTTTGAGGGCATCTATAAAGAACGTAAACAAATAAACCACTGATTTTGGCCTCCCTTTCACCTGTATGCTTTCAACAACTCTCCCTCTGTGTACGTGCGCAGTGTTTTTTTCAAAATCAACTTCTCTCCTTCTGCAATGCAAAGTTTTCAAAAACAGTCAAAACCAAAAAACTCTCAGCTTTTAATTTGATATTTCTTAGTTATATAACATAACATTCATTTTCAAACTCGTGAAACTCAATGCTTTTGTTAAAAAAGAAATTCAATTTTAAAAGAAATAGTCAAACCGCGTACGCATTTAGTGTCTTTAAACTTCCTTCCTTCCCTCCCTCCCTCCCTCCCTCCCTCCCTCCCTCCCTCCCTCCCTCCCTCTCTTTCCTTCCTTGTACGTGCATTCGTGGGTTTTTGAGTAACCCTATCACCCTCCCCCATTTCTGCGTACGTACTTTATGAATGACCCCATGTACCCTTGTTTAATTTTTATTTTAATTTTTTTTTTAATTACCATATTGTTTTAAGTCATTAACACACACACACACACACACACACACACACACACACACACACACACACACACACACACACACACACACACACACACACACTCACACTCACACACACACACACACACACACACACACACACGCACGCACACAAGGGTTATGACTTTTTTTCAACCCCGTGCTCCTGTACTGTAGTTTGATGAACTTCTACCTAAAAGCACGAAATGAACTATTATTTGCATATCTTTTGAAAAAAGTTCACCTCGCCATCGAAAAATCGATTTTGACATAAAGTACTACTATGTATTCAAATGTATTTAGAATGTCATAGTCATGTAACAAAATAAATTTGTAATCCAACAACGACTCAGACCGTTGACCTTGCTCTTGCTTGTTGCATAGAAGGGATAGAAGGTGCAAAACTGTCTTTATTTTTGCATGACAAATACATTTCCTTTATTACTTTGATTGCGCGCTCTGCCGATTGATTATTTCTGCGGATCTGTAGCATAGTTGGCTCTCGCTTCCAGTAATTTTTCAAAGAGTTTAAAGCCTTTTTGTATGGATTTAGTCTGTAAATCAATTTTCTCTGTGAACATTTGTTGCAATATTACAATAACACCATTTTTTTTTCCAGTGTTAACGCTGGTGGTATCTGCAACAATCATCTGGATTGAATTCCATAGGTAAAATTCATCAAGGACTTTAGAAATTTCTTGAGCAATAGCTTTTCCCCTGCCATCTACCAAGCCCAGGACATCCAATTTGATTTCTCTTCTTTCTTCTTAAAGGACAACCATTTGATAATCGATTCCGTTGATGTGCTTACCGTCAAAGTGTAAGAACCAACTTTCCATGTACAACTTTTCAATCATTTCTTTTTTCAGCTTGATTGCCTCTTTGATTGTTGACTTGTAAATAGCTGATTGACATGGAGTTGGTATGTCAATGTCTTCACAAGCCAATTGCTTCCATTTGTTAGCAGCTTTGTCACCAAGTTGACTACAATTTTGTTTTTATGATGTTTTCTGCTTGGTGTAGGAGTAGTCTCATCTTTTTTTCGTATTCACTGTCGTCAGTCTCAGAGTCAGAATCACTAAAACCAGGATAGTAAGATGATGAGTTGGGTGACCTATGAGAAAGATATTTCCTTTTAGAGGGATGGATCGTTTCTTTACTGGCCGCTTGGTCTGTAGAGTATCCCACTGTTCTTTTGCTTTCCACTTTGAGATGGTACAATCGTTTGTCCTCGGAAAATAACTATGTTTCGTCCACTTTAGTAATATTAAAAATTTCAACAAGGGGTTCGTAGCTCCTCCGCTTGACACATCCATCATAACATTTCAGTATTTTATCAAGCTTTGCTCGTATAACTTGATCAGATACATGAGGAAAATTTAGTTTATTCTTCCACAATTTGGTGACTTCTTTGGAGATTCCCGCTATTATTTGCTCCTTTCTTTCTTTAATTTTTGGTCCAAGGAAATGGTAGCATCCGATAATTTGCTTTTTGGAGAGGCATTCTGCACTTTTCTTCCGGTGAATTTTTCTTCCAAAGAGACCATTCTTCTTCTTTTATGAGAGTCTTCAAATTTTACCAGATTATTGGTCAAGACATCCTTGTTCTTCTGAATGCTACTATTGCTAGGTTTGTAATGTCGCCATGAGTTGCTTCTGTAATAACTATAAAATTATATAAGCAGATATATATACACAGTCTAAATTGTTCTAGAATATTTTAAATTGTTCCAGAATGTTCTAAATTGCTCTGGAATATTCTAAATTATTCTAGAATATTCTTAATTGTTCCAGAATAATTATTCCTTTAATTATATCCTACATTATTAGGAGCTTTCGCAATCTTTAATTACTTATATCAATCTATTATTACACTAAACGTAGTTAAGGCGAATTAGTTAAACTAAAATCGAATTTATATTTTTTATAAAAGTCTCATCTTTGACAATCTATAATTTAGGTTTTAAATGAAATGAAATAAATGTAAACTTATTTTTATTTAATACAATTTCTTCTGCTTGTATTTTAAAAAAATTTCTGAAAGATTTTTTTTTTTTGTTTATACAGAATTCAAGACTTTTATTAAGTCTCTTTTATAACTTCTTTAGGGTTTTGCTCAGTTGATTTGCTTCAAATTGTTTCAAATAAAATCTAAAAATGTCCTCAATTTGGACATGATTATAGATTAAAAGAGCTAGAACTTTTACAAAGTGTTCAAGTCAATAAATTTCCTAAAAAACTTCTTTTTTTCACTAAAAGTGATAAGGTTCTCGACTTAAGATGTAAAAGTAAACAAAAAAGTTATATACTGGTAGTAATAGCTCTTTTTCTTCCTTGTGGAAGTTTTCTTCCTTGTGTCTAAATGTCGTTGTAATAGTTAAAACAATTACAGCACCGAGCAAACTCTTTTTTTAAAAATGTTATTCAAAAACTTAAAATTTCAACGGTCTAGAAATTAAAGCTAAAGTTAGGATAACATAATAAACCGCATATATATCATAATAAGTTTTATAACATAAAATCTTGAAAGGCACATAATATTTGAAATAAATTTTAAAAGATTACTTCTAGTCCAAAATAAGATTTTTGGTGTTTTTCCATTAAAAAATTTTTTGATTTGAAAAATCTAACCGTTTATCTTGCAAACCAGATGTTTAATAGGAATATCTGTAATATTGTATTATAATAAACTGTTTAAACCAATACTGACGGCAACTTCTTGAAAAGCACCTTAACTACTATGAATACATTACTATCTAATATATATATATATATATATATATATATATATATATATATATATATATATATATATATATATATATATATATATATATATATATATATAAAAGTGAGATGAGAAAAAACAACTTTTTTACGGTACTGAGGTTAGTTTATACCGTGACGATGGCTTGGCAGTTTTTAGTAATAAAAGCGGCCCTCAAATGGAAAAAATAAAAAAGCATAATGTCGAAATATTTAAATGCAATGGCTTACGGATTTCAATACAATGCATTACGAAAATTGTCAACTACCTCGACGTAACTCTAAATCTTAGTGACTGCACTTTTAAACCTTATTTTAAACCTGATTATACAATAAACTACATCCATCTTGATTCAAATCACCGGCCAAGTATACTAAAACAAATACCACATTCTATTAAACTTAGATTGTCTACAAATTCATCAAACAAAGAAATATTTCAAAATACTATTCCTCTATATAATGAAGCTTTATTAAAGTCAGGTTATAAATGTAGTCTAACATATAATCCTATAACAATATCAATTCCAAAACGGAACAGAAAAATCATTTGGTTTAACCCTCCATTTAGCAAAAACGTTAGCACCAACGTGGGAAAATGTTTTTTGAAACTTATTGACAAACATTTTACTGATAATAATAAACTGCATAAAATCTTTAACAGGAACACAGTCAAAGTTAGCTCCAATTGTATGCCAAGTGTAAAATCTATTATAAATTCGCACAACAAATACATTTTATGCAACAATACAAACACTAATCAACAGAACTGTAACTGCTATAATAAAAATCTCTGTCCGTTGTTCAATAAATGTTTAACAAGCAACATTGTATATCAAGCAACTGTTACAGCTGATAATCTTGATTCATCCTTAATGAAAAATCCTACATTGGGATAAGTGAGACTTTTTTTAAATTAAGATACGCTAATTACGTTAAATCATTTAACATCTCTAAATACAAAAATGATACTAAACTCTCAAAACATGTATGGAAGTTAAAAGAAGCTAATTTAGTTCCTATAGTTAAGTGGAAAACTTTCTGGCGATGTAAAGCATATCCTACATCCAAATTTTGCAAATTATGTGTCACCGAAAAATATGAAATTCTATATTATAAAAATACTAATTTATTGAATAAAAAGAGTGAGATTGTTTTAAGTGTAGACATAGAAACAGATTCCTTCTTTCCCAATGTGACACTGGCGATTAAAAAAGATGTTTTTCCATATTATTATTATTATTGTTATTATTATTGTTGTTATTATTGTTATTATTAATGTTATTATTATTGTTATTATTGTTATTATTATTATTATTATTATTATTATTATTATTTGACGTCAGAACTCATTCCATTGTTTTTGTTTGAATTTTGTAACGATTTTTTAATTGTATGTTTGAACGGATTTTTCTTGATTTAAATATATGGCTGAGTGCCACAAACAGCGTGAAACTTTAAGTACCGTAAAAAAGTTGTTTTTTTTTCATCTTTTTTATTTATTTATTGATCTATTTTGTGATTATTTCACTTTATATTGATCACTCTCAAATCTAAAAAATTGATTATTACTACATAATCAAAACAACAATATATATATATATATATATATATATATATATATATATATATATATATATATATATATATATATATATATATTATATATATATATATATATATATATATATATATATATATATACATATATATATATAAGTGAGGTTAGTATTGTGGTGTAAAATACAAAAACTCTTGTTCGTATGACAGTGCTCAATATTATCAAATAATAGAGCAATTTATACTTTATGTAATTAAATGAATAAAAACAACTAAATAGCGGGACTTAAAGTTTCATGCCCGAAGGCAATCGTCAGCCGTGAATACAAACAAAAAACGTCAAAAAACCGTTTAAAAAACTTAAAATTAAATACCGTAGAACGGATACAGACGTGATAAACAAATCTGAGTAAAAACAAGTAGCCGTTATAGTTTACTAGTCTCCTGTGTCAAATAAAGAGAGCAAGAATTTCTTTGAATGTCGACACTGAGATACAATTTCATTCTTTTTGTTTAGTAAATTTGTTCCACTATGTGATAAAATTACATATTTTTCATAGAGACAGAGGTCGCATATTTTTGTTGTAAGATTATAGGGTCTGCAACGTTTAATTATTTTCCACGTTAAGATAGGTTTTATGTTTTGATCTTTCAAGCTCCATACTTCCTTTGAAAGTTCAGTGTCGTTTCTGTATTTAACTGAAGCAAAGGATTTTAGATGATTAGCGTATCTTAATTTAAATGATGTGTGACTAATATCAAAATATACTTTTTTGTTACCTTCATTATTAATTGTAGCTTGGTAAAGAATATTGTTGAACAAACACTGTTTGTTTAATGGAAAAATTGATTTATTTACACAGTTACATTGCTTGGTTTCTATTTGCTTGTTGTTGTGCAATATTTTATTTTATTGTGTGAGTTGATTTTTTTTTTCTTCTTATGTCTTTAACATCTTAAAAAAAACACGACTTTTAGTGTTGAGCCTATTATAACTATGAGAATAATTGAACTTTAAACATTGCGATTTTGTAGCAATGTGTCGCTAGCTACATATTGTAGCTTTGTAGCTAGCTACAAAATATCCACAAATCTATAGCTGGTTGATAGCTACGTATCAAAATGTTTGGACAGCGATTTTATTACGATATGATGCTAGCTAAAATAGCCTGTGGGTCTTTAGCTTATCAAGCTAGCTGTCCTCGTAGCCAAATCGCTGTGTTTATCTTTACAAAAATCGATAGCTTTTCGCTAACTTTAAAAAGCTAGCAATCTTCGTGTCCAAATCACTGTCTTTATTGTTACTAATATAGCTAGGTATATATATATATATATATATATATATATATATATAATATATATATATATATATATATATATATATATATATATATATATATATCAACCATGATGTATACAATAAAATCGAAATTAACGGTACTGCAGATTGTTTCATAACTCTAAAAGACCATAAAGAGAACTTCCAAGATAAACCAACTGTTAGACTTATTAATCCTGCTAAAAATGAGATTGGAAGAATTTCAAAATCTATTGTATCCAACATTAATTCCGAGCTGAGAAAGAAGCTATTTTTGAACCAATGGCAAAACACTCAAAATGTTATACATTGGTTTTAAACCATAAAAGAAAAGCCATTCTGTAAGTTCTTAGTCTTTGATATTAATGATTTTTATTCATCGATTAATGAAAACCTAGCAATGGAACTACCTGGATTAAGAAAAAGGAAGGATTATTCGATGTCACTATGGGCCTTTGGTGGCGCGGAGATTTGCGAATTAGTTAGGATTTTTATTTTGCATCAAATCTCGCAGTTTTATGATAAAAGCAATTTCGGTATATATCGAGATGATGGACTAGCTACGTTTAGAAATAAAAGTGGTCAGGATATGGAGAGGATAAAGAAACATTTTGTACAAATTTTTAAAAATAACAATCTTCTTATCTCTATTAAATTTAATCTCAATTTAACGCTAAACCTTAACGATGGTTCTTTTCAACCATATTGCAAACCAGATAATATACTGAATTATATACATATTAGTTATAATCATCCACCGAGTGTAAAAAAAAGTATTCCTAAGACTATTGAATTAAGATTATCAGCAGCATCGTCAAGTGAATCGATTTTTAAAGAAAGTATTCCTTCTTATCAAGAAGCCTTGAAAAAATTGGGTTACAATTGCGAACTTGCATACCATCCAAGTATAAAATCAACAAACGGCAACCATAAACGCAAGATAATTTGGTATAATCCTTCTTTCAGTGCAAATGTTGTTACAAAAATATGTAAATGTTTTTTGAACCTCATCGACCTCCACTTTCCAGTTAACCACAGACTTCGTAAAATATTTAACAGAAACACAATCAAAATAAGTTATTCCTGCATGCCAAACATAAAATCCATTATCAACTCTCACAATAAAAGCATTTTACATAAGGAGGCAAAAACTAATGAAATGCAACTGCATTGACAAAACCAAATGTCCAATGAACAATCATTGCCTTTCCAACAACATTGTTTATCAGGCCACCATCTATTCAAACAATCCGGAATATAATGAAAAAGTGTATTTTGGACTTAGCGAGACACCTTTTAAAGTTCGGTATGCAAACCACTTAAAATCTTTTAATGCAGTTAGGTACAAGAACGATATAGAGCTATCAAAAGAAGTATGGAAATTAAAAGAAAAAAACTTAACACCTTTTTTCAGATGAAAGATTGTTAAAAAATACAAACCATACAATCCAACAGCAAGAGCTTGTAACCTTTGTTTGAACAAGAAGTTCCAAATTTTGATGTATAAAGGAGAAAACCTATTAAGTACAAGGAGTGAAATAATATCGAAGTGGAGACACAAAAATAAGTTCTTTATTTCCTCTTTTGATACCGAATATTGATCCTGGTTGCTTTACGTCACGTTTACGTCACGTTATACTTTCAAAACTTTTAAAATTTTGTTTCCACGGAGTCATTAGAACTCACGCCACCGTAATTCTAATTGTAATTTTAACGTTTAATCTTTAATTTTGTAATATATGGTTGATGATTGCCGTTAGGCATGAAACTTAAAGTTCCATAATAAAAGTTTTATATATATATATATATATATATATATATATATATATATATATATATATATATATATATATATATATATATATATATATTATATATATTAATATATATATTGTAATAGAAAACATTACTCAGATAAAATAGTAGTTGTAAAACTTTTGCAACTATTATTTTATTAATTTTGGCTTTCTACTAACTAGTTAAACTAAACTCCATTTATTTTGCAATAACTTTTTGATATGCGTTTTAATAAATGTTAAATCATAAAAAAAAAACTAGTAATATCTAAATCCTCTAAGATATTCGCTTTAAAGCATTTTGTCTGTCTCCCCCTGTTTTTTTTTCAATTACTTCGTGTCTATAAACGTGTAATCTTATTTGTATCCAATATAACTTAAGATGGGGAAATCCCATTGGTTAGTGACCAAGGCAACCGATACGGTGGAAATCACGCTTGGAGATTTTTTTTACAGGTAATAAAATTAATATGTAGAATTAAACGCTGTGTTGTAAAGTAAAATCGATATCTTTAGTTTTAAATTTTTTTGTTCAGGGTAAGTAAATTTCAGTTTAAAGTTTACTTTCTTCTCGATCTTTACTTTCAGAGGAAGTAAACTTTCAGTTCGAAGGTGAGTCGAGTTAACGCTATTAAAATCTACTGTATAAATATATATTATTTTAAGCAAACAAATAATAAAATAATGATAACGTAGTACTATCACGTTTTTGTTATTTTAATATTACTAATAGTATTAATAAAAAAATAAATATTATAAATAGAAAAAATAGATTAAGTTAAAATAATCAAAGTTTTCTCCAAATAAAAACTTTTTAAATTGCAACTCCAAAAAAAAAACTTTTTAAGTTACAACGATAGTTGGCCTTCAGTTGTATCATAATTCCCTTTTGATGTTTGGCTTTCAATTGTATCATAAACTTATGCATTGTTACAGTATTGTGATTTGCGTAATTTAGGTTTTGTTTTGTTATATGCAGACATGCATGCATGCATCTATCCGTACATACATGCATATACAAACATACATGCATACATACATGCATACATACATACATGCATACATACAAAAATACACACATTTAACATATTATTCCTGTCTGAACAGCATTAGTTACCACTTTAAGTATGTTAACAAATAATCACTTAATATACTGCTCAAATTATAAAAGCGTGCTTATTTGTGATAAGTTGGAAAAAATAAGTTTAAATACTTTATATGGATATGAAAAATATATAGAAGTTGCTGATATCCAGGCAGAAATTAGAAAAACGATGTATATATATATATATATATATATATATATATATATATATATATATATATATATATATATATATATATATATATATATATTTATATATATATATATATATATATATATTTATATATATATATATATATATATATATATATATATATATATATATATATATATATATATATATATATATATATATATATATGTATATATATATATATGTATATACTTTTCCAAAACGCATATTTAAATAATAAAATGGCATTATGAAGACCTGTGTGTGAAGAGTAGAACTGTTTTTTTGTAATTATTTAACTTTTTCTATATTAATTGCTCAACATTTGTATCAAGCAGTATTTACCATAAAATATTTTCATAATATTTTATATTATATTAAATAATTACAAAAAACAGTTTTACCCTTGTCTCTACACACAGAGCTCCATAATGCCATTTTTTTAATTAAATTTTGGAAAAGTTGAAGCAAGAGTTTACCAAAATTTCTTTCTGGCAATATCCTGTTTGCAGATTAAGACTGAGCATTTTTTTATTATTATACTATATATATCTTTGTATTATTAATGTAACACTCAATGATATATGTAAATAAAATTAATTAAATGCATTAAAGATTTGAAAGTCAAATTTTGTGAAGTTTAAAGTAGTGAATAAAGCAGTAAAAATAATTGACAGTTAAAAAAGAAAACAGAGCAATATATTGCAAACGAGTTTAAATATCTTGCTGTGAAAATAAACAAGGCAGAGTTGTCTTTGTTGTTAAAGAGGCAAAAAATTTATAGAAATAATGAAATCTCCCAATTTAACTAGAAAAATCTATGATGCAAAGAGAAATATTACTATACTTTAAAAGTTTTAAAAAGACATCAGAAAACAAATAACACACAAGTTTGTTAACATGTTCTGTTGTAGTTAAAAGAAGTATGAGAAAGCTATTTTAAAAAGTATGAAAAAAAGAGAATGGTTGTGTTAGGAAGATGGAGATTTCTATAATCTTTAAATGTCAACTAATTCTTTTTCAACAGATATCTTCTGTAACCAGTAGAATTTTTTTAATTTTTTATTAAATTAAGTTGGTATTTATAAAACTACAATAAAAGCAGAACTTTCTAAATTTTCAAAAACCAAAACTGACACTTGGACTTTAATGATCGCAATACAGAGGGTTTGGGTTTGAACGGGCAATCTATCTATTTAAAGAATTTTTTTTTTTTTAGTTTTTCAACTTTCTCTGGTCTTATTAATTTTTTTTTTTTTAATAACATAATATTCCTATTTTATGGGGAAAATTAAAGGCAACAATGTAAGAGTATGTGCATATATATATATATATATATATTTATATATATATATATATATATATATATATATAATATATATACCAAGTCCTCAGTTAATTTAGTTCTACTTCCTTGTAGCAGCTGGCTATAAAGTAGTCAATGTAGCATCACTCCCTTGTAGCAACAGGCTATAAGATAGTCAATGTATCAGCACTTCTTTTTAGCAGCATGTTTTCAAAATATGTTTTAAAAAAACAAAAACTAAAACACTAATAATCAATTTAAAAGATTTTCTAGTCATTATTGTTATAAAAAAGAATAAAACTTAATGTACTTCTGCATTATTTGAATTGTTTTAACTTTTAGACAACATTAAAATGTAGCTTAATTGTTCAAGTTGCTTAAATGTTGTTGAAAGAGACTTTTTTTTACCATAAAAGTCTCTTTTGGCTATGATATAAATATATATATATATATATATATATATATATATATATATATATATATATATATATATATATATATATATATATATATCACAGTACCACAGGGCAGTCTATTATATATTAGGTATATTAGTATATTAGTGTATTATATATATTAAGTATATTAGGTCCATTTCTATTTTCTATCTTTGTTTCATCTATATATCATATTATAGCTAAACTCGGTACCAATCATCATCAATATGCTGATGATACCCAACTTTATACTGTCATCAACCCAGGCAAAAATAGCATTAACAAAATCAATGTTTGTGCTAATGCAAAGTGGTTTCTAGAAAATGGACTTAACCCAAATAAAACAGGTGTTTTATTTGCGGTAGTGGTGTAATGGTAAAGCGCTCGCTTCATAAGCGAGAGGTTCCGAGTTCGATTCCCACCATGTCCCTGGTAGTACCGCACTCAACTTGTTTCTCCACGCAGCGGCCTTGTTCGTCAAGGTTCGTGTTTTGGAGTTATAGAGTTGAGAGAGGGTTATAACCACTATTAAGTAGCCTCCTCATCTGTAGTGGCTTTATCGGCCTTGAGGAGGTGAATAACAAAAAAAAAAAAAAAAAAATTGGATCTAGAAAACAAATTGTTTTTTCTGGAACAATACTAACTATGATAAATTCAGTAAAAATCCTTGGTGTCACCCTAGATTCATCACTCTCTATGGACAAGCACATAAACAACACTATTGAATCCTGCAATTACCATATTCGTGCACTTTGCCACATTTGTCCATGTATGACTAAAGAAGCTGCAAATACAATTGTATGTGGCATTGTTAACTATCAGCTTGAGTATTGTAACAGTCTTTTATCTGGTACTTATCAAAAAAATATTAAAAAACTCCAACGAATTCAAAATAGCTTATCTCGAATCATTTTCCATTCTCCTATTCATTTAAATTCAGAAATATTGCTGAAATCTCTTCATTGGTTACCAATAAATCAAAGAATAATCTATAAGATATCAGTTATCGCATATAAATTTTAGAATAGAAAAAAAATAATCTATAAGATATTAGTTATTGCATATAAAATTAGCTAAATCTCCTGCTTATTTATTTGAACTTCTAGAATTCCGAACTTTAAAACAAAATACTAGATCATTAGACAGTTGTCAACTTACACGTCATCAATAAAAAACTTCTCTGGGCTTAAATTCTTTTTGTATGACTGCACCTAGAATTTGGAATGGTTTATCTATGAACACGCAAAACTCAACGTCTTTAGAAACATTTAAAAAAGACTAAAATATGAGCTTTTTATAAATGCTTTTTCAAACTCATAGCTAACTTGTTTTAGTGCTTCTGAATTACTTCATCACTATTGTGATTTTTGTAAATAATCGCGCTTTAATCTCTAATTATTATTATTATTATTATTATTATTATAATTATTATTATTATTATTATATATATATATATATACACATCATTGGCCATAAATTAAAGCTCGCTTTTTTTTTTTATAAAACATTAATTCAAAATAAAATGAATTGAAAATAAAACTTTTTTATATTTTATTTTTTAATATTATAAGTAAAATCTATATACATTATGGAAATCACAAAAATAAATTTAAACATAATGGTCTTGATACCAAAAAATGAAAAATAATGAAACATGTTATAATATTTAAAAAAAAAGATTAGACAAAAGTTAAGGTTATATTTCAAATAATATATAAGAACAACAATTTACAAATGGAAAACCATAAAAAAAAGCATTCTAATGTTTTGTAGAACCTCCTTTCTCATGTAAGCATTGGTTTACTCTCTTTATCACCAAATTTACATAAATTTCTTTTTTCCTTTTGTAAAAACTTTCTAAGAAATAAATTTGTTGAAAGATTATCTTCTCTTGAAAAAAACATAGTTGTGAAAATAAATATAAACACAACTAAATTTATTTGTAATTTAAATTTAACATAGTATGAAAGTTTTATCAAATAGCGTCATTTTTTAAGTTCAAAATACATAAAAGGTATTTTTTTTTACCATGTCTTTTACTTTGATATATAGGTAAAAATAATATCTCATTTATTTGTCTTTCCTATATTAGATTTGTACAGTACTCATATTAGTTTTGTTTTTAAAATTGAATTTCATTCTGGAATGGTTTTAATATTTATGATATTAATTTGCTGCTATATACACACCTCTCTGATAAACAAACAGAGAATTTGAGTGTCCAATAAGAAAAAAGCTCTAAACGGCTAGTTTTAAAACAGAAGAAAGTAAATGGTATTCTTATTTGTCTAGTTTTTTTCCTCAAACATCAGTTTTTTGGAATTCATTTCCTTTATCTTGTTTTCCTGATTCGTATAATTTGCAATATTTTAAGTCATCTTTCAATCGTTATCTTGCTCTATAAACTTCATCTTTTCTCTTCCAGTAACTTTCAACTCTAATAGTGGTTGCTTGCAGCCTTGTTGGAAGCAAAGATGTTGTGTATATATATATATACATATATATATATATATATATATATATATATATATATATATATATATATATATATATATATATATATATATATAGCGAAGATGTTAAAAAATATATATATGTATATATATATAATAATATAAATATATATATATATATATATAAGCGAAGATGTTTAAAATATATATATATATATATAAATATGTATATATATATATATATATATATATATATGTAAATATATATATATATACATATATATATATATATACATATATATATATATATATATATATATACATATATGTATATATATATATATATATATATATATATATATATATATATATATATATATATATATATATATGTATATATATATATATATGTATATATATATATATATATGTATGATATATGTATGTATGATATATGTATGTATGAATGTATAATATATATATTGGCAATTCCATTTTTAACTTACCTTACATGCGCAACAACTTTATCAAATATTTGCCTATTTAAACTGTAAATTAAACTTTTAGCTATTTTGTATAAAAGCTGTTAGTCTAAAGAAAAAAATAAGCTATAAAGTTTTAAGTCTGGCCAAAAGAGGGCAAACTTATTACTGAAAATGCAACTTAACTTACGTTACACGGAAAACAAGGTAAAAATTGCTTCAACTTTTAGGTCAGATTTCTGTGAATCAGTAAAGCGGTTTGTTTTAGAAACTTTCACAAGTTGTTGAGAATTCTGGTAAATTTATATATATACAAAATATATATATAAATTTACCAGAGGTGACCGGTAAAAGAAGATACACAGGTTTTTTTGATACTATATATTTAACTTACGTTACATCACTTATGTTACCGAGCAATTATTATCGTGGATTTTTTATATCTTTTATTAAGAGTTAGAGTTACGTAACAAAAGAATTGCAAAAGTATTAAATTTATTCATTAAAATTAATTAACAAAAGAAATTTTAAAAAACTGGTGTGCACTCTTCCTGAGTGATTTTTCATAACGTTTATGAAAGTTATCAAATTGAAAACAGTTTTTCCGCAAGACCAAGAGCAACTTAAAAAAATTATTTTATTATTACAACTTTATTAAGACTTATTTGAGTATAAGAAAATCTTTAGTTTGTCAAAATTTTTACTTACACTTCTTACGTTTATGCATATTGCCTTATTTTCATTAGGTTGAATTTTTAAAATGCTGCAAAGTATTTACATTTAAATCTTTTAAAGTATTTGTGACATAAAAACTGCTATCACAGTTTAGGAGGGAGAGTGGTTCAGGTGTATGTGATCGTTTGTGACAGTAAGAAAGGGGTAAAGAATTGACAAATATAGGGTGACATGCTTTATAGATGACTACCCTTAATTGCATTTAAAAACAATTTGTTATATTAAAACAAAAACAAAAAAGGTTCAAACTGATTTTTTTTTATATTATGAGAATTGCAATTAAATCTTTTTTTTTAATGTTTGAATAAAAATATCATATGATTATTTTTTTAATTTATTTATGTATATTTATATGTTAATTCATCAATGTATTTCTCATTGGAATCAAATAATACCATTTATAAAAAAAAAGATTTTAACTAAATACCCTATATTACTAACATTCTTCTTCTCAATCGCAACCAAATTAAGAAATTTATATTTGAGTATATATTTAATGAATATTAATTTTATCTTTTATTATTATTGCTTTTTTTATATTACTGTATTTTTAAAACTATTATTACTTTTATTTTATACTGTCTTTTTTAACTCTACTAATGCTACTATTATCATTAATTTATCTTTGCTTTTCAAATCTTATTAATGTTATTTATAATGATAGTGATAGTGATTCAATTGTAGTAATAGTTTTTATTGTCTTAATTTTTGCAATTGTTATGTTTATTTTATTAATTTCTGTCATATAAACTTTACTATAATTATTTTTACCATTGTTTTTATCATTAGTTATAATTTTTAGTAAAGTCATCATGATATAGTTACTATTTGTTTTTTTATTCACATTATTATTAATATTATTATTTTTATTATATTATTGTTGCAATTATTATTATCATCCTAATTTATTAGTGCTTTATTTTCCTTACTTTCTTTTTTCTTTTTTTTTTTCTTTATAATTTTTTTTTTCTTATTTATAATTCTTTCTGTGTTTTGTTATTTTTTGTTTTTTTGTTTTTAGGTATCACTCCATTGACTAGTTTTTAACTATATGAGTGACACCTAACTTTATTTATGTGAGTTTATAAAATATTATTGTAAATTTTCATATTTTATGGTTAAATAAATGGATGTAAGTGTCAACCAAAATAAGAATATATAAACAAATAAAAAAAAACAATTTAAGTAATTTTAATTAACATTAAAAAATAAAATATATTTTTTCTATATTCTCCAAATATAAAAGTTTCAGCTAGAACATTGTCAAGCCAACGTGAATTACTTAATGACGTAATTCATTTCGTAAACGAAAAAGCTTTAGTAAATGCATGTAGTTTCAACTTACATTACACAAATTTAAAATAAAAATGTGCTTTAACTATGCATCGTTATTTAAAACTTTAAATGTAAAAACATAATATTTAATATTCTTTCGCATATCTTATTAAAAAACTTAAGTTTTTAAACTTAACTTTGGAAAAAACAAAACTCTGTCATATTTTTGTTAACTTACGTTATATAAAAATTGCAAAAGTTTTTTTGTTATTTTGCAGAAATATATATATTTTATAAAGTATAAAATCTGACCAACAACAATTTAAACATGTTAGCTCCATTTTCACGCTAAATTAATTTTGATTATGCAAATAAATTCATGTTTAAAATAACATTTTACAATGATACTTTTTTTATCATGCGACAATGAGAAAAACCGTAACTTTTGGAAGCAAAAAATGACCTAAATTAATTAATTTTAGTACTAAAGGTGTATTTTAAATAAACTTTTATGTGTCTACATCAATATTCATTTGCTAAAAGTTGACCAAAAAGAGGATGAAGTTTGACTACTTTTTCATTTTCCGCCATGGAATTGCCCATTTATAATATATATGTATATATATTTATTTATAAATATATAAATTATGTTAGTGTATTCTACAAAGAGAGTGCTCAATGTTCTTAAAGAACAGAGCAATAATAAATTAGTAAAAACAATTATCTATTTTTTTTCTTTCTTCTACACAGTGTTTCTCCATCAATAGGTTCATCAGGAAAAATCATTCTTCTTGATGAACCTACTGATGGAGAAACACTGTGTAGAAGAAAGAAAAAATTAGATAAGTGTTTTTACTAATTTATATATTTATTTATATATTGTGTATATATATGTATGTATAATGTATTTATATATCTATACATATATATACATATAAATATATATATATATTTATGTGCTTATCTATTTATGAATCAAAATATATGTATATTTGCTTTTATATATAAGTAAACACATAAATATTATACAGATACGCAAGTATATAACATACATATATGCTCATAACAGTGTGTGCATTATAATCAATACTAAATACATTTCATTTTATAATAAAATTCGTTTTAAAATCTAATAAGTGTATAAATAATATATGTAAATTTTTTTATACAATAAAGGGATAAAGTATATAAATTTGATATAGTATATATTATAGCTTATTTATTATAAAAGTAAACTTATTTTTTAATGCTTGTTTTGATTGGATACCACTTTTTATTTTCTTCATATAATTGAAAATATTTTAACTGTAGGGTATAGCAGAGATATAACTTAATTTACTCCTGCCGTTTACCAAACGGAGACATAAGAATATGAGTTTATTTTGATGCTGGTGGTTCAAACTGCCATTTTAATCTTAACCAGGAGAAAGCTTATTGCAGGGTTTATTGGAGAGATGTGAATATGGCTGCTGATATATATATATATATATATATATATATATATATATAATATATATATATATATATATATATATATATATATATATTATCGTGCAAAAGTCTTTGGTTAGTATGTGAATCATCTAAAAAAACAGATTATACTCATTCATTTTTACAATTCAATATCTTTCTCAACAATATTTTAATGGTCTATAAACAAGAATTTTTTAATAAATATCAGATATACACAACTTTTATTTAGATTTTACTCTTGTCAATATGACCACCTTAAGCGCAGATGACAGCTTTATGGAGATTTGGCATTCAAGAGAGTAATTTTTCAAATGTTTCTTAACTTAAATTTTTCCAGGCATCTTGAAGACATTTCCAGAGACTATTTGCGTTAGTTAGGTACATTATGCATACCCTTTTATCCAGCACATTGCGTATTTACTCTAAAAAGTTTATATCAGTTGATTGTAATAGCCAAGTCATGATTTTAAGCACTTTCTGCTTTTTTTCATCTTCCAAAAATTTGAACATAATAAAGAAGTATGCTTAGAGTCATTGGTTTGTTGAAAGACAAACCCTTTACCAATGTTATATTTTCTGGTTTGTAGCCCAGCAGTATACCAACTGGGCTACATGATCACATGAGAAAGCAACAAGTATTGCTACAATATTGAGTATGACCTAAGACTTTCGCATGCTAGTGTATATATATGTGTGTGTGTGTGTGTGTGTGTGTGTGTATATATATATATATATATATATATATATATATATATATATATATATATATATATATATATATATATATATATATACACACACCTATAGTATCACTTACGGGGACATTAGCATTATTGAGGGACATTTTAGTATACCCTTTAATTTTTTG
>NC_088925.1:51137500-51202500 GCF_038396675.1 Hydra vulgaris
CCAGTTTGGTACGTATATCAATTGATGGAGGTCAAGGATTTTTTAAAGTAATTGTAAATGTCTTTGATAAAACCAATAAAAATGAGATTTACATTGACAGTGGAGTTAAAAGGTGTTTTATTCTTGCTATTATTGAAGATGTTTGTGAAGACAATGGAAATTTGCAGAAAATCTTGAGCAGATTAAATCTGGATAATGTTACATATCACCTTGCATTTGACTTAAAATGTGCTAACAGCATTTTGGTTTGTCTTCTCATTCAGGTAAATATGCCTGCTTGTGGTGTGAAGGCGAATGTTCTCTAGAAAGTGGTACTTCAAGAACGTTAGGTTCTTTTGATCATTGGTACAACTTATTTGTTGAAAATGGGGCAAAGCGGTTAGAGATAAAAGATTTTTTAAATGTTATTAGTCCTCGACTCGTTTAGTTAGATAAAAATGCTGAAGACGAAATTCATCACTTAGTCCCTACCACCAGATTGTGACATTACTTGGTAGACTACTTTTAGATCATTGGTCTCTTTTTAAAAATTTGCTCAAAGAACATTATATCTTACTTCGACGTTATCATGGGATAGGCTTTGATGGGAATAACTCCGATAAACTTCTGGAAAAAGTAGATATTTTAGAGAGAGATGTGTTAGCATCTCAAACTAATTTATTGCCTATAGTTCATTGCCTCAGAAAGTTTGCAAAGGTTAAAGAGTGCACCTTTGGATACGAATTAGGCAGCAATGCTTCTTTAGTTATTGAAGAGTTCAAAGTATCATTTTGTGACCTACTGCAGTATGCAAAAATACGTTTAAATACAGAGCTGAAAGTTACCTGGAAAGTCCATATTGTTGTCTGTCATATTCTCCCATTTGTAAAGTTTAATTGTTGCTCTCTAGGATCATATGTTGAACAGACTGGAGAAGCTGTTCATAGTGCCTTCAAACCAAGTTGGTCTCAATACAAGCAAAGGATTGAACATAAAGATTATGCTAAACGATTGAAATCTGCTATTACCACTTTTTGCTTAGATAAGGTTGTAATATAAAAGTTGTTGCGTTATTTTTATTGCATTTATTTCTTTTAATTATTACTATAATGGTGTAAAAGGAGTTTAAATCACTTCAATTTAAGATTAGTAAGAAAAAGTAAGGATTGTTTTAAGGTGGATAATGAAAGATTAATTAAAAAATTTTTTTTTTTGAAAGGAGGTAATATTATCATATAGGGGGTAACTTTATCACTTGACTGATAATTTTTAACTTTATCACTTGTAAATAGGGTAAAAAAATAAGTTTTTATATTACTTCTGATCGGCTTTAGATTTGTCCAATACAAAAAAATAATATATCTAACCAGCACTTATCTTAATATGAAAAAAAAATTAGAGGTGGAAAAAAGTTGAACCTGGCGGTCTTTATGGTTGACTGTGTTATATATATTAGAGGTATCCACTATGCAAAAAATTTTTTAAGACCACCCAGATTGAATTTTTTTCTGGTGTTTGTGTTTAATGTAAAAAATTTTTCACTAAATTTTAATAACTATTCTAGAGCCCCCAAGTCTCTAGTATTTAAAAAAAAAATTTTCAAATATGAGAGACCTGGTAAATGTTCAATAGCTTTGCAGGGGCTCTAGAATAGTTATTAACATTTAAAAATATTTTTTACATGGTACACAAAAACCAAAATGGGAAAAAAAAATTCAATTTAAGCAGTTTTGAAAATTTTTTTGCATATATATATATATATATATATATATATATATATATATATATATATTCATTTATATTTTACAAATAAACTATTTTATATGCATAAAAAAATTATAGGAAAAGGATATTGTCATTGGTGTGATACATCAGGGTCTAATGATAATAGACAGGAAAGTCATCATGATGGAAATGAAAATTTATTTGAATATCAATTATGGATTCATGGAGGCACCTCAGTTAAATTTCAAAGTGAAGCTGGACAAAGTTTTCATCGGTTCAAGTTTACTCTTCCTGTCATTTTACCAAGTTCTTTTGAGGGACCCTATGGTCATATTCGATACCTAGTATCTGGTAAGATGTTTCAATTGGTTAAAAAATTAATAGTATAATGAGTACTAAATAATAGATTTTTAAATCTAAATTATTTTTTTAACAAAATGTGAGTGGCCCGCTTGCGCAGATGATTAGTATTTTTGCAGGTTTTTTGATATTTACATAAAAAAGCTCATGTACAAAATAATGATTTTGATAATTGGTTATGTTTTATTAATAGTTTTGTTAGTTATGCGGTAGTGGTGTAGTGGTAAGAGCGCTCGCTTTGTAAGCGAGAGGTTACAAAGCTTACATATATGAGTAGCCTCCTCGACTGTAGTGGCCCCCCTCGGGCCTTGGGGAGGTGAACAATCTTAAAAAAAAAAAGTTGCATTGTAATGTTTTGTATCATATCATAAATACATCATAGAAACAATAATCAGCAACGGTTGTTTTTCTGGCATTTATTTATTCAAGCATCATAATGTTTTCTAGAGAAGTTGTTAGAAGAATGTTGCATTTGACCAAACATTTTAAATTATTTTAATATATATTTAGATATAGATTGTTTTTTCACTAAAACAATTGGTTAATTTATAAATATTATTTTGTTTCGCCTTTCTTCTTATTTTTATATATAAAAAGTTCATTCCTTTTTCTTTGTAAAATTTTCTTTTTCTAATTTGAAAAGTTATAAAATTGCTTGAAAATCTAAATAGCCCCAAGAGAGAGAGTGAGTAATTAAAAGAAAAAGATATTATTCAGTTTATTTTGAAATGTCAAAACACTAGAAAAATCGAGTTTTCAAGTTTATTTAAGACATTAAAAAAAAGTTTTCAATAACAAATTTTTTTTCTTAGAGATACTCTCAAAGATGTTTTAACGAATAAATAATATTTTGCTTTTTTATTATTATTGTGTAATTACGCTATATTTATTAAAGTGATATTGTATTTTATATGTACTAGATGATTTTTACTATTTTTGTTTATATAAGCAAAATATGACTTCCAAACCTAAATAACATTAATAAATTTTAAAACCTAAATAACGTTATTAAATTTAATAAAACAATAATAAACTTTGCTGTTTTAAAAAAATAATAATTGTATTTTGCGCAGGCTTTTCTTAGCTTGTGTACACTAAATTTCACTGGTGTGAAGGCATGTCCGGGCATTTGCCCATTCTTGCTAAGGCCTGAAACATAATATACTATATTTTCAACTTTTTTTGGTGTGGCTCATTTAATTTTGGACAGCACCGTATGTTTATTGCGTATTCAGTTAGGCGTGTCTTTTACACATAAATTTTCTTACACTGGAACTCTTGTTCTGTCTGTCAAATTTTCTATAGAATTAACAAAAGAAAGTTTGTACTCTCAAGTTTTATGTTGAACAGCAAATTTAAGAAACAAGAGTTTTTTTTTTAATGTTTCACCAAAATATTTGCATTTGGAAATACTGACATAAAAGGCAACCTTTTTTAAATTTAAAAGTGCCAATCTGAATCTCTAAATATGTTGGCATTTCAAATATATTTGGTCATTAAGTTTTCAGAATAGCGTATAAATGTCAACATTTATATGCCATCCTAAAAATGATTAAAAAGGTGTCCCAAAAAAATTAGTACCTCTCAAGCTTTTCTCATTCTCTAAGGTTCAAATAGGCTTTAAAAAATTGTTAATTTAATAGAGTTATCTTTAAAACTTCATTTTATTAAAAAAACTTTAAAGGAAAAAAACATGTATTTTAGGAACTCTCTTAAAAATATATATTTCTGGTTTAAAAAGATAAATATTATTGAGTTGCTTCTTTGTCAAGTCCTTTTTTAGTTTCTTTTTGTCTCTGGTAACAAGCATGAGATTCTGTTTCATGTCATCTAACCTGTAACCTCCAACAAAATCCTGCATCAGTCTGATATTGCTTTCCACACAGTTGTTTCCACAAAGGTTCTTGAAATTGGTTGTATGTGTCAATACACATACAACCAATTTCAACAACCTTTTAAATAGATCAATGGGAACATCAGCTACTTTGAGCAGGATTCAGTTTTGTGAATCTACCAGTTTAGTCAATTCTGTTGACCTCGTAATAACCAGTAGCTTTGTTTTTCCCATATAAAACTGCTTGAGGACATCATACTTGACCGATATCTCCAACATCTTAACATTTTCTTTACCTTTTTATCATCAGCTAGGTTCAGTATAACTGTTCTGTTAAGTACCAAGAATGCCACTGCATGCTGACAAGAGGGTTCTAGTTTTGGGTAGTTGTTCCTTATTTCAAATGATGGTATGATAATATACTTTAACTATACCTGGCTTCATGACATGCTCCAGTTTGATAAAAATGAAACCGTGGTGTATCTCGTCATAAATAGAAGGTAACTAGTTCACAGACCTTCTTGTAGTCTTCCCTGTTAAATGTCTTTGTGGTCAATGCATTTTTGAAAAACTCTAAGGCCTTACTTCAAATGTTGTACAGAGATGATCCAGCCTGTAACTCATTCCAATCAAACCTGATGATCTCCTCTATCTTTCCACCTCTTCCTTGGTGCTTGGCCAGTCTTTCTGCAGTCTTACATATAGTGCTCTCCTAGGCTCTTTTGTTTTCTTTCAAGTAAAAGCTTCCCCTCAAAATTTTGATTATACCTCATCTTATCTGGTCTCCTAATAAATAAAATAACTTTATCACTTATGTAATTAAATTTTTATTTATCCTAATTTTTTTTTCTACTAGTTATTCTTATCTAGATCTTCAATCTTCTTGAATCTCTTTCAATGAACATAGCTTTAGGAGATGGGAGATGGAATCCCAGTTTAGATTTCTTAGATGGATGAGTTTTTAATACTTAGTATGGAGCTTATCCCTTAATAATATAAAAAGCATTATTTCTTAAGTTAGTTATCTATGTATGGTTCCTTTTTTTGATTATGTTTGTATTTAACTATTTTTTTGCTGAGTTGTTTATTTTTTATTTACATAATTAATTATTGCATTATTTTTTACCTGACAACAGCTCCAGAAATGATGAGTTCTCCAACCAGCCTTGTTCCACACATCCATTACAAAAGCAGTGACACATCTATGGCTGGGATTTTTATATAATCCACCCTTGCAGATTAGATCTTTGCCTGGGAACGTTTGAGAACAAGCTACAAAAGACTTAATATATTTAAACTTCAAAGATCTTGGAGATTTGACAAACTGTATATATCTATATGCACACCTCCAATGCTGGGGAGCTTTATTGTGGATATTTGATTGATAGGAAATATTTGAAGAAACAGTAGCCTTCTGGGATTAGTTTGTATCTTTCTCTTTTCTCCTTTATTTGTAGCTTTTTTCCGAAGACGACCTATTTTAGAAAATACTATGAAAATTAAATTATATAACATACATTCATTTATTCATTTCATCAGCTCAAGAATTTCAAAAAAGTGTGACCAAGTTTGAGTAATTATATTTATCTTTTTAATGGACCAACAGCAACTTAGGTTGGTATGCTTTTTTAAATATGTATAATGCTTATAAACATATCAAGTTTAAGGTTTTGTTAAAAATAAAACAAGCCAACGACAATTATATTGTTGAGCCTTACACTCAATACATGTTTTGTGTAATATGAGCAGACAGTTCTATTAATACCGGAATCCTTGTGCTTATTTAATGCATGAAAATCATTTAATGAAGTTGTTGTATTTTTTTTTGTGCAAAACAAAAATATTTATGTATCAGTAAAAGCATGTTTGTGAGCCTTTAAAAAACATGCATTAGACTTTTTGGGTAGGCATACCCTAACCTGTTTCAAAAATATGCTTATAAAAACATGCATTAGATTAATAGTATTATTATTCGATTTTGGCATAATCAATAAGTTTAACAAACGAAAAATACGAAAAAATTTCCTTACAAACTAATCCAAAATTGGCGTATTCTTATTCAAAAAGTTCAATTTTGTTAAGTTTTACAGATATCACTTTTTGATACTGATTTTTTTTCCATTGATTTTTAAACTCAAGGGATTTCAGAGAATGGAAAAACTTGAGAGGTAAAAAGAAAGATAGATAAAAAAGAATGTTTCTGGGACACCTTAATGTGTATATATATATATATATATATACATGCATGTGTATATATATATATGTGTGTGTGTGTGTGTGTGTTTGTGTGTGTATACATATATATATATATATATATATATATATATATATATATATATATATATATATATATATATATATATATATATATATATATATATATATATATATATATATATATATATATATATATATATATATATTAGGACTCATTTTGTTCATTTACAAAATAATTTTTAATTTTAATCTTCTGAATATTTTGTTTAAGTCTAGTAACTTTGTTTACAAGTACCTCATTTTAGGTTTATACAGTAACTAAAATTTTTTTTGTTGAAAAATAACAGCAAATCAAATACATATACTTATGTATAGTCCAAACAGTATACTATCAAATAGTGTACTGTTTGGACTATACATAACATAAATTATTTGTATAAGCATAATCTGAAGAAGTGCAATGTGTTTGTTAATGTAAGACTTATGACTGTGGCTTAGGTCTTACATTAACAAATACATTGTTTATCTAAGAGTTATGCCACATTCATTCAGCCTGAAGTTTCTTAAATTTAAGGCAAAATAAAGTCTAAATAATTAAATGTTTCTTGCTAATATTTATTATATATTGCCTAAAGTATTCCAACATATTTGTTTCCTGATAAAAACCTTTTAAAAAGATCCTTAAAAAAACTAGTTTTATAATTGTTTGCTTTATTTAAAATATAACTATGTAGGATTAGATTAGGCTTTGCAATATGTTTTGGCAATACGTTTTGTTACAATTATCTCTTCTTTATAAAGAGATTTTTTTTTCAAGAAATTCAGGAATGTATACTGTTGCTTGTTTTAATAACAGCAGATCTTGTATTGCAAAGCTTTATAATAAAGCTTCATGATAAAGCTTTGCAATATAAGATCTGCTTTTTCAACAGTGTGGAATTTAGTATTTTATTAATTCTAATAACAGTTTGTTATTTGATAAAGTTTATCAAATAACTATCATCAGGATTAATAAAATACTATATCCCACACTGTTGAAAAATTATGACATCACCAATGCTTCCCTGATAAAACTCTTGAACAAAACAAACAGCTCCATTAGGATTTTTTTTTTTTAATTTTATTATTATTCACCTCCCCAAGGCCGAGAAGGCCACTGCAGATGAAGAGGCTACTTTGGTTATAACCCTCTCTCAACTCTTTAACTCCAAAACACAAACCTTGACGAACAAGGCCGCTGCGCGGAGAAACAAGTTGAGCGCGGTACTACCAGGGACGTGGCGGGAATCGAACTTTATGATTTACAGCAATTAAACATTTCATGCTGCTGCAATGATGGTTATATGAAGGATAGCTATTACCCTGTTTTCTGTAATCACATGGTATTTACAGACAAATTTAGTGCAACCAACTGAGCATCTTATGATATTGAAATTTTAAAAAAATTGTTGAAGAAACTTTTGAAAATGTTGTCGAAGTGGAATGTGTCGAAGCATCAAAACTTCATAAACTTTAAAGTGACAAAAAAGAAAATCTATCTTGTAAATATGCTACATATGTAAGACTCACTGATACTCTACATATGACACTCTGCATATGAGCTGAAGTGACAATGTTATAATTATATTGAAGTCTTAAACAAGTGACAAGTTTTAAACATAAAAGAACATTTCTTTAATGTTTAAAACAAATGCTTTTGGTTTCTTTTGTTTAATATTTTTGGTTGTAGAATTCCGGTAATTTAATTCATATTTTGTTGGACCAAGAAAATTAAATAATTCTTTAAACTGTTAAATTCTTTAAACTGTTTAATGAAAAATTCACTTTTTATTTAATTATTGAGAATGGATGCAGAATTCATTGTGTTACACTTCTCATGAGAATTGCAGTCAATAATCTTATTTACTAATTTGATTTTGCAGAACCATTGCTTCTACTTTTGCTCCTAGAGTATATTTATCATAGTATGTCTCTATTATTTCTATTAAATTCATTATTAATGCTATTTAAACAGTCATTGGAGGTGTGAATCATTTCCAGTAAATATTTATCTCAAAATCTTCAGCTCTCATGAACCCATGTTTTTAAACTTAATGTTTTCATTTGTTTTTGTTGTTTTTGCCCTCATTCATTATTTCTTAAATATTTCCAAGTTTAGGAAACACTATAAAAAATGTTCCTGGATATAATATACCAGTATATTTAGAATCTGATCAGCAACTTCCCCAGGACCAGCGCTTCTTAGGATCTTTGTTCTTTATGTTGATGAAATTGTTTGTCCAAATAATAATTCCATAATCACTTGCGCTTCATAAAGTTGTTCTATTTTTAGAACAAAGACAGTACGCTGTTTACTGCTGTTGTTCTAAAAAGCCAATACAATTTGGTTAAAATTCTTTACACACATTCAAAATTTAAATTTTAAATACTTAAAATTTAAATTTTAAATACTTAAAATTAGGTTTGTTATAAATTTAAATGCTTTAAATTAAATAGTTATATTTGTTAAATATTCTTTTTTTTTAAATATTATTATTATACTTGTTAAAAACCCACTAATTAAACAAGAGAGGTAAATAAGAAATTGTATGAAAATTTTTTTGTAGATGCTCATCGCATTTACGAGTAGTATTTTTACATGGTTATGTTTGAATGAGTTTTATTCTGCCATTGCTGAAGTAAACTAAAATAAATTATATTAAAAGACATATAAAAGTTCTCAAAAGAAATATTATACTCTAATACATTGTGTATATATTACTGGTTTACAAAGATGCAGAAAGTCAAGGTGATTCCTATTACACAAATAAAGAACGAAAAAGTATTGTGGCGGTTCTTGTGAGTTTTTATTAACAGATCCAAGTACTTGCAGACAGTTTGCTCAATACTGCAGCTATCTTATTTATGTAAATCTAAATACAGATATCATATCAGTAACTCAGCAAATCAGCTGCAACTTAAAATCTATTTGGGCAACAGTAAACCTAAGTTTACCTCTTATAACTGACAAATCTATTAATAAAAAGTTAAAGATCTTTTTGTACTTGTAAGGGAATTAATTGCAAACACGGCAAACCAAGTGCCAATATATATATACAAACAAGCTCTTCAATATATCTGTGTGTTCCTGTTTATTTGATGTCTATCGTTGTAGTAACAAATAAGTGGTATAGTGGTAATAAGTAGTACTTGGCAAATAAGTGGCATTGTGTTAAAACTAGAAAAGTTATTAAAAAGAAAATGACCCCTTATTGGGTGGGCACTACATCAAAACAAACTTCCGTTAAGAGCTTTTTTAAAAAAAAATTTGATGTTGACACAACTGGGCCAAGAAACTTCAGCGGCAAAAAATGTGCTGAAAATATTCAGGATTCAAATAAAGTTTTGTTTGATCATCTTGAAAATCCATAGGTAGATGGTTATATTCCAGAAGAAATGCTAACAGGTCTTAGTTCCGATCAAAGACTATTATTTGAATATTGTATAGGTTCCGGTAAAGTTTTTTACCGGAACCTATACAATATTATAAATTAATATAAATTTAAAAGTATAGGTTCCGGTAAAGTTTCTGAAAAGGGACTGCTTATTAAATGAACTGCTTATAAAATTGGCTCAAATTTGTCTACTATGTTGTTCAAGTTTATGCTACAGCATGGTTCAAAATAAAAAATTCTAGGACTCTCTGCACATTATTTTTTCTACTATCACTCAAATAAATAAGCTCCTTTTAAATGATGTTATCAAGATACACAATTTTAGCTTTCAAACCCTACTAACTGAAGGCAACAGTATATTTTTATAGTAAAGTAAAATGTTTTTTTAAAAAAGCATATATGTGATAATTAGCCTCAATTTATATTTATAGAATAAACAAAGAAAGTTTGGAAATAAATTTGAAGAAAGTTCAGGAAATTTTAATGCTAATCACTGGTTGATTGACCTCAGTGTTGCAGAAGTTGCAAACGAGGCAATTGAGCCATTGACCCAAAAATGGGTTGATGACTAGATTGCCTCAAAAGACCAAGACTTTTTCCAGAGTGGAATCTGCATGATACTTGAAAAATGGGAGAAGATTATTGCTGCGGATCAACAATATTTTAATAGATCTGAGTCTGGTAGTCTTCTCAAAATTTACTGCTGATTTTTTTTTTTTTTAAATGTTCAATGCATACCCCCAATACTAATGCATACTTTATTGAGCAATCTGATGTCATACTGAAAAAGGGGGCTGATGAGGTCTTCAGTTCATACATCAAATGACTAAATAGTGAGGACATGCAAGGAGTGTCACTACACGGATGAAGGGTTTGGGTTGGGGCAGCAATCTTTTTTTTTTTAATATATTTTTTGTTTTTTCTTTTTCCAAAAAAAAATCACATGGAAAAAAGTGAGCAAAAAAAGTTAAAAAATGTATTGTAGAATATATATATATATATATATATATATATATATATATATATATATATATATATATATATATATATATATATATATATATATATATATATATATATATATATATATATATATATATATATATATATGTATGTATATGTATATGTATATATGATAAATGTATATATATATGCTATAGTAGAATATAGTATTATATATGCATACACATTAAATAAATAAATGGTAAATTTGGCTTATAAGTTAAATATGTTTTATTTATTTATAATCATTAAAAACCTTTTCTAAAAAGTTGAATTTTTTAAAAATTCTATTTGCTTTGTGTGACTTTTACATGACCAGCTTCCCACCCCTTCTTATTTATTTATTAGACTGGCATATATGTGTTTATAAAACATTGTTTCCAGGTTAGGGAGTTGAATGCTGGATCTTCTTGACTCAATGCATGGGTTTTGTTTGTGTCTCTGTTGTTATGACTAGGCAACTCATCTCTTAAAGAGGCTGATTCCATCAACAGCTGTAAAATATGAGAGTACTAACAGTGCCATGTTGCACATGGATGGTGTCCCAGTTCTGTTCACTAATATTTGTGGTCTTCGAAGTAACTTTTCTTCAGTTGAGTCTTATCTCTTACAAAGTTCACCAGACATACTTGCTCTTTCTGAGACTAATTTGAGTTCAGCTGTCTCATCTTGTGATCTTAGTGTTGATGGTTATCTTCCTTTAATTCGTAAAAACTCCAATAGTTACATGCTTGGCCTCGGCATTTACATTCGTAAGAATTCACCCATCTTAAAAATTAGGTTCTCGCGACTTCTGGAGAATCTTTAACAATATCTATAATAAGGGCAAATCTGTTATTCCACCACTCTTGCATGGTTCAGATTTTGTCATCTCACCTAAAGACAAAGCTGAATTGTTTGCTAAGAACTTTTCATCAACATCATCTCTTGATTCCACTAGTTGCGTTCTACCTGATATAGCTGACAAACAGGTTGATCCATTGCTTGACATTTGTATCGCTCCAGCCTCTGTATCTAAAGTGATTTCCTGCTTAGACTCTTTTACAGGTTGTGGTTCAGACAACATACCTGTTATAGTCTTGCAGAAGTGTTCTCCGGAGCTGTCGTCTATACTTTCAAAACTATTTAGCAAATGCTTATCAGAGTCTTGTTTTCCAGCTTGCTAGAAAACAGCATCTGTTATCCCTATTTTCTAAATTTCTGAATAGTGGTCTGACTCGTTTAACTACCATCCCATTAGTCTTCTTCCTATCATAAGCAAGGTTGTTGAGTCTTTAATTAACAAACACTTAATCTTGAATCTTGAATCTAATAACTTACTTTCTGATTATCAATATTAAATTCTATCTTCTCATTCTTCAGCTGATTTGCTAACAGTAATAATGAATAGATTTTATTGTGCATTATATAGATGTGGAGAGGTTAAGGCTATCCCTCTCAACAATTCTAAAGCTTTTAATAAAGTTTAGCATTCTGGTCTTCTCCATATTCTTTCTTCTATGGTGTATCAGGTAACATCTTTAAGATTATTAAATTCTTCCTTACCAATCGTAGTATAAAAGTGTTCTCGATGAACAGCACTTTTCTTTGTATCCTGTAACTTCAGGGGTTCCTCAAGGTTCTATCCTGGGCCCTATACTCTTTTTAATTTACGTTAACGATCTTCCAGAAATTCTCACATCTAAGGTGGCATTGTTCACTGATGATACTACCATTCATTTTTGTCTTGATAAGAAGCCAACACTCTCTGATTGCTTGGAGGGGGCATTTGAGCTTGAAAAGGATCTCACTTCTGCTACAGCATGGGGCTCTTAGTGGCTGGCAAATTTTAATTCAGATAAAATTCAATTTTTTTCAGCTAATCGTTATCGCAATAATCTAGATCTTCCTATATTTGTAATGTACTGGATGAGTCATCTTCATCTTCTAGGATTAACTCTTATTTCTGATCTTTCTTGGAAATCATATATCAAATTCATTGCAAAATTAGCATTTGCAAAGGTTGCATCTCTTTATTGTGCTTGCCACTTTTTTACTTCGGATTCTATTCTCTATCTCTATAAATCTCAAATCTGTCCTTATATGGAGTACTGTTGCCGTATCTGGGGTGGATCAATGATGCTCTTTTTCTTTTAGACAAGGTGCAAAAACGCATTGAAAACATAGTTGGACCTGCTCTTGCAGCCAACCTCCAACCATTATCGCATTGCCATAATGCTGCTTCTCTTTCTCTTTTCTATAAATACTATAATAGGTGCTGCTCTTAAGAGCTAGTGTCTCTTGTGCCATTTATTAAAGTTCTCTTGTTATTCGTCATTCAATTAAGTCTCATCCTTTTACTGTGACTTTTCCTAAGTGCTCTAAAAATTATTTGTCAAGGCTTGCAGCCTTATTGGAAGTGAAGATGTTGAAAATAATAAAATAATAAATAAGGCTAATAACATAAAGTAATTTACATTAAAGATATAGTTTTATTTGTAAAAATAACCTTGTTTTACTCTCCTACTGCGATTTAAAGTTATTTAAAAAATATAGATTTGGTTTTAATCACGTTTTTTTTAAAGGATTTAAACTATTGGTTTAAAACTATCAAATTTGTATATTAAACAACTTTGCATCCTTAAGCATCCTTAATGTAAATGAGTTTAATTTTGTTTCTTAAATAATTGTTATAAAGTATGAATTATAAAAAACTTCTTTTTATCTTAAAAGCAAGTACATTATGAAATATTACATATATAATTTTAATATAACAAATGTAAGATCTAGTTTTAAAAATTTTTATTAAAACCTGTTTTTAAGAATAGCTAACTGGTTTTTTTGTAAACTAACATTTAAAAATTTAAAAACCTGTTTTTAGTTTGCAAATACTTTTTTGCAGAAAGCAATTAGATCATTCAATTTGTTCTGTGTGTTTTTAAGAATACAATGTAATTTTTTATATTTTTACGTGCCTATGAGAATAGAGTGTAATTGCTTGTATCTTAATTGGGCTTGATAATTTTTAGCTGAAATAGATAAACCTTGGAAGTTCAATCACAAAACAAAGAGACCATTTACAGTAAATGAAATTATAGACACTAACTTGCCGCAATACAATTCATTGCGTCCTTCATGCTCAAACCACAAGCAACTTTTTTGTTGTTGTCGATGTGTTGTTGGACCTTTGGATATTGAAGGTATTTAATATAAAATTTTATTAATATAATCTTTTGTAAATTGAGTTATTTTGCAATTATTTTTTTTTGTTATTATATATTTTATAATTATTTTATTTTTATGCTATTTTGTTTTATATTTTGTATTTCTTTGAACTTTTAAATATTAAGTTTAAGAATTTAGTTAAGGAGTCATCCATAAAGTACGTACGCTTTTATTTTGACCTCTTCCCCCCCCCCCCCCCTTTCATCCGCATTTTGCAATACGCTTTTTTGAGTACCCTCCACCTCCCTAAAAGTACCTACGCTTTTAACCTACCTACCCAACATTTTTTGATATTGTTTTAAAATTAGTATCTCCTTTCTTTTGTAATTGACCCACTGCCCGCCCATTCCATATACGCTATTTGCAGATACCTCTTCCCCTCTGAGCGTACGTACTTTATGGACGATCCCTAAGTGGATTATTCTTTTATTTTTTAGCAAGTATTGATCGAAGCGCTTATTGCCCAGGTGAACTTATAATGGTAACCGCTCAGGCTCGAAACAATACTACTCGTGACATGGCTGGAATGAAAGCTTATCTCTACAAGCATGTTGATTACATTTCTACAACAAAAAAAAAAACTTGTTCTGAAAAAGTTGCGGAAATGGAAAGTAAATTTCTGTAAAACTTGTTCAATTAAAACGTTAATCATAATTTATATAACATTAAGATTATTAGCTCCTATTATAGGTTTATATTTAAAAAAAAAATTTTAATTTACACTTGACAATGACATATTTGACACTAAACTGTCTCTATAGGTCCTAGTATTCCGGGAGGTCAGTCTTCCATATGGCAAAATCAACCTTTCAGCATTCCTGCAACGTCCCCATCTATTTTAACGTCACGCGTTATTAAAGTGTGGTATGAGTTAACTATTCAAGTTGATGAATCCTGGCGATCTGATTCGTTGTTAAAACTCCCCATTATTATCGGTACAGTGCCATATCGTTCATCGCATGGTCAAGTTGTTTCTGGGTTTCAATATATCAATAAAAAATCTGGTCAGTTTTTTATTTATTTATTTTTACGTTTTATTATTGATTAAGTATTCATTTTACTTTTAGCTATTTGTTATTTATATAGATTTAGTATTATTTTAAATTATTATTTATATAGATTTAGTATTATTTTAAATTATTATTTATATAGATTTAGTACTATTTTAAATTATTATTTATATAGATTTAGTATTATTTTAAATTATTATTTATATAGATTTAGTATTATTTTAAATTATTATTTATATAGATTTAGTATTATTTTAAATTATTATTTATATAGATTTAGTATTATTTTAAATTATTATTTCACTTTTAGTTTAATGTAATTTTCAAATAATTTTTGAATATAATTTTGGTAAGACAGTTTATTATGATTTCAATACCTGATTTAAACTATAGGTTCTGCTGGCAGTTTTACTTTACCTAATGTTGGTTTTATGGGCTATCCCGAAATAACTCCACCTTCTTATGCCGCAGCCGCTGGAGCTACGCAAACAAACATTGGCAATGGTGGTGATAAATATACATTCGGCAACATGAACTATGTGCCGGTGTATACGTTCAATCAAATGTCAGTGGTAAGTTTTAGTTTTTACTAAAGCGGTAAAGTGTGTACTTATACTTTTGACGGTCATCTTTTTCATACAGTCGGAAGCAGCAACAGGAACAACGACAAGTCAAAATCCTCCTTCTGTAATAACTGAGCAGCCACAATCGTATCCCATAATAAACTCGCTACCCTCACACAAAAGTTCAGCTAATTTTACTCCAATTCCATTAACGTAATGTTAAATGGATTTTTTTGATTTTTTTTAAAGAAGCATTAGCGAAACATCTACAAATTATCAACCGAGCGATAAGTTTAAATGTGTTGCTGTCATCTTTAATAAATTACTAAACATCAGAAATTAGTCAAGTGGTTTATCACATCTCTAATATTTAATAACCAATTTATTTAATAAGTTTATTTATACTTTTTTCAATTTGCAATCTGTTTTTGAAAAAAAGGTAATTGCGAAAACGATTTTTTTTTACAATTTTTTATATTAAATTAAAAAATAAATTTTTTTAGAATAGTTTTTATTTTTTTGTATTTTTTCAAGTGTTTTATATAAATAATGTGAAAACGTTTTTTAACGTATAACGTAACGTTTTTATTAAAGAGGTTTTTTAACGTAGAAATATGTTGAAGTTATTTAAAGGTGAAACTTTTAAATACTTTAATTTGATTTGTTTGAAGACAATTCTCCCATTTGAGTTTTCATTGGCGATTTTGTCAATTTTAACAAAAAAAAGAAATTAAAAGAAATTTATTACCTTAGTAATGCTTTATAATTATTTAAAGAAGTTTTCATTTATTTTCTAGCGAATTATGTACTGCAATCCTAATCCAATTGCTAGCGGTTTAAATTGCATGGTTGTTTTTAACATTTATATCTTTAAATTTATAGCTTTTAACGATAGCTTAAGAAAATTGGAGCATAAAATACATTTTTAAAAACGAATGTTCGTGTAGTAGATTTCGCTCAGGAGCGATTTAAACCAAATAGAGTTCCATCTTTGAAAAATAACTATTCTTAGCAACGAGTAGTACACAAGAATATTTGTACAAGGAGTTAAGTACAAGGGTGTGATGTTTCGAAATCGTTAAATTTGGTTTAAAAACATCAAAATTGAGTATTTTGCTGCAAAGCTTATAGTTTTAACTTATAAATATAACTCGTAAAAAAAGCATCGTAAAACTTATTTTTTCAAAAAAAATAACCACCTTAAGCATAATTTTAAAAATATTAAACACTTATTTCACAGATATCAAGCACTCCAAGTGACAAGTTGCTAGGTAAAGATCGTGCATTGTGAGGTCTAATACTTTTTAAAAACATTGCTAACAATTTCTATAACTATTTTTAAAAATATGAAGTATAATTTATATCGAAGTATAATTTATATGAGGAGTCTATCTGCGAAACGCGCTAAAATCTGGAAATAGTCACAAAAACAACAATTCTGAGTTGATTCCATTTCCACATTTTATATACTAAAATCTACCATTTATTTAATTATTAGACCAGTTTAAAGTTTTTCCTAAAAATAGATAAAGAAAATATTAATTTCTGTTGATGTGCAACTATGAGTACTTCAGTTTTTTGTCGTTTTTTCAAAATCAATTTACTTAGGGGCCATCCACTCCATATAATTAGGGGTAAGCAAAACCGGATTCGGATTTAACCGAACCGGATCCGGTTTTGCTCACCCCTAGTTAAAACTTCCATGTCGGAAGTTTTAACTAGGGGTGATTTTAATTAGTCTATTCCGGGTACCCGGTTTTGCTCACCCCTTTAACTTTTAGATTTGAAAGACAAAATGAAGTTTTCAAGAATTCTCTTCAACTAAAAAGCAAAAGCATCTACATATTTGAAGACTTCAGTATGGAAACAAACATAATACGAAAAGAACTACGCGAAAGAATAAAAGTTGAACGCCAGCCTGGAAAATACGCTTACAATTCATAAAATAAATTTATTGTCAGAGATTGGAATACCAGAAAACTACGTATTGCTACACCAAACTCGCAGCCAATGTGTCCACATGAGGTCAAAGTTTCCCAAGTTGAAGATATAAATTCTGTAAGCAAAACTGCGCAAAGAAGGTACGTCATTTTTGATTACAATGTAATTTTTTGCAGAGATCTCAGAAACTATATACCACCTAGCTTTAAAAAAAAATCTTTTAATAAAATATTCCCAGTAACAAATATGGCTGAAATTAACAACTTCGAATCCCTTAGCTTTAAGGTGGCTCACCCCCATTAAGTCTAACTTTTTATTTATAAAATTTCTAAACTTGTTTTTAACTTTTTATATAAGGAAATTACATTAAAACTTTAACTTTTCAAAATAAAAATAAAATTTGCATTTTTTGATGCTAAGTCAGCATAATTTGTCTAAAATCTTACCTTATCTATAACAATGATATCTTTAGTAAAGTTTGCACTTATTACACCATATTTCGCTAAATGGTAGCTAAATAGTTGCTTTAGGGCTGGAACTAAAATTTTTGTCAAATGTTAAAGAAAACTAAAATGGCAGCAATAAATGTGCAGATATTGATTAATTGCCTATGTCAGTCTGACAAACTGTATTGAAACTAACTCATTTATACTTAAAATGTTAAAAATGTTTTCGTAAGAAAACATTAAAATAAGAAAGTCCTCAAAAAACACATTTAAAAATAAAACAACGTAAAAACGAAAAGTTTTTTTGTGAAAAATTACTAAAAACTGCCACTAGTATAAAAGTTTCCATCATCATTCTCCTTCTCAATGTCTAAACAGCCTTTTTTTATCGATCCTAAATGTTTTCTTCGTTTTTTTATTAATATCAGTTGATTTTCTTGACATACTTGATCTTCGCTTTTTATCTTTTTTGAAAGCTCCTTCTTTAAAATAAATACCTCCACGAAAACCAAGCATTTTAAAAACATACCTTAAGGAAGTAAATCCATCATTATAATTTAAAATAGAAGAATAAACAGCTATTTCAAGAATTTTTCTTGCAGTAAAAGTAGCTTCAAAGCATCGCTGCCATATGAAACCATTAAATGTCTCATTGCAGTTTTGTGTCACTCCATGTAAACACTTTTTTTTTTTTTTTTTTTTTGTTCTTTATTACAATATTTATTACAATTTTAATAAATAAAACTTTGTTACAATAATAAAAGTTAACAAGTCAAGATATCGTTAAGAAAATAAATATTAAAAATAAATATAAAGAACGCGGATTACTCAAAGAAGACCATCAGGTCTTGTCACAGAGAAACCGCTAATTGCTTGTGGATAAAAAAACAAACAAAAAAATATATACATATACTAATATAGATAAGGGATTTTCAAAAAATTTTAAAATTTAAAAGTAGATTAGTATATTTTCAGTTGAAAAAATGAGTTTTTTAAGATTTTGTTTAAAAGAATCAAAATTACACTCAAGAGAAAAATCTTTAGAAGTATTTAGAATTATACTATTCCATAAAAATGGTCCGCGAAATAAAATAAAAAATTTACCAAAATTAGTTTGAGAAAATGGTTGTCGAATTAAATTATCGTTCCTTAAAATATATTTATTTCTATCTCTTTGTAAATACAAGTTACGAAAAGAAACGGGTGATAGGTGGGTCTTGCATTTATACATAAAACAAAGAATATTAAAAACATTTAACTCATATATATTAAGTGCTTTCATATCATATAAAAGAGGCTTGGCGTGAGCAAAACGGTCCTTGAAATCTATAAGGCGTGCAACATGTTCTGTTGCCGATAGAGAGGTTTAAGTTTACTTTTTTAAGTGCTACCCCAAGCAATGTTTGCATAATTAATATGGCAATGAATTAACGAATAATATAACTGAATTAAGGTATGTTTATCTAGAAAGTTTCTTATTTTGTATAAAATGCCTTTACTCTTTGAAATTTGTTGAAATTTGATCTTTGTTTATTGCACAAGTTAGCAATGTGGCTTTTCCAATTAAGATTTTCATCGATATATACACTTAAAAATCTTGTCACTTTTACCATAATACCATGCTTTTTACCATAAGGTTTAAAAAAAATTCATTTAGTTTTATCAATATTTAATGATAGTTTGTTTAATCTAAACCATTCAGAAATTTTGGCTAGTTCAATGTTCATGTTGCTAAAAAGTGTAAAAATGTTTTTATGAGAAAGAAATAAGTTAGAATCATCAGCAAACATAATTGCCATTAGGTTAGAAGCTTTTGGTAGATCATTAATATAAATTAGAAATAGGAGAGGTCCTAATATGGATCCTTGAGGAACTCCACATGAAATATTTAACAAATTAGATGATATGTTATCATCTGCATAAACAAATTGTTTCCGATTATTTAGGTAACTTTTAAGCCAAATTAATATATTTCCAGTAATTCCGTACCACTCCAACTTTTTAAAAAGAATTTTGTGATCAATAGTTTCAAAAGTTTTTGCCAAGTCAATGAAAACACCTAAAGTAAATTGAGACTTTTTAAATGAGTCAGATATATTTCTTGTAAATTGTAAAATGGCATGTTCAGTGGAATTGTTTTTTTGGAATTCATATTGATTGCTGTATAATAAATTGTTTATAGTAAGATGATTATAAATTTTATTGTACATAATTCTTTCTAAAACTTTAGAGAAAACAGAAAGTAGAGAAATTGGACGATAGTTACTTATATTCTCAACGTCACCACCTTTTAATATTGGTATGACTTTTGCAAATTTTAGAGCTTGTGGAAAAATTCCCTGTTTAATTGATAGCGAAAAAATCTTAAAGAGCATATCTTTTAAAACATCAAATGAACTTATAATAATGTTGTCGTTAATACCATCAGGGCCTTCTGCTTTATTAGATTTCAACATTTTAAATGCAATTTCAAACTCTTCAAAAGATAATTCAAAAGAGTTCAAGTAAGAGTTTAGAGGGATAGATAGATCAATTATTAAGCTGTTTGCTATAGGAATGTTTTTTGCAAGATTTGGTCCTTCAGACACAAAATATTTATTAAACTCTTCCGTAATTTGTCTTTTATCATATAAAAATTCATTATTATGTTTAACCATGTTTAGTAAAGGGCGAGATGTACTTTTTTTGCTGCCAGTAATTTCTCTTATTATAAACCAAGTGCGCTTAAAATTTAATTTATATTTATCTAGTAAATTTAAATAATATTTTTTTTTTTAAGCTTTCAAAAAGTTTAGCGTAATTTTTATATATAATTTTATTTTCATTTGTTTTACATTTTAAGTAATTAATGTATAATTTTTGTTTAATTTTTGAAGACTTACGCAAACCCTTTGTAATCCAAGGCGATTTAATACTTTTAGCTTTGAGATTTAAATTAACTTCAGGGAAATTTGTGTCGTAAATATCATAGAAAGTTTTAAAAAAGGAGTTATAAACTAAGTTTGTATTATCAGAGGCGTTAATAAAGTTCCAATCAATTAAAGATAATTGTTCTTTAAAAGACTCAAGGTTTTTATTTGTAAAAATTTGCTTTTTGAAAACTCGTTTTTCATTAGGAAGTAATTTATTATCTATATTTATAGAAAAGAAAACAGGAAAATGATCAGATATGTCATTTTTAATTATGCCTTTTTTAAAGGATAAGTTAAAAACACCAGTGGTTAAAATATTATCAATTAAAGAAACACTTGATTGAGTAATTCTTGTCGGTTTGCTAATCAAAGGAATCGCACCATTTTCGAGAATGCCATTATAAAACTTTTTAATGTTATTATTGACGTGGTACTGAAAACAATCTAAATTCAGATCACCCGATAAGTAGATAAATTTATTTTCGCGGTTACTTTTTTTAATAACGTCATTACATAAAAACGAATTAAAATTTTTAATTTCACCTGAAGGTGGACGATAACAGCGACTTAGAATTTTACTTTTTAATTTATTGGTTAAAATTTCATTCGTTAAAACCTCTTTATCAGCATCAGTGATGCTCATGTCATGGCGGGTAAAATATTGTAAGTTATTTTTAACATAAATAAGAACGCCTCCGCCACGCTTATTTGTTTTTCGTGCCAATGAAATTACATTAAAACCCGGCAGTTCAAAATTGGTAAAAGAATTTACGTCATCCGAACTGCACCATGTTTCTGTTAAGCAGATTATATTAAAAAGATTACTAGTTTCTTCAATAAAATTACTAAAGATTTCAAAAATTTTTTTTAAACTTCGAATATTAATGTGAACTAGCAGAAAGCAACCCGTAATACGGGTTACGGTCGGTCTGTTAATTTATAGTGGCTGTTTTCCACAATTTAAAGTTGCGATACCTTAACTAATACCCTGTAAGAAAAACTCCTTCAAATTAAAAAATTAAACTATCTGTAAAATTAAAATAAATTAATTTACCAATTATTTAACGTTATTTGAGTAATTTACAACTGACATAGGTCATATCAGTGTATGGCCGAACCATTTTCCTAGACATTACTAAGTTCAATGCAATACGTTTTTAGTTACTGACACAAAATAATAACACTTCATCATGCCTTAAATTGACGAAAGATTAAAGCTAAATTCTTGTTATATTTTTTATAACATGAACTTTAATTAATAAGATTAATGTGAAGTGAAGTAATTTATTTATGAGTTATTAATTTTTTGGTATCCCCTTGATCAAGAACTCATCTAAACTATAAAAAAAAAGAGTAAGGTTCTTTTTTCACCAAAAGGTATTGATTTGCTGCTCAGGCAAATCAAATTTCAAAAATTTTCAAAATCGCTCTACCCTAATGTGGATTACAAATTGTAAAAAATATGTAAACTTTGATCTTTTATATTGCATTAATGCGTCATATGACAAACCTAAAATAAAAATTGCAACAGATAAGTAGACAAAAAAAAACAAAAAACAAACAAACTGGAAAACAATTTACCTGCTTTTTGGTAGCCTGTTGTCATACTTAAACTGCTGTCATGATGCAACTTGTCGGTGTTGTTTTATGACGTTATTTCACGTTGGCTTTTAGTAAACTTTAGTTATATTTAAAAGACATTACAACAGATTTAAAATATTTTAATTAAAAAGAAAAAAAAAAATGCTTCAAGGAGCCAAACTAAAAACATTAAAGATAAAAAATCAAATAGATATAAATAAATTGCATTTATATAGCTAAATAGTCTTGGCTTATAGTAAATTTTAAAAGCAGTGTTTTCAATAAATTAAACTACCAATTAATTATTTTTAACAAATAGAATGTAGCATCCTATTATGATGATTGGGTAGTGAATCAATTTAACTATATTTAAGTTTAATTGGTGAAAAACAAATAAAATTTCAATTAAAAAAGACAAAAACAAACCAAATACAAACAATAGTATATTATAAAAAATAAAAAATTACAAAATTAAAAAAAATAAAAAAAATAAAAAAAAGGACTACTGAGTGTACAGATATAAATGCTTTATTTAACTATACTAATCACATAATTTATACTTAGTTTTTTTTCCAACTCTCCTAAAAGAAAAAAGAAAATAAAGCTTTAGTACTTGAAGTTTTAAAATTCCAGTTACAGTACAAATAAACAAATTCCTATTAACAATTATTTTAATAGCAAAAACACTGACTTATTTCAGTCTTTAATTCTGTGTTTAAACAATAAAAGCACTTAAATGTATAGACGTTAAAATATCTACTTAACTTTTTAAAAATAAATTCACTAAACTAATGTAACTAATACCTTTATTAGCTCTCTCTTGATCAACTAAAGAAAATAAACTTTAATTAAACTAACTTGAGATAAAATAATAAGAAGCTGTCTTACTGAGAATTTTAAATTTCTTCTCTATTATTGACAATATAATTTTAAGTATTACCTTAGTTAAGCCCAAGAACTATAAGTTCTTGGGCTTATTGTATAAAAATATAAAAACCTACTGTTTTACTTTTAAGTCAACAACAATATTTTAAAAAACATTTTAGTTACTTTATAAAAAAATAAAAATCCTTTTAAACATACTACTTCTCTCTTCATTGTTGTCAACTAAACAGAAAAACAAACAAACAACTGATAGTAAATTTTCCCTTTGGTAGTAGGTTATTAAATAGATTAAATAGATCAAAGATCTATAATCTGCTCTAACAGTCTACAACATTATCATTAAACTATAACTATTTTCGACAACCTGGTGTAATTTAACATTGATATATTTTTTTTCAAATGACAAAAATTATTAAAGTACATTATATAAACATAGAACAAATGTAGTGATAGTGGATTTAATCAAAAAATAGAAAGAACCTTTAGAAAAAAGTTTACTGCTTTTAAATCTACAAAAATTTCCAACTTACATTTTTTTATCTACATTTATCTATAATAAAATATGAATTAATGAGTTACCATTATTTAAAGTTGATCCAGAAGCAACTAAAATAAATTATCAAATAAAAAGTTTGTTTATATAATCTTGACGATAATGTTGAAATAAACAATATTTATTGCTTGAAAAGTTAAGTAACAAATGTAATTCAAGTATATTAAAATAAATGTACGAAGTTACCTGTTGTGGCTGGTGCAACTGAAGTTATAACTAAATAAAAAAATATTAAATAAAAAAGCTATTTTATCTATCTTATCTATTTTATCCTGATGATTATGTTTAAATAAACAATATTTATTGATTCTTTTTAAAATAAATTAAAAAACATTACTATTTGCTGTAAAATAAAATAAAAGACATTACTATTTGAACTGATGATGCTACCACACCTAAATGATAAAATTTATTAAAATATTTAAAACATATTCAATGCTTTAAAAGAATATTCAAAAGAAGTTTTTAAATCTACAAAATCTAAGTCCTTACTGAGTTCTACCTGTCTGTCTAAAAATAAAAATTGAGATAAAATTATATACAATAAAATTGCTAATGCTACATTTGTACTCAAATAAAATCTAAATGATAAAACTTACTTAAGTCGCTGTCAGCTAGCCTGTCTAAAAAAATTTGTATTCTCATTAATCCTAATCTATAATCTATAAATAAACTTACTAATATAAACGATAAATAAACTTGAACTAATATAAACTATATATAAACTACTATATACTATATAAACTAATATAAACTATAAATAAACTAATATAACTATGTTACTAATATAAACTATAAATAAACTACTATACACTATATACTTACTAAAAAGGCCTTCAGCTCCTTCTAACTGCTCTAAAAAAATGAAACAGTACTTGCTTAAAATCATTTAAAAAGACTGAAGACAAAACTGAAACACTTTACTAAAAAAGAAACATTGTACTAAAAAAATTTTTTTTACCAGTCATTTTAGTTTTAACTTCTTCTAAAAAAAACAACAGAAAAATAAAAACAACGAACAACAAACAAATTTTAGTTTTTAAACAATGAACAACATCAGTTACACTTGAAACTAAAAAATTATCAGCTCTAATCGGCTGGAAGACCTTGCTTGAAAGACCACGTGGAGTAAAGAAACGCTTTTAGAAAAGCCTAGAAAGTTCTTTATTAAAAAAGAAAGTGAAACGACACTAACACTATTGAATTACAGTATTCATATTTAGAAGATTAGATAAATTACAGCATTCATGTTTAGATTGTACTAAAAAAACTATTTTACCAGACATTTTATTTCTAACTTCTTCTAAAAAATGAAAACAGGCTATAAAAATTAGAACAATAAAAACAACCAACAACAAACAAACGATTATTTAAATTTTTGTTTTAAACAATGAACAACATTAACTCTTCTTGAGAATAAAAGTACATCATCTCAAATTCGCAAGCTGACTTAACTTGAAAGACCGCATGGAAAATGTAACCGCTCATAAAAAAGTCTAGAAACTTCTTAAAAACTAAGAAATAGTGTATTTTACAGAATACAGAACCGTAAATAACAATACGAACAATAGGCGAAACATTAGGCGTAACTATGCGCACTATTCATTACCGTATTAATATATAGATTGTGTTAATATTATTTTGATCAAGAAATCCTTTAATTTCATGAGTATAAAAGTAGTTGCATTTATTTTGCAAAACATCAGAATCAGTAAAATAATTAAGATCAGGATCAGGTTCCTCGTCTAATAAGAAATCATTAGTTCGAAAAAAATCATAAAAACTAGACTCAAAATTTAAGGTTTTATTAGAATCCATTTAATTTTTGTTTTTTCATATTCGAAATGTGATCAAAGAATTTTTTTTATAAATCCCGTATGATTAATTTATTATATACAACTTTAGCGTATTTACCCTTCGCCCTTAAATCTTTTGCCTCATTCAGGAGTTTTTTTCGCAATTCCAGCGTATATTCACTATAATCTTCATTTATGTAAACCTTTTGAGTCCATAATTTCATCGTCGTATATTTTCTTAATATCGTGGCATTGTCTTTGTAGTTAAGAAATCTTACTACGATCGATCCTTTTTTTTTATTGTTTTCTGGTAATTTTTTGCCAACTCAATGCGCCCTTTCAATTTCAAAGTTTCCGTGTAGTTGAAGTTTATTATTTAAAAGTTCCCTTACTTTATTTTCACTGTCTTCCCAACTTTCATTTTCAATTTCTTAAATCCCGCAGAATCTAAAGTTGTTGCGTCGACTTCTGTCTTCAAGTTCTGCCAATTTGTTAATCATTTTAGAATTTGCATTTTCATTTATCAATGATGTTTTTGATGTTTGATGATCAGCGACTATTTTATCATAATTATTACTCACAAATTCAACAGCTTTATTAAGTTCGCGTAATTCCTTTTTTAGCTGCTTGTTCTCGTCAATTACTGAGTTTAATTTGTTTTCAAGTTTTTCAATTTTATCATTAAACATCTTCATAATAGTATTTTCATGAATTTCCAAAATATCTTTTAACCGTGCAGATGTAAAAATTTTTTTTTTATAACCAGTAAGTAAAAAAGAACACGTCCGCTCGCGGTGAATGCCAAAAGCTTATTCAATTATTTCTTAGCATTTCCGGAAATGACAATTCTTGAAAAATAGGTTTAATTTCCTCCATAATTGCAACTAGTAAGTTAATTTTTTGTTTATAGCTTGTTTTACCTGTAACTTTATCTAATTGCCATTTGCATTAGCTGTTTTTCCCTTTTAAATAAAATTGATAACGTGTAACTTCATAAGGAAAATTTGTACAAAAGTACAGCTATTGCAGAACTTCTTATACACAATAGGTTATTTTTATTTTGTCTTTTCAACAAAGTTCTGCATTGTGTTAATAGATTTATTGGTAAATATTCCTTTTCCAGATATTTTTAACACGGCTGTTTCACGCAATCTAAAATTGGCACGCAATTACAATTGTAAAATCACGAGTTTAGCAAAAAAAGTCGCATAAAAAGTATTTAAAAAATTCCGCATATAAAGTAAATTCAATAACTGCAAAGTAATACTTTTTTTTTTCTATAAACGCTTTCATGTTTAAATAAAAATGATAGATCTATCTTTATGATAGATCTATCTTTATGATAGATCTATCTTTATGATAGATCTATCTTTCCTTGTTGAATAAATATTTGCATGAAACGGAATAAAAATAAGCATTGTTAAAATATTTTATATGATTTTGGATCACTTTTCTGTTTTTGGCGATTTTTATGGAAATCTTTTCTTGGGCCAACTAAGATTTGATAACATAGTTGAAATTTGGAATACTTAGCAATGAATGTCTATTCTATCAGATTCCTACGTCATCCGTGTAATTTTTTTACTATAGCTCAATTTTTAATGGATTTATACTTTTAAATTTATTTCTTTTAAATGTAAAATATTAATTTTTTGATGGATGACGTAAGTTATTGAAATTTTAACCTTTTATGCAGATGAAGATATAAAAATTATTTTATGTACCTCTTGCTATGTTATCAAATATGTTTTTAAATTGGCATGTTTTATAACCAATTTTTTTAGCTTTACACTTAAACTTGTGTTGACATTTCTAAGCGATGACGTAACTTTATTGCGTTACTTCCCAAGCTATTTACTAACGAATTTTATTGAAACAACTGTTTCGGCGAGACAAATTTTGGAGGTATAAAATAAACAAAGTTACGCAAAATTATTTTTCATGAACTATAGAAAAATTATTTATGACAATCCACAAAAACGAGTTATCAAATTATTTAAATTGCCTATATTATGTATATTTATAAACAATGTGTTATTTTTCAAGAAATCCTTATACGCTAGAAAGCAAAAATAATTCGAAGCTTTTAATCTTTTTTTTTTTTCAAAAAAAAATCTTTTTTAAGAAAAGTTTTCTCAACAAAAAAAAACTTTTTCTTAAAACTTTTCTTCCGCCTATTATAGTGCCTGTATCCGTTCACATTTGATGTAACTAAAATAAATATGTTTTATAATTAGTCTAACTATGTTTATATTACATATAAGTCAACAGAAATATTATTATTTTGATTATTTTTGCTAAAAAGTGCCATTAAAATTTCGAAAATCAGCCAAGTTCGTCATTTTGTGCGTTTATTTAAAAATCAGAGCAAGCTGTAATTAAATCATTAAATATTAAAATATTAAACATTTAATTCGTGTTCATATTCTTATTACAGAACGAAATTATCTTAAATATTTCAAAAGTTATGCAAATTTTAGTAACACCCCTTAAGAAATTATTTTGAAAAAATAACAAGAAGCCGAATGTCCACTTTAAAACAGCCGTGTTAAGCCGTCACTTAACAACCTGCCTTTAAAATCTTTAATTTTTTTATGCAAACGAGAGCCTACTCTTTTCTGATAATGGCCAATACATTCTAGCTTTTCGATAATACAATTACCATATGGTTTACTTTTAACAACATTAGAAAATAAACTTGAGTCACCATCTCCAAGGTACTTAGTATATCTTAAATTATATTTTTGTATTGACGAATGAAATATTTCTTGAGCTCCAGCAGCTTCCATTGACCCTGCTGAGCCAAAATGATTAACCTGGTAATTGTGTGTAGCTTTCCAACATTCAAAATCAATAGGATTGTTTATTTTTTTTATGTACTTCACACTGCATGCAAAACTTAGATAAAGAAAAAACATCAATCACCTTTTTATTATCATGTGAAAGACCAGCAACAACACCATTTAGGGAAGAGTATCTACAACGTTGCCATGTTCCGTCTATTGATATGCCACAGTCAATAATTTCATCATCAGAAGCATTTGCAATTATTATTTCTCTTAGTTCTGATACAGCATACTCTGAGAACTAGTTTCCTTATAAACTTTATGTAATTTATTGTTTGTAAGATCATAACTGTGATTCGTAAGAGGTGGAGGCATATTCATTATAGTAGTAAAAGTAGACATAGCTTCGTTACCACGTACAATTTCACGACATGCCATAATAGCACGTAAATTTATTTCATATGGGTTTAAACCAGGTTTTAAACTTTGATTTATAAATGGAGATGAATAAAATGTACTTTCAAAGTCACAGTTTAAACATTGTATAATAATTCCAATAGAAAATCCCATACGTACAGATTTATTATGCAAAACAGTTAGCTTGCTATTACACTCACTGCATGTAGAATACTGTTCAAATATATGTTTAATAATTCTGAAGTTACATATAAAGAAAAAATTGTCGACTTCAGAATCACAATTTGTTTCAGCACTAAAGTTTAGGTACGTGTGGAAAATTTTTAAACTATTCAAATATTCAATTATTATACATCATTGTAAAGAGCTTTAAATCAGTATTATAATGGTGAAAATTTCATAAAAAACAAATGATTCAACTAAAAGTTATGCCCATTTAAGTGACAAAAATTCATTATAAGGAATGCTAAAGAAAACTGCAACCAACTTAAAAAATTAGCGTTCGGCTTACGGTAGTTTTATAATAGTACTTCATTGTTTAGTTTTTAGCGCATAACTTTGCCTCGCTTATACTTTTATTCAACTTATAACAAAAAAAAAAAAAAATTAAAATTGCTTATTTAAAAGTTATTTCTATTAACGAATTAAAAAAATTATAAATAATAATAAGATAAATCAACTTTTATATGATTAAAAATTTTATTCATAAATTAATTTATTTTATAACTTTTTTTTTAAAGATAATACTTATTATATTACACTTTACTTTACATATATAGGCTTATATATTAAAACGCGTAGTTCATTCGTTGCGTTATTATATATGTACATAGCCTACTAGGAGATAAACAGTGAACTGAGAGAAAATAATAACCTCTTTAATTATATCTATTTTTTGCGAGCGAAAAATATGACTAAAAGAAAAAGTCGGTAAAGGATGTGATTTGTGTAAAAGCAATAGTTTTGGGGAAAAACAAGGCCTGTTTTCCCAACCGTACCATTGTTTTTACTCAAGCCACATAATTTTCCACTTAATCCATGATAGATACTAAAAAATACTATAATAAAAATTGTTTAATTACTTTGAAAATTAGCGATAACATTTCATGTTAATTAGTATTTAGAGAGATGAAGACTTGTATTTAGAAAAAGCGCTTCAGTATCCTTTGTGTATCGCCTCGATTAACATCGAATAATACGCCCACCCCAATAAAAAAAAGATTTATTTGTTTTAAAATATACTTCATAATATAAAATTTAAACTAAATTAATTGTTTTCCATATGCCTAATAATGTTTTTAACAGAATTGTGGCTATGAAAATAGCCTAGTTTTGAAACAAATCTAGCATTGACATCCAAAGATATAAAAAGTCGATCCTTCGAGAATATCTAAAAAACAAACAACAGATTTTCAAATAAATCTATAGATCACCCTAGCACAACCATTATTAATAGAGAAGGCATATGTCCTGAAAAATAATTTATTATCTAATATGATACAAATATGTTATTACTGCATAATTTAATCTATAAGTATAAATTAACCTCTTTCCTGACTTGTTAAAGATCCATAGAAGCAATAGTCTATTTTTCAGTTTTCATACTGTGAGTTAAAACCTAGCAATGATAGATAAAATACATCAGATATTTAAAATAACTACTAAAAAAACCCATCAAAAATTAGGAAAAAAAAAAGGTTTTTGTTTTAGGTTAAAAATAAATTAAAATAACTTAACTTCTGATGTATAACACATTATGTCATTAAAACAGAAATATTAATGGAACAAATTGAATTCTTCGATTTGTCGCCTGAAAAAGAAAAGATATGATGTATAAAAATAATAATCAAAAAACTGATTTCCATACTGATTGATTTAAACTACTCAACACTAACATCTTGGTGTCCATGCATGCAAAAGGTTATCTTTTTAAGTTGAAATAGCATATCAAAAGCTAGGTGATTGGCTCAAAGCCAATAGTAAATGAGCTTTGGTTTCCCATAGCATGTTGCAACCAAGTCAACCCTGGTTATTGGATGTCGGTAACTACCCGACTACCTAAAATAAGATCTGATATATAAAAATAATCAATGAAAGAATTATAAATCTTTTCATAATCTTATCAACAACAACAACAAAAAGAGGGTGAGGGGGCTTAATATACATATTAGGCATTGAAAAAATATTGCTAACCAAGGCACTTACCTAATATCTGTAAATAAAAATTATTAATGCAAGTATATAAACCATATTATGATTTACAATAACAAATACCTTATTATAATCAATTTGCACATCATTTTTTTGTGATATTACCATATTACCACTAATGATGTCTGCAGATAGTTGATATTTGCTCATTTCATACTCAACAGCATCATCATCCTCATTCTCATTTGGTTTCCAATAAGAAACTATGTATATACCACTGTTCTTCTAATTAATGCTAAGAAGTCTGCCATAATATACATCTTGGCTGTTAGTGGCATTATCAAACCACAAGTGGCAAATACATCTTCCATTACCAGCTCCAATAAGAATTTCTTCAAGATTAGAAGCCTCATTATTTTCTAGGTCAGGAAATATTTCTTTTATCTGATTAGGTATACAATTTTTTTAAATTTTTTCTATTTTTCTCTGCTCTTTGAATTTTTTATTTTGAATTTTGTCAGCCATACGCTTTATAAGTTCTGACGCCATTTCTTTATGAGATTGTGCATTTGCAAATCGAGTTTTTCTGGCATTAGAAATAGCCCATAATGTTAATTTGTTTTGAATACCAGTAGGTTTTTTGGAGAGTAAAGCAGTTGTTTTATTTTTACAAGCACGAAGTTTTGAAGAAAGAAAGCAAAGCGTGGCATTTGGAGCTTTTTGCTTTGCAGCACTAAACATACCCATAAGTTCTTCTGAGTCAATGCTGTGAAGCCTTGCTGATTTAGTCTGGTTCATAATTTGATCATTAGAACTCATGTTGAACTGTCGCTTGTACTGCCTGTCAATGACACTAACAACAGCTTTCAGACATTCAGCTAATGTTTTACTCATTTCATCAGTTACTGGGCAAAAGCTGATTATTGAATCAAAAACAGGACCTTTAATAATATTTCCGAAAAAATCAGTTTTTTGTTTAATTAGATTTAGAGGATCCTTGCTGCTTTCAATAAGAGTGTTCCAAACATTTTTGACTACCTGAATGCCAGATATGTAGTAAGTCCCTGACCTGGTTGGATATAAAATTTTGTCATCTAAGGACCAGGCAGTAGCTTTCCAATTAAAGCTAGAGCACAGAACTCACGGATACCTGAAACAAAAAATTTATAAATAAACCGTAATATCAGTCTCTAATAATCTATAATCCCCTAACTATTGCTCTTAGTATCATTACTATTGGTTTTAAAGGTTTATCCCATAGCCTTTAATATTGCACCCTTTCCTATCAATTTAATATCTGAATGTGTCCAAGAATGGAAACAATTATATAAAAGATTCACCTGTTTCAGATGTAAAATCTTGGTACAAACTATATCTCAGACCTCTGCATAACGCTAAGCCAGAAAACAGAAATGTTTTCAATATTTCATAGTGATGAATCAAAATACCACATGTGTGAAAAAGAATGTGTAGTCTGTTACCTCTGTAGCGTGGTAGCAGTCCTCTGGGCAGCTTGTGTTGGTCCAAAAAGGCTACAAAACCCTTTGGGTCACCTTTAAATAACATAAAGTAATTGTTTTAAAGAGCATAAGGAGCATGTGAAATAAGAAGCATTTATATGCTAATAAAAAAAATATTTTAGATTTATATATCATAATTCACAAAATTATGTTGTGTTAAAGTAAAAAAGTGGGATTAAGATTATAGATCTACCTTTTCCATCTTTATAGCGAAGTTTGTTCAGCTGTAAAACAATATTTGATGCAATGCAATCTCTTCCAAAAAGTGTTCCTTTAGAGGTCTCTAATGCTTTGAGTGAAGACTTGCATGAATTGGTCATTGTGTCCAAGGGGAGAAGGTGACAGTTTAGTTCATTTAATGATTTCTGCCAAACAAGTTTTAACTTAACTGTCGCATGGTTTGTTGCTACTCTGTCACTCATTTTGTTAGTTATATTTCCAATAATAGTACTTCGCACATCAGTGAATTGTAGCTGGTAGAAATCACTATATAACTTGGCAAGATTATCAACAGATTTTTTAATGTGACTCTGATAGTCGTAAGCTGTACCTCCAGGAAGTTGATCAATAGCTACAACCATGCATACTGATTCTGTTGTTAAGTGCACAACATTTACATGAACACCCTCCTGTGTTGTTGCATCAAAACCAAGTGTCAGATTTTTTGTTGAGAAAGCTATCTCAGCAGTCAGTAAGTCTAAAATTACACCTAGCTCATGCATCATTTGTTCCACAGTTGTGGAACAAATGATGCATGTGATAGCCAAGTGTGTTCTCCTAAATTGATAGCCAGTGTGTTCTCCAATTTTACTGAGCAGAGTTGGAACACTATGTGTAGGAACTTGGCACATAAGCATGTCATAAATAAGTGCTCTAATATCTGCTGAGTAGCATTTTTCAGTTTTGGTGTTTCGTGTTATTTGTTGCATTTGCTCCACTTTTTCCTGTAAAATCAGTATGTCATTTTGCAGTACAAGAATTTCAGAATTTTTGTGAGCAAGTTGTTGGCTTAACATAGCTTTTTGATAAGATAAGTTGCTTTGGGTAAATGTCAACTGTTGTTTTAAAATAAAAATGTGATTTTGAAGTTACTTTAACTGTAAATTCAAATATTTTTCCTTTAATTTTTTTCGAAGATTAAGGATTGTCTTTTCTTTGTGAGCAATAACCTGATTTAGATATTTAAGTTGGTATGGTTGGGCCTTTGCCTTTTCTCTTAACTCTTTTAGATCCTCTTTATGCTTTTTTTATTTTATTTGCAATTTCATTTGCCAAAATGGTTAACCTCTTTCACAAAACTTTTTCCCTAGGACTCAACTGATCAGCTCTCAACCTGGGTAGTAGTGGTTCATGAGAAGAGGTTATTAAAGTGGGACCAGATAAAGGAGATAAATGATTACTATTTGATACAGATAAAGCACTGATGTGTTGAGAAGGTAAAATAGAAGAACACGAAACAATGTTAATTGAGTTTGTGGTTGAATGCAATGGTTGTGGCACAGCAGATATTGATTTTTGGTATGCAAAGAGCATGTTGCAGATATTAATAAATTGTTCAGAATCCCTTGAATAATTACCAGCATAGAATTTGGATCTATTTTGCTAGTTGCACAATCTGACTTTAACATGTTTTGAAATTAAAAAGTTTATTGACTATTTCAACAGTTGTTTTAAATGATTCATTGTTGGATATGAATATATTTAATATATGTCCATTTCTACATTCAACATTTAAATGAGTTGGCATTGTAAAGTTACAAGCTAAATAATTTTTGGCTTCACCATAAAATAGACGATTCTTTTTAGGCCTCATAATGCTCTAAAAAAAAATTAATAATCATAATAATTATTTTATTGAAACAGCTTTAATCATTATTACACTTTTTTTAAATAAAAAAAGCTATACAACATGCAACAGAAAAAAAAATCAATTGAATCTTAAATAAAATATATATAAACAAATAAATAGCATAGTGTGTGTGTGTAAATCATGTTTTGAATACTTTAAAAAAATCACCAATATTTTGAATAAAGTTTCATTTTTCAAAAAAAAAAAAACTTTTTAATGAATAAAAAAGTTCAAATATACAAAATGCTCATAATTGTGAATCGCCCTCACCCCCCCCCCCTCACCCACAACCTCTATAACAGAAGAATATTTGGTACCTTTACTGCGTGCAAAAATAGAGTATGAGCGTGTCATTATTTTTTAATGAAATTTGGCAAGTACATAGAAAATAGATATAGAAAATTGACTGGAAAGTTAGAAAAAAAAACCATCATGCCTTCAATGTCAATCCACTTCCAGAACAGGAACGAAGTTTTCAATAGCAATAAAATCACTAAAAACGTTAGTAACTGCAACAACAAAAAAAACTGCAATAAACTTGCAACACTCTACTTTTAAAATATTATCTAAGTCAATATAAAATTCTAAAAAAAAAACGACAAAAATCCATGCTTACTACACCTACTTCGAGTACGCGGTGAAAAAATGGTCACAGATTTTATCTTTAAAATCGGTCCCGTAAATCGAAGATACACACGTACACGTACTTTATAAAGCGGCAAATAAATGCTATAAATCAATATTAAGGAGATGTTGCCGCAATGAAATTGCATGTAAAACTGCTAAACATTTTTTTTTCTGCTTGTTTACATTTGTCGTCGTTTACGAAAACAAACAAACAAAGCTTCTGAAAGAAGATCATAATGATCTTATCATCAGAACCTTTTACATGTTTGAAACTTTTTTACATCAATACAAAAACAAGAATAAAAAATTACAATAAATCGTGTTATAAATTAAAAATGTAAATCAAACCACTAATGTTATATATAATAAAAAAGTTGGATCTTATCGTCAGAACTTATAAAAGCGCTACATAGTTATATTATATATATATATATATATATATATATATATATATATATATATATATATATATATATATATATATATATATATATATATATATATATATATATATATATATATATATATATATATACAGGGCCGCCGTGAGGGGGGGGGGTCAAATGGGTTTTTTTGTACCGGGCGCCAGGTCGACAGGGGCGCACGAAGCCGAATATAAGTAATTTTTTTTTTCATGTTTATTTAAAAAAAAGATGAAGTACTGGGAAGCAGCGTGGAAAATAAGAAATCAAAAGCAGCCGGTCAATTTGACCAGCTAAAACATATAATAGACGGTCAATTGCTTTTTTTGGCCGGTCAATTTTTTTTAGTTTAAATTTTCAACTTTGTAATGAAGTGCTTCATAATTGGACTTTTTAAATAAAAAAAGTAATTAATGCTTTAAAACTAAGAAATTAGCATTACTTTCAAAACATTAGTTTTAAATAAAGCGATTCTTTTTATATAGCGGAAACTCGCAAATAAAGTGAATACTAATGATTAATTTAACAACCCGCTGAAGTAAATATTTAAAATAACTTTAGTGCACGGAGATTTTCATTCAATTAAAAACGGAGATTTTTTACTTTATTAAAAAAAGAGATTAGATTAAATCCAAGTAGTTTGATATTGATATAAAATATTAAAACAATTTTATTAAATTTATTTCTCTAATTTTTAAAATCTCTCAAATTTGAAACAATTTTGAAACACGTGATATCGATGTGATAGTCTGATAGACCCAATCAAGAAGAAATTCAAACAGTTCTTTGCTTATGAGCGGATGCTTTTTCAAAAAGAATTAAAACATGTCTGGTTTTAAAAAGAAAGGTTGGAACTGAAGACGATGTCACTGATATTTCTAAAAGCTCGGGAGAGCCGCTATCAAAAATCGGAATGGTAGCTGTGAATGAAGAGAATATTTTGGTAAGTTCTACCTCTTTAAAAGAAATGATGTTAATAAACTTTGAAGCTAATAAAATAAGATTTTTTAAAATTTATTCTCAGGTGTTGCCAACAGAAGAACCCATCGCTACCATTCTCTCCAATGATCCTGCTTTGTGGGCAGCACATCTTTCCAAAGTGGAAAGAGATTCTGTGCTTCTACAGGGGCTTCCTCGAAATCCTTCAGCTTTCCCGAAAGATTCTAATAAGAAGAAGGTTCCTGAATCAATTTTCTACGAAACTTCTCTCAACGGGGAGAAGACATGCCGAGATTGGCTGGTCTGGAGTGTATCTAAGAAATCATTTATTTGCTTTCCGTGTTCTCTGTTTGGAAGCAAACAATCTTTTGGGATCGGACACTAGTCGCACCTTCTAAGATGGAATGATGGAATAAGCTGCAACTGGCACAAGCTACCTGAGAAAGTCAAAAGTCACCAGAATAACGCCCAGCATCGAAACTTTAACGTAGAATGGAAAACGGCGCTAGAAAGCTTAGAAAATCAAAGCGGAATAGATGCAGCTCTTGAAAACTTGATAAGAAATGAAGCAGCCAGGTGGCGTGAAATTCTACGATGCATCTTAAATGTTACTCTTTTTTTAGCGTCACGAAACCTTAGTTTCAGAGGTAAATCTATTTACAATTATTCTATTGTGATACCAACTATCTTTAAATCTATTTAGCTTATATTTATAAGATTAACTAGATATTTTGGAAATCATTAAATAAAACAAATCCTTCTTCATTCTTTTAAATAAATATGTTATAATATTCATAAATCATAATATAAAATCATCATAGAATCATCATAAAATAAAACAAATGCTTCTTTATTGTTTTAAATAAATCTGTCTTATTATTATAATTTTTAGGTTCATCAAAAATGATTGGAGAAGACAACAATGGCAACTTTCTAGCTACCCTAGAGCTCTTGGCCAAGCACAACAAGACTCTCCAACTACACTTAGAAGAAGTTTCCCGCTGCCAACAAGAAGGTAACAAAATGAATGCCCATTACTTGGGCTGGAGCACTCAAAATGAATTCATCAAAGAGTGCTGAGGAATCGTTTACGGTGCCATCATCAACGAAGCTCATATGGCCATCTACTATTCCATTCTTGTGGACGGGACTCCGGACGTCTCTCACACCGAGCAAATCACCTTTGTTCTCCGCTTTGTATACTTTGGTACTGACAAAAGATGGACCGTGAAGGAGTGCTTTCTGAGGGTCGAGAATCTTGAAAAAAAGATAGGTGCTGACATCGCCAAGCTTATTATGGACGTCTTAGAACAAAATGGAATCGATCTCAAAAACTGCAGAGGTCAAGGATATGACAATGGAGCGAACATATCCGGTATATACAAAGGAGTACAGGCGATTATACTGCAAAAAAATCCTCAAGCTCTCTATATGCCATGCAGCGCTCATAGTCTCAACCTTGCTGGTGTTCATTCTGCTGAATCTTTGGTTGAAGTCAAGAACAACTTTGGCCGAGTCCAGTCACTTTACAATCTTTTCAGTGGAAGCCCTAGTCGGTGAAAAGTCTTGATTGAAACCACTGGTTTGTCCCTTCATCAAACGTCGCAAACCAGATGGAGTGCGCGAATCGAGGCCGTGAAGCCGTTAGTCAAGCGATCCAGGGAAATCCTCGAATCTTTGAAAAAGCTCCGCGATTTTGATCTAACAGCTGATCAATTGAATGAAGTAAAATCTCTGGAGAAGTGGGTTCATTCATTCGAGTTCATCGTAATGACAACCTTTTAGTATAAAACTCTTCAATCAATCAACTACGTGAGCCTTGCACTCCAATCAGAAAATACCTCCTTGGACGACGAGATGAAACTCATTAAGACTCTTATTGAAGATCTAAATCGACTGAGATCATCTTAGACCAGCATCCTTAATGAGGCATGTTTGATAGCATCTGGTCTTGCTTCTTTTGGTTTTCAACTAGAATTTGTGAAGAAGAAGACGAAAAAAAGGAAGACCTTTCACGAAGAGGTGAGGAACACCGCTCATTTCCATGAAGACGAAGCAAAAGAGTTTGAGGTGAGCGTATTCAATACCGCTCTTGATACTCTTATTCAGCAGGTCAGCGATAGATTCCAAGCTGCTGAGAAGACAACGAATATGTTTTTGTTCTTGTGGTCATTGAAATCTCTTGTTATGTCAAATGAAGAAGAATCAGAAGAAAGTGTTGAAGCACCTATCCAATTGGAGGAGAAATGCAAGGTCTTGGCACAAATCTACGCGACCGATGTTGAGGAAGAGAAACTTATTGAAGAGGTCCGCCACTTCGATGCTCTAAGGGCGATCCAATCTTTTTGGTCCAAAAGAATCTCTCACTTCCATGACGTTATTGAATGGAATATACCAAAAAGGTCTTCAGCCGCTCTTCGAATCAGTCTGCATTTTGCTGCGCATCTTCAACACCATCCCTGTTTCTGTTGCGGAAGGCGAGAGATCTTTTAGTAAGCTTGCTCTAGTTAAGACAGCTTTAAGGTCTACAATGAGCCAAGAACGACTTACGAATCCTCTGGTTATTTCCATTGAGCATGATCTTGCAAAAAAGTTGAGCTACGGTGAAGTGATTTCCATATTCGCCATGAGTAAAGCTCGAAAGATCAATTTCCTCTGAAGTTGAAACAACAATAGCTGTTGTATTCTAGACAAATTTTTGCTCTTAACATCCAATAGTGTTTAATGATTGTCTTTGGTCTGTTTCTACCATGTTCTAGTGTCGACTTTATCATTTTATGTATGAGTGTTTAACCAAGTCAAAAGACCATTGCAATTATCTAGAAATAAACTGTTCAAATGTTCATTAATTAAAATTAAAAAATTCTATATTCTTTTATCCTCTTTGATTTGTTATCAAATGGCTTATTATATGTATTGAATTATGGATCATTAGATCAGGTTTAACCTTCAGTAGGGCGCTTGGGAAATTTTGACCCTGGGCGCCGCAAAGGCTCACGGCGGGCCTGTATATATATATATATATATATATATATATATATATATATATATATATATATATATATATATATATATATATATATATATATATATATATATATATATATATGTATATATATATATATATATATACATATATATATATATATATATATTTATATATATATATATATATATATATATATATATATATATATATATATATATATATATATATATATATATATATATATATATATAACTATAGTATAATTTTAACCAATACAATGAAAAAGGTATGTCAAACAAAATCTCAACTTCAAAAAAATTTTTTTTATGTATTTCTTTAAAGGTTTGTAAGAAATTAGTACAAAATATATTTAACACTAGAGGCCTTTCAATGTTTCATCAGTAGTGTTAGTTTAAGTGCTGTTATGTACAAATTTATTTATTTTTTGTTACAAAAGTATTTTTTAATCAATTAATGTATTGTTGCTATTAGTTACCATTGTCTAATATTTTTTAAAACAGGAAGTGTTAGTTAAAAGTATCATGCTTTTGTTTATGCAAATGACTTTCATAAGATAATAAATTTTTATCACTTTTAAGTTCCAGAAATACAAAAAGCTGGAAAAATAGTTCCATTATTTTTTTTATTTATACGTTGGCAATCATATGCATGATTGTCAAACCTGTCTGTTGAATGGCCAGTTCTGCAACTTGAAATATGACCATTAGTGTGATTTCTCAAATTGTTTGTTTTTCCAGTATACGTTGATTGACCATTAGAAGACAAACATTTTAGATAATAAATGACATTCTTGCTGCTACAAGTAATGTGACTTTTAATGTTCCAAATAGTACCGTTGGATGTTACGAAATTATTTACCTCTTGTAGGTATAATAAACAAATTTTGCAACGACTATCATTACATTTAAAAATTCCTATCTTTTTTTTATTAGATGTTGTGGAATTAAATTTAGCGGAAGTAAGTTGTCTCAGTAAATTTGGTGGTTGTTTGTAAGCTATTACAGGGTTTATGTTAGAAAATATTTTTTGTATTCTTTCACTGGTGGATAAACTGAGTAGAAGTTTGGTTTTAGTTAATATAGGTTGGCAATTTAGGTTGCTGTAAAATGTAGTGACTAAAGGAACGACTTCATTAGGTTTCTTTTGTTGAGCTGGTCCTTGTAGTTTTGCATTATGAAATGCTTTTTCAATAACAATGTCTGGATAATTACATTCTTTCAGCCATAATTTAAGCTCTGCTAAACGCAGGTTTTCGGTGATATAATCAGATGTAAATACAATTATTCTTTTTGCAAGACTATAAGGGATGTTCTTTTTGGCGTGGTAAGGATGATGACTGTTAAAATTAAGATAATCGTGTGTGTTTGTTTCTTTCTAAAATAAGTCAGTTTTGATATATTTGTTATTTTGAAGAATAACAGAAATGTCTAAAAAATTAATTATATTATAAATATTTTCTTTTTCAACTAATTCAATGCCATAGTCAATTGAGAAGGTAATTGAATTGTTTAATTCGGCGAGTGACAATTTAAATTTGTTTATATCTAAGTGTTTAGGCCATATGTTAAAACCATCATCAACATATCTAAAGTAGAACTGTTCAATAGTATGAACCTCGTCATTCGAAAAAAATCTTGGTAGAATTTTTGGAAAAAGTATTGTTTCTTCTAAGAAACCTATCGAAAGACATGCATAGTCTGGTGCAAAGTCTGTACCCATGGCTGTACCTGTGATTTGGTGAAATAATTGATTATCAAAGAGGAAATTATTATTTTTTTAAAATAAATGATGCTGATTCTATAATGAATTCAGTTCAGGTATTAGATTTTTATGTTTTTCAACCCAAAATTTTAATGCTTCTAAACCAAGGTTGTGGGGAATTGTAGTGTAAAGGTTAACAATGTCACATGTTAGTATAATACTATCTAGCTCTACTTTTCTAGGAATTTTTCTTAAGAAGTCCTAATCATCTTTTATATAAGTTTTTTGCTTCCGTTTATTTAGAAAAATTAAAAGAGTTTTTACCTTCACTAATTGATGATTTAAAACCAATAATAAGAGATGTTATTGAATCAACTCTTAAAGATTGTTTTAATAGTTACCAGCATCATAACAAGTCAAGTGAAAGCATTAAAACACAATATATGAACTTTAAAGATCAACACCAAAAGTTTTTTGTTAAATCTTTAGATAAATACGAATTTTTATACTACAAACACATCAGATGCACTAACCTTCTAAACATATATCACGATTGTTTACAACAAGAACCACTTGTTATCCCTAAAAAGTTCAGAAGTGATAATCTACACCTGATGTCAGCTGAAGAAGAAAACGTAATAAAAAAGTTTGACCTACAGCGTTTAAAATCAGAATGCGAAATACTTACAATACGTAAAGATAATTTTCTTACTTCACTTAACAATGTCGATGTAGAAGTTAGCAACTTTATTAATAATCATGCAACAAGTGAAGCTTTAAAAGATAGATTATTATTGCGATACGAAGAATGCAAAAATGAAGATAAAGAACGAATTGATAAAAAATGGGAAAAAAAGATTGTTTCTACTAAATTGGCTTTCGATAAAGATCGTCTATATTTCAATTCAAGAAGTTCTAAATTTAACCATCAAAAAGAAAAAGAGAAAGAAAATATCAATTTGGCAAACTTTAATTCTTCATCAAATAATATTATAAATTATGACCAATTGTTAAATAGCGCACCTTCAAAAAACTGGACAAGCACAATCCCAAGAAAATACAACCTAAGGTCATCAACCTATCCACCAAACACCTGACCACTTTCCAAATATCACTTCTGATAAAAGGTCCTAAATTCTGCCCAACAACTAAAGGTAATTTTTTACACATTAATTCAGATATAAGACAATTCACTCGAAAGCTTAAACTAAAAGAAAAATTTTATGAAACCCATAATATTATTATGATATTTAATGATATTAGCATTTTAAAGAAGAAATCAAATTATAACGTTAAATCAACTCTTCCAGAACTTAATGAAATAATTTCGAAAATCGAACAAGTTGATCCCATTAAAAATCTATCAGTTGATAATATTTCATCACAAGAAAGAACAGCTCTTAAAGAGCTGAGAGAAATGAAAGACATTGTTATTAAAATAGCTGATAAAGGTAGCAGTTTAATTGTGATGGACTCTACATATTACAGCGATAAGCTTGTTTATCAAGATCATCTATCATCTTCAATCACGTATGAAAAAACAAACTTAAACTCTGATAAACTAGTTTTCAAAAATCTTTTAAAAATGATTGATAAACATAAATGCTTAACACAAAACGAGATAGACTACATTACAAAATTTAAATGGAAATCAAGCAATTTTTATGTAATTCCCAAAATTCACAAATGTAAAGAAATAATCAAAAAAGCTCAAGAATCTAATTCTCTAGTTATTGAAATGCAACCACCAATCGATTTAAAGGGTCGACCTATTATTGCAGGAATTGACTCACCTACGTCACATTTAAGCCAATTTCTGCACGTAATTCTATCTCCTATTGTACGGAAGCAAAAAACTTATATAAAAGATGATTAGGACTTCTTAAGAAAAATTCCTAGAAAAGTAGAGCTAGATAGTATTATACTAACATGTGACATTGTTAACCTTTACACTACAATTCCCCACAACCTTGGTTTAGAAGCATTAAAATTTTGGGTTGAAAAACATAAAAATCTAATACCTGAACTGAATTCATTATAGAATCAGCATCATTTATTTTAAAAAAATAATAATTTCCTCTTTGATAATCAATTATTTCACCAAATCACAGGTACAGCCATGGGTACAGACTTTGCACCAGACTATGCATGTCTTTCGATAGGTTTCTTAGAAGAAACAATACTTTTTCCAAAAATTCTACCAAGATTTTTTTCGAATGACGAGGTTCATACTATTGAACAGTTCTACTTTAGATATGTTGATGATGGTTTTAACATATGGCCTAAACACTTAGATATAAACAAATTTAAATTGTCACTCGCCGAATTAAACAATTCAATTACCTTCTCAATTGACTATGGCATTGAATTAGTTGAAAAAGAAAATATTTATAATATAATTAATTTTTTAGACATTTCTGTTATTCTTCAAAATAACAAATATATCAAAACTGACTTATTTTAGAAAGAAACAAACACACACGATTATCTTAATTTTAACAGTCATCATCCTTACCACGCCAAAAAGAACATCCCTTATAGTCTTGCAAAAAGAATAATTGTATTTACATCTGATTATATCACCGAAAACCTGCGTTTAGCAGAGCTTAAATTATGGCTGAAAGAATGTAATTATCCAGACATTGTTATTGAAAAAGCATTTCATAATGCAAAACTACAAGGACCAGCTCAACAAAAGAAACCTAATGAAGTCGTTCCTTTAGTCACTACATTTTACAGCAACCTAAATTGCCAACCTATATTAACTAAAACCAAACTTCTACTCAGTTTATCCACCAGTGAAAGAATACAAAAAATATTTTCTAACATAAACCCTGTAATAGCTTACAAACAACCACCAAATTTACTGAGACAACTTACTTCCGCTAAATTTAATTCCACAACATCTAATAAAAAAAAGATAGGAATTTTTAAATGTAATGATAGTCGTTGCAAAATTTGTTTATTATACCTACAAGAGGTAAATAATTTCGTAACATCCAACGGTACTATTTGGAACATTAAAAGTCACATTACTTGTAGCAGCAAGAATGTCATTTATTATCTAAAATGTTTGTCTTCTAATGGTCAATCAACGTATACTGGAAAAACAAACAATTTGAGAAATCACACTAATGGTCATATTTCAAGTTGCAGAACTGGCCATTCAACAGACAGGTTTGACAATCATGCATATGATTGCCAACGTATAAATAAAAAAAATAATGGAACTATTTTTCCAGCTTTTTGTATTTCTGGAACTTAAAAGTGATAAAAATTTATTATCTTATGAAAGTCATTTGCATAAACAAAAGCATGATACTTTTAACTAACACTTCCTGTTTTAAAAAATATTAGACAATGGTAACTAATAGCAACAATACATTAATTGATTAAAAAATACTTTTGTAACAAAAAATAAATAAATTTGTACATAACAGCACTTAAACTAACACTACTGATGAAACATTGAAAGGCCTCTAGTGTTAAATATATTTTGTACTAATTTCTTACAAACCTTTAAAGAAATACATAAAAAAAATTTTTTTGAAGTTGAGATTTTGTTTGACATACCTTTTTCATTGTATATATATATATATATATATATATATATATATATATATATATATATATATATATATATATATATAAGCTATATATATATACGTATAAATTATACATGTATATATATATATATATATATATATATATATATATATATATATATATATATATATATATATATATATATTATATATATATATATATATATATATATATATCATATATATATATATATAAAAAGTAAATACAGTAAGAAATCACTTTTTAATAGGAAAGAGAAAATACAACAGTCTTACAATTAAAAAGACAAATACATGGTTAATATTAAAAAAAGCATTATTCTATCTATTGATGGTATATTAAAACTATTTAGATAAGTCATCAATAAAATTTTAAAGTTTATTCTTGAATATCGGAAATTTATCGGACATATTAAAAAATGAGGTATAACAATTTTATTCCAAAGATATAGTGCTTAAAAGGTTATGCAAAATTTGTTAAACTTTGTTCTGCAAATTGTTTCATAAACAAATTTTTTATTTCTAAGTAAATATTTATTAATTGAGTTTAGAGAAAAAAGGTCTTTAAAGATTGGTAAAGTTAAATCGTTTTTCCACATGTAAATAAAACATAAAATGTTATAAATATTGAGCTCGTAAATATTACGTATTATCAACTCCATAAACAATGGTTTGGATTGAGTAAAATAATCCGCAATGTTAATCAAGCGGATCGCATGCTTCTGACGGCGATAAAGGTATTGTAACTTTATTAACGTTATATAGTTTTATGGGTAGTATTTTAGTTTTTCGAGCAGGATTTCATGGTCGACAATATCAAAAGCCTTTGACAATTCAATAAAAACACCTAATGTAAATAAAGGTCTTTAAAAGCAATTTGAGATTTCTCGTACTATCTGGATTACTGTTAGTTCTGCTAAATTATTATTTTTTAAATCAAATTGATTATTATATAAAATATTATTGGAAACATGATGATTGTATACTCTATTGTACATTATACGCTCTAAGATTTTTGAAAAAATAAAGGGTAGATATTAGGCGATAGTTACTGATACTGTTACAGTCTCTTTCAAAATTTTTAGTTGATCAGGAAAATCTCTTTGGTGGATAGATGATTCATAAACTTTAAAAAGAATAACTTTAAGATGATCAAAACTCTCGCAAAATCATTTCACCGTTAATTTCATCAGCTCCGATTGCTTTTTTTTTTATAATGTAAAAGAAATTTTAAATTCATCAAAGATAATTTTGAGTATATTTCTTTGGAACAGTTCCAATCATCATTGGTACAAAAAATCATTAAAGACGGCTGGGATAAATCGAACCTTATTAGCTAATTTAGGGCCGATTTTGATAAAGTATTTATTAAATTCGTCAGATATAGCTTTTGATTCATAAATACATTTGGTATCAACTATAATCATCAGGGGGATGGAACCTGAGCATGTTTTTTGATTGCCAGTAATTTCTTCTATTACTTGCCAAGAGTGCTAAGAGTTTTCTTTTAAATTTGTCTAATATTCTAAAATAAGAATTTTTGTGTTTACAAATCTTTTCTAACAAATATTTATCATCTTTATATATTTTCTCACTTTCAGATGATTTTGTTTTAAGGTTTATTTTATGTACAACTTCTGTTTTATTTTTGATGACTTTTTGAAACCCTTGACAACCCAAGGGTTGTTAAAATTTTTTTTAAATTATTTAATTGTCTTTTCAATAATAGAAAAGTTAGCATCATTAACTCGGAGTTGCTTTGACATGTGGGTAACATAAACATGTATTAGATTAAATGTTTTTACCAGTCACCCGTTGATTATTGTTTGAATTAATTTAACAGATGTTGTAGCCAGATGTTAAGTAAACAAATATAACTAATTTTTTCCACATGATAGTAAGTGTAAATAACAACACAATACGGAGGGCGTAAGTTAAACTAGTTTCTAGTTTTTTTGTTGCTGAAAAACTTTAGTAAAAAGTAAAATAAAACCATACATAGTATTATTTTTACATGTGTTTTTGTCATGTTGTTTCTAAATATTTAAAAAAATTTTATTGCACTTCTTTTTTTAAACGCATATTTTAGTTTTGGGTTAACATTGGCAAGAATGCTTAAGTCATCACATGGGCCAAGAACCAAGCAAAAGTTGGCGGAATGTCTTTCATCTGATGAATGTTTCACTATTACATGAAACGGAATCAAACAGAGCAAACTCTAAAATTAAGAGTAATTCTAAAAAAAAAAGAGTTGTACCAATACAGCAAATGTCAACAGATCTAAAAACCGACACTTGAAAAAAGTTAAAATCCACACCTAACAATGTTGCATAATATTGGTAAGAACAAAACATGAAAACCTGAAGATGTAAAAAACTATCTTGTTATTTCTGAAATTAAATGTTAAAGAAAATATGAAGGGCATGAGTAATTTAACTTCATTTGCTCACTAATTTTGCCTCTACATCTTTTTGAATGGCTAGTGGTAAAGAAAATGGCGCTGAAAGGTTTGTTCGTATTATATGTAAGACATTTTATTCCAGGGGTAGCAAGGAGGCTGATGTTTCTTCATGAGGATGAGGAGGCTTATGTTTCTTCATGAGGAGGAGGAGGAGGCTAATGTTTATTCATGAGGAGGAGGAGGCTAATGTTTATTCATGAGGAGGAGGCTGATGTTTCTTCATGGTTTAATTCTTCTCTTTCTTGCCGTAATCTTTTTTTGTTCCCTTTTTAAAAATCGGTTCAATATTTTATATTACAATGCAGTTGTCTTATACTAACAAAAGAGCGCTATAACAGAATTTCATAAAACTTGGCCTAATAATTTATTGAAACCAATTAAGGAAGATATTGCAAACGTTGTATGTGTTACTGTAGTTCATGCATAAGTTATTATCAACTAACTATTTACGGTCCTTTGTGGCAGAACATCGAATCACTTGATAGTATTTTCTTATTAAATCCTTACCTATTTGACTTGAAAATTAGACTTTCATTTCTTTGCATCTTTCTTGTTTTTTGCTAATGGAGGAAATTTTTTACAAAGTTTCCAATCTTCTTCATCAAAATACGATTTAAGGAAGATGATAGAATCAAAAACCTATTCTGACATTGGAAGTTTTGTGTAAATTGATGACCCAATAATAAATCATTGATTTATATAAACGCGTAGCGTAAAAACAAGTATAGATTTATAATTTACTTCTAATTAGATATTTATAGTGTGGTCTTGTGGTGAATAACTTTATTTTGTCGCCCGGCAACGAGTGATCGATTCCTCTCGAGCGCAAATATTTTTGTGTTTATATTATAAAGTATTTAGTTCTAGTTTTAATCCCTATGATTGTTGTTAATAAATAGTAAAATTACTAATAAAATTTTATTTATTATAATATTAAGAAAGTGTGCACACATAGACTGAATTAAACATGTAGAACAGGCAGGGAGTGTACACACATCAAGTGACTAGTTAGGTAGAACATGCAGGAAATGTACATATATTGACTGATTAAATAAGTAAAACATGCAGGTAGTATACATGCATCGACTGACTAAATAGTTAGAACATACAGGGAGTGTTCATACATCGACAAAGGGTTTCGGTTTGGGCAGATAATAAGTTAAAAAAATAGTTTGTGTTAAAAAGTGTTTAATTAAGATAACCACTTATTTTGTTATATTTCGGTCATCAGTTCACACAAAACTTCAAACGTCGGAATGGGTTTTTGATTCTATCATCTACTCGATTTACAACAAACTGTTTGAATGCACTTAAAATGATGAGTTCAATTTTTTGATTGTTCAAGCACTTGAAATTATTTTCTCATTAGAAATTTAGTTTGCCATTTTGGGTTTAATGGTTCGTACAAACCTAATGCAAATGTTTAAATTCTCCGGCTTTGACAAAATGGTCTCAGAACCAAACACAAACATTAGAATTGTTAAATAGTAAAACAGAGTAAGAAAAAGAAAATTACTCAAATATTCAAGAACTAATGTAACAATGATGAAAATGAAATACAATGATAGAAAAGAAGCCTTTGAAAAAGATAAAGTTGTGAACCTGCTAGCAAAGCAAGAAGAAAAAATAAAGAAAAAATTAAATGACAACGAAAAATTTATGCTTGTATATTATAAATTAATAAATTTAGATGTAAGAGCATGAATTTTACTAGAGAAAGCAAAAGAAAAAGTTTGCAATAAAGAAGAAGCCATTAAAAGCAAAAGTGCTCTTGTTCAACTCAATTTTTATCGCATAATCTTTTTTTTTTTCTTTTTATCTAGTTTTTATCGTATCTTATCTTCTTTATCAAGTTTTTATCGATCGTATTTTAGGTGGCGAATGTGAAAAAAATTTTATTTCATTATTTAAATTATTTATTTTTAAACAAAGGTAAAAAGAAATAAAATAATAAAACCTGTCTTCGGATGATTTTTATAATTCTTCCAAAGACAGGTTTATTTTGACTCAAGTTACCTTATTATATCATAAAAAAATTTATTTGTTGTGATATCTTCTATACAAGTAATGTCAAAAAACGACTTTTAAAATTAAAAGATACTTTTTTATATCAATTTATAACCTGATATAACTTAAAATCTACCGCAGTTCGAAAGAACTTTTGGTTTTTCAAAAAAAAAAAATTCTTATAATGATGGATTTAAAATAACAGAAAGATTTTAAATCTTTTTATTATTTAAATTTCGCTAGATTTAAAGTTATATTTTCAGATATTACACGCATTCAGATTCTTACATAACGAAATTAATAAAAATCACATTCAAGTAAGCTATTATTTCTTAGTCTAAAAAATCTTTTTTTACGGCAAGAAATTTAGTTTTATAAAATATTTTACATAACACTATGAAAGCTTAATTAATTTTCTCTTGATTGATATAAAATAGCTTGAGGTTCACAGCTTTGGTTTAAGAAATTAGATGAAAGTTTATTATTTTCATCTAAAAATTTCAACTATGAAAAACGGCGGAAAAGCGTCAGTTTATTGTCTGAAAAAAAAAAGGCTTTTGAGATGATGAAAATATGGTCTATTAGTAAATGGAATTAATGCCACTTTTTGATTACTTTTAATCAATATGCACTGTTTAGCAACCTGTCTTAGGTAGGAAGAAGTATTTTAGTACACTTATGCATCTAAGTTTTCTCAACTTAAACATAAAGTTTAGTGTATGAAAAACTTGTAAGTTAGCATTTTCTATATTAAAAAACTTATTCCTATCTATCCAAGATTCTTGTCATTCAAATTTTCTTAAATGTTTACAGTCAGTTTGCTTGAGATTTTTATTAAATGTTTACAGTCAGTTTGCTTGAGATTGTTATTAAATGTTTACAGTCAGTTTGCTTAAGATTAAAATCTACATGGAATAGATTTGAATGTGTAAAAAAAATAGGTTGCTCAACATCAAGATAGACTCTGTAGCTAGTTTAAATGGAAGTAGAGTTTAATTTAGCATTAACTTTTACATGCTGCTTTAAAGCAGAATGAAGAATTTTTCGATTTTTGTTGGATAATGTACCATATATACATTAATATTGTAAATATTCTTAAATTTTGTTTAAAGTTTTAAACTTTGTTTAAATTATTTAAAATTTAATTTACTTTTGTAACGAGCATCTAAAATGCTTAAGTTTTAGGCCCTCTAAATTCTACCCTTAGCCCAATTTGTGACTCTTACCATTTTTTTCCGATTTTATAAACGCTCTTTTCTATTTTTATAGAAAAATACTCTTGAATAAAAACTTTTTTTTCGTAACGTAATTTTAAAAGGCGTGAAAGGACTAAGAACCCCTCGATTTTAATAGATGAAATATTTCATGTAAGGGCTGAAAGTAATACAAGAATAAGGCATTTACGTCGACAACCAATTACTACTTGTTGTATAGAAAATTCTGTAATAAACTCAAAGCTACTTGTTGCTACTGTTGTTACTACTTGTTGTATAGAAAATTCTGTAATAAACTCAAAGCTACTCCATGTAGGGGGTTTAAACATTTTCATTTTTTTTTTATTTTAACTCAAAAGTTATAATAGCGCTGTAATTTCATTGCTCATTAATAGTTTTGCTGCTTTCTTTCCCCTATAGTTTAGTTGTTTTTAAGTAGAAACTTTTGCAATTGACGGTTAAAAATAAGACTACTTTCTACGCTTATTTTTAAGACATTAAATCGTAAAAAATAAATTCACTTATTATTTGCATTTTAAAATACGAGTTACTTATTTACAATTCCAATAGTAATAAAAAAAAAATTAATCATTCTAGCAACATGTGTTTCTTGACATACCGACTGACTGTCATACTACTGACCACCAGTCGACCATTAAAAGAGAGGGGTAAATTTTGAACACAAGCAGGAATATTCTTGAAAATCGAATGATATGAATTCGTCAGTAGCCAGGCTTAAAAACAGTAAACTTTTCGATATGTTAACATCAATTTACTCAATTTACTGACCAACTCTCTTTTTTATTATAAGAACTTTCTTCTTGCCTTCTTTCTTCTTGTCTTCTTTCTTCTTGCTTTTAAATAACTGAATTTAGGAGTCATCCAGGTTCATATAAACAAAGATTTTCATGTCTTTTTTCTAAATAAAAATCAGCTGTTTTTTAATAATTTGCCTGTATTCTCAAAGCATATCTTAAACTTTATTTTGAATTCTTTGCAAGTGGTGCATGGTGTAAGTGGTGCATGAGGTTGTTTTACAACTTGCATCTATGTATATGTTTAACTAAACTGTGTTTCAAACAGGTCACATGCATGATCCATATTCACATTTACTTATACTTCAACATCACGTATCTGCAAAAAAAAAAGAGAAGAAAAATAATGTTACCTGACTTTGATGGTTGATTTTCGTCGAACTATATTAAATAAAAAACAATAACAAAAGCATTAAAATTAATTAAAAAAAATCCACATTTAGAAGAGTAGCAAAGGTCGGAGATAAAAGTCGGAGATAAAACAGGTAGATCAAAATCTTTACAAGGTCTTTACAACTAATGTCTCTAAATTAGTCGTTGTAAGCAAAGCCCTTGGAATTAGTCCAATGGCTTTGCTTACAACGATGAAATAACTCCAAACTGATAAATTTTTTTTCTCAAACTTTAATCAAAAAACAACAAACAAAAAAATATAAAATAAAAACTTGTGTAAACAATTGTCACAAGAGATGTGAGGGTGTGCTAGAGCTCTTGGTTCATGAGTTAGTAACCTAAATCCCATATGTATTACTACAAATGTGGTGGTTCGTAATAGTACGCGCCTAACTTGATTGCCTGTGCAATACCCTTGCCCAATAAGGTTCACGATGCCAAGTCACATTAATGCAAACTCAGGTTGATGTGTTTGTGATGCGGAGTCAGGATTTAAAGAAGAATGTAACAACAACAAAAAATGGTAACTTTCTAAATTGTAGTGACTCCCTCAACTGTTTAATGTACATACATTAAACAGTATATACTTAAAAAAATCAATTGTGCCAAAATAAGTTTATTTAAAAATTTATTAACTGAAACTTAAAAAATCTTTATATTGTTACTTTGCAACAAACATTGTTTGATGACTGTTGCAATCTAACGACTACAGTTTTTGTCATGTTCCCATTCAACATTCTGTTACCTCAATGCAAATAAACTAGTAACCACTAAATCTTTAGTAAACTAAATTTATTTTTTCAACTGTAGTTGAAAAAACTTAGATTAGATTTCTTGTCAACTGTGAAGAGAGCGTTAGTATTATTTTTCTCCTTTATTTTTAATATAATTTTAAACCAACCTCCTCTCAACTCATTACAGGATTGCGCCATTATCTAGAAATAAAATTTGTCTGTTTTTTTTGCTGGAATATCACTTACTTAAAATTAAAACTTCTCCAACAACCGTACAAGGTATTCACCTTAAAGCAAACTTGTTTTACTCACCTACAAGTAGTTTATTTACTACGGAACAAACACTAACACCACAGATCAAACACCAACGTTAAAAAACAACAACAAACATCATTTAAGAAGTTAAACTAAAAGGCAATAATAAATTAAAGAAACTTTTTAAACATCACATACATAAAAAATTACCCATTCTCTTATGTAGTGAAACCAAAACTTTGCCAAATTTCCTTATTTTTGTTTCTTAATTTTTGCAATTTCGGTCATGATTGTTTCTTTTTGTATGTTGTATAGTCCTACATACAACAAAAAGCTTAGATCTAAAAGCTAAATATAATTTTTTTGGGATTCCGATGATAATGAAGCAAAAATCTTTTATGAAAAAATTTTATGAAAAAATGCTCATGCTGCTTTTCAAGAAGTTAATGAAGTAATTCCTCTCTATGAACTATTAATTTTTGCCAAAAACATTGTCACATTTTCAAGAAATTTTTTTCCCCATGATTGGCCCAAAAATTGAAACCAAGAACTTAAGTCAAATATTTACAAAAGAAATGGAGCTTGAAACACATTTTTTTTAAATTAAAAAGCATGAACATAGTTCTCATTGTTAATTATATATTTACTATTCTGGGACAATTTACAGATAACACCATAGTAGAATTGGTTAAATCTTTTTTTTTTGGAAACTTTGTTTTAGACCATTTCTTGTTATTAAGTTATAAATTTTGTCATATAAAAAACAACAATATGAAAGTTTTCAAAGCCACTAGCTCAGAATCAAATATTTTGCTCAAGAAAATAACTCTTCACAAACAACAATTACAAAAAAAACAAACATAAATAATAAAATTTAGTAGCAAAAAAGTATTCTTACCTGTCTTGTTCTTAATTGCTTTGTATAAGTTAGATAAAGCTATTTAAAAAAATTTAATTAAGTTTAAATTTAATAGTCTTATAAACATTTAAATATATACATTAATTGAATATATTATAAGTATAAAAGGAAAGATAATATTTATATATATAAATTTTTCTTTAATTTTATTTTTATCAAATATAAAAAAAATTTATTACTGCCGAACTTTATAACCAACAATTTAATAAACTCATTTAAAAGAAGTCTTGATTCTTTACCTATATTGTAAATTTTTTTAAATTTTTACCTGCACAAGAGCCATAAATCAGTTGAGTAAACTAATTTAGGGGAGCATGGGTAATACAATAGGTTTTACAGACCCATGAGCTTTATAAAGAATTCGTTTGTAGTCATATCTTACAAATTTAGCTCTATGCAATTGCATTTGTAAAGTAATTGTAGAATATACCTCTCTCTTCAATTGCTTGTGCTTGATCAGGAGACATAGATTGTATTTGTTTTTTTAACTTATTAAAAAATCTTTTTGAACTGCTTGTTAAAGAAGAACGTGTATGCTCATCTGGTGAAGTATGATCGAGTATTTGCAATGTTTCATTAATCTTTTTAAGAAATGTATTACTATTTTCTCTATTTGCACCTGAATCAGGTCTAGAAGAGTCTTTTAAGTTAATTTTGTTTATACTAGAGTTAGGTTGAATGCGTATATTACGCGAATTATTTTTATATTTATCTAAATCTGGATTTTTGCTTAAATGGTTAACTTCTTCTTCTGCTTTTTTACTAAGTTCAGTAAGTGGTTTAGCTCTTTCGTGTAAAACTGGTTCTGATTTCATATGGTTAGTATCATGAAAAACATCAGAGTCTTGATCTTTTTTTCCTGAAAGATCTAAATTAAAAAAATGTAAATTAGTTTATTTTTTTACAAATTTTACTTTAAACTTATATAGATTGGTTACACTAGGTTGGGAGTTAAAAGAAAACAAAGAGAAAGCAAGCAAGAAAGTGGTTTGATAAAAAAACTTAAAAGCTGCAAACTGTATGAGTTAGAAGTATATGAAGATGGGAGAGAATTTCAAAACATCAATGTTAAAGAAAAAAAATAGATGAACAAATATTTTTTGGGCATGAAGAAACAGTTACAGTAAAAAAGGTTTAGTTGATAGAGCAAGTTAGTTGAAGTTTTAGTTGATGTTAGTTTGCAAGTGATGTTAGTTTGCTTGAGCAGTGACTGTGGTAATACACATTTAGAAAAAAAAAATAGATGCTACCTCATGAAGACGGGACAAGGACTTAGCAACTAGAGCAGGTTTAACAACATTATAAGAACTAGCACAAGTATGACTATTTTTTTATACATTATACATTTTTGTTTATGAAAAAAAGTTCCAAGGTTACAACCATAAAGAGATAAGTCATAAATCTAAATCACTTAATAGTAGAAAAAAAGAAAAAAATCTTTTGGGCATGTAGGGAGGAGATTTAGTCTCTTAAAAGAGATTAACTCTCTCCGAAATGAAGAACAGTCATAAACAAATAAATGAGAGTTTTAAATAATAGCTTTAGTGAGTGCAATAAGAGATTGTTACAAAAAAAAAATAATTTTATAAAAAAACATATTTATAATAAGAAAACAAAATCTAATATAGTTGTTGTCTGTGACTTTAATGCTCACCACTCTGAATGGCTTGGCTCTAGTGTCAGTGATTCTGCAGGCATTAAGGCCCACAACTTTTGCCTTTCTCAATCCCTAACTCAAATGGTCAACTTTCCAACTTGCTTTCCTGACAACCCCAATCATTTACCTTCTCTACTCGACTTATGTCTTGTTTCTGATCCTAATCACTGCTCAGTTTCTCCACATTCACCCTTAGGTGCTTCTGATCACAGTTTGATCTCTCTAAAACTAATATCTCATTCTTCTCCATCACCTGAATCCCCCTATTATCGTACCTCTTACAGCTACAGTAAAGCTGACTGCGATTCTTTCTGTGATTTTCTTCGTGATGGCCCTTGGGTAGAAATCTTTTGTCTTTCTGTCGACAAATGTGCTTCTTACATAACTTTGTGGATTCAGGCTGGCATGGAATCTTTTGTTCCCTCTCGACGTTTCCAGGTCAAGCCTCACTCTCCTCCATGGTTTTTCTCACACTGTGCTGCTGCAATTGCCAATCGAAACCGTTACTTCCATATTCATCAGCAAAACAATTCTCCAGAAAACAGACGTCTGTTTGTTACTGCTAGAAACCATTGTAAAAAGATTTTGTCAAACGCCAAAGGCCGCTATTCTCAGGTCATAAAATCTCGTATCTCATCTAAAAAATTAGGCTCTCGTGACTTCTGGAGAATCTTTAATAGTATTAATAACAAGGGCAAATCTTTAATTCCACCTCTATTGTATGGTTCAGACTTTGTCACCTCACCTAAGGAGAAGGCTGAACTGTTTGCTAAAAACTTTTCATCAATATCATCTCTTGATTCCACTAGTTGCGTTCTATCTGATATTGCCAACAAACAGGTTGATCCATTGCTTGCCATTCATATCACTCCATCATCTGTATCTAAAGTGATTTCCTGCCTAGACTCTTCTACAGCTTGTGGCCCGGACAACATACCTGTTATTGTCTTGCAGAAGTGTTCTCTGGAGCTGTCATCTATACTCTCAAAACTAATCAACAAGTGCTTATCAGAGTCTTGTTTTCCAGCATGCTTTTTCATGCATTTCCGGCAACTGTTATCCCTATTTTCAAAAATTCTGGAGAGCGATCTGATTTGTCTAACTACTGTCCCATTAGTCTTCTTTCTATCATAAGCAAGGTTTTTGAATCTTTAGTTAATAAACACTTAATTTCTCATCTTGAATCTAATAACTTTCTGACTATCAATATGGATTTTGTTCTTCTCGTTCTACAGTGGATTTGCTAACAGTAATAACTGATAGGTTTTATCGTGCATTAGATAAAGGTGGAGAGGTTAAGGCCATCGCTCTTGACATTTCAAATGCTTTTGATAAAGTTTGGCATGCTGGTCTTCTCCATAAACTTTCTTCTTATGATGTATCTGGCAATATCTTTAAGATTATTGAATCCTTCCTTTCCAATCCTAGTATAAAAGTTGTCTTCGATGGACAACACTCTTCTTCTTATTCTGTAACTTCAGGGGTTCCTCAAGGTTCTATCCTTGGCCTTATACTCTTTTTAATTTACATTAACGATCTTCTAGATATTCTTACATCTAAGGTGGTATTGTTTGCTGATGATACTATCAATTATTCTTGTTGTGATAAGAAACCAACACCCTCTGATGGCTTGGAGGGGACATTTGAGCTTGAAAAGGATTTTACTTCTGCTACAGCATGGGGCTCACAGTGGCTGGCGAACTTTAATACAGATAAAACTCTATTTTTTTCAGCCAATCGTTATCGCAATAATTTAGATCTTCCTATATTTATGAATGGTGATGTACTCAATGAGTCATCTACTCTTCATCTTCTAGGATTAACTCTTACTCCCAATCTTTCTTGGAAACCATATATCAAATCAGTTGCAAAATTAGCATCTGCTAAGGTTGCAACTCTTTATCGAGCTCATCACTTTCTTATTTCGGATTCTATTCTCTATCTCTATAAATCTCAAATCCGGCTTTGTATGGAATACTGTTGCCATATCTGGGGAGGATCTTCTAATGATGCCTTTTCTCTATTAGACAAGGTGCAAAAACGCATTGTAAACATAGTTGGACCTGCTCTTGCAGCCAACCTCCAACTATTATCACATCGTCGTAATGTTGCTTCTCTTTCTCTTTTCTACAAATACTATAACGAACACTGCTCTAAAGAGCTAGCGTCTCTTGTGCCATCAAATAAAATTCATTCTCGTGTTACTCGTCATTCAATTAAGTGTCATCCTTTTTCTGTGACTGTTCCTAAGTGCTCCAAAAATGCTTATTCGTCTAGCTTTTTTCCTTTATGACAAACTATATGAATAAGGAAAGCATGATGAAGGAATTCGCTTCCTTCATTTTACTTTCCTGATTCATATAATTTGAAATCCTTAAAGTCGTCTGTCAATCGTTATCTTGCTCTACAATCTTTATCTTTTCTCTTTCAGTAACTTCCAACTTTAATTAGTGGCTGCTTGCAACCTTGTTGGAAGCAAAGATGTTTAAAAAAAAAAAAATTTACTATACTTTATATACTTTTTATATACTATTATGCTTTTTTTTAAATCAGGATAATAAAAAAAATAGTGGAAGAAAATTTTAAAGATGCAATAAAAAAGAACTTACAAGCTATACTTTTACTTTTGGTTTCTTCCAGTTGAATTTCTTTTGATGCAATCATTGCTGCAAGTTTTAGATTTTTGATGAGCAGCTTTTTAATGGCATCATTTCGTGATTCTTTTGGATCATTATTTGTGTTACTAGTTGATTTTTTTGCCTGCTCTGCCTGTAACATCTGCAATTTTAATCTAAAAACATCCAATACATATATAAATATATATATATAAGTATATATATATATATATATATATATATATATATATATATATATATATATATATATATATATATATAAATATATATATATATATATTACTAATTTATATATATATATATATATATATATATATATATATATATATATATATATATATATATATATATATATAAGGTATAAAAAAAGAATATTGATTTACATCTAACATTTTATTAAAATTAAAAAAAATATTATCATTAAAAAAAAAGGAATGAATTTTAACATATACAATATATGTCATTTGCAAAACATTTTTTTTTAAAAAAAAAAAATCCAAGTGTGATGTGTTACCTTTCATTTACTATAATTTTAATTATATAAGAAAATAGATACAAAAGATAATACAAAGCATTGATACAAAGGTTGATACAATGCGCAGATACAAATGCTAATACAAAGTGTAGATACAAATGTTGATACAAAGTGCAGATACAAAAGATGATACAAAGTGTAGATACAAAGGTTAATACAAAATTTTGATTACTGACTGACTGACAAAATTTTGATTACTGACTGACGAAATTTTGACTACACAAAGTGTAGATACAAAGTTTAAAAAAAAAAAAAAACTCCTATTCTCTTTTTCCTTGAACATCAGCTCTTTGGAATTTGCTTCCTTCATCTTACTTTTCTGATTCATATAATTTGCAATCTTTTAAGTCGTCTGTCAATTGTTACCTTGCTATTTCATCTTTTCTCTTCCAGTAACTTGCAACTCTAATAGCGGTTGCTTGCAGCCTTATTGGAAGCGAAGCAAAAAAAAATTACAAAGAACTGATGTTCACAGAAAAAACTATGGCACAAGAGACGCTAGCTCTTAAGAGCAGCACCTATTATAGTATTTATAGAAAAAAGTGGTGAGCAGGATAAAGAGATGCAACCTTAGCTGATGCTAGTTTTGCAATGGATTTGATACATGGTTTCCAAGAAAGATCGAAAGTAAGATAAATATAGGATGATCTAGATTGTTGCAATAACGATAAGCTGAAAAAAATTTAGTGTTATCTGAGTCAGAGATCACCAGCAACTGAGAACCCCATGCTGTAGCAGAAGTGAGATCTTTTCCAGCTCTAATATCTCCTCCAAGCAATCAGAGAGAGCTGGCTTCATATCAAGGCAAGGATAGATGGTAATATCATCAGCAAACAATGCCAACTCAGATGTAAGAATTTTTGGGGAAGTTATTAGATTCCAGATGAGAGACTAAGTGTTTGTTATTTAAAAACCTTGCTTATAATAGGAAGAAGACTAATGGGACAGTAGTTAGACAAGTCAGATCCCTCTCCAGAGTTTTCTGAAAATAGGGATAACAGATGCCACTTTCCAGCAGGATAGAAAACAAGACTCTAATGAGCACTTGTTTTAGTTTTGAAAGTGTAGATGACAGCTATGGAGAACACTTCTGCAAAACTAAAGCTGGTATGTTGCCAGGACCACAAGCTGTAGAAGAGTCTAAGCAGGAAATCACTTTAGATACAGATGTTGAAGTGATACGAATATCAAACAATTGATCAACCTATTTTGTCGGCTATATCAGGTAGGATGTGATTAGTGAAATCAAGAGATGAGATTGATAAAAAGTTCTTAGCAAACGATTCAGCTTTGTCTTAAGGTGAGGTAACAAAATCTGAGCCATGCAACAGAGGAGAAATAACAGATTTGCCTTCATTATAGACACTATTAACCGTTTGGCTGCTTGATAAAATTAAAAGATGTTTAGAAAAACTCAACTAAAAAAACCCAAAACAAAAAAAAATAATAATTTTGAGATTTGTATACCATTTTTTATTTTATACCATCTACAAAATTCATAAATAAAAATTTTAATCCCTCATTGTATAAATAATGAATAATATTAAGAAAAACAAGTCAGTCATATTGTTAGCTCTCTGCATCTTGCTTGATGTTTGTCTCTGAGAAGTGACTTTGGCAAGATAGTAGTTACCAGCCAAACTTTCTACAATTGACATCATAAAGTTAATTCTTGACATTGGGGAGTAGTCATTGTTGTTTATCTTATATAACAAGTAGCTGTTAAGGATAGCCCTACCAAATAAAGAAAATGCTACCTTAGTTGTCCACTTCATAGTTCTTCTCTCAGACAAATACACATATAGTTGTGCATCACCCAAATCTACACCCCTCCCCATTACTTGATTGTAGAGAGCTATTACATTTGGCTTCATGACAAAATTATCCCTCCTGTTGCGCAGTTCAGTAAAACCTCCTTTGGCAACAGTGGATAGATTGGCTTTTTTTTTTCCATCTTGATATGTTACACATAACAACAGACCCTTTCTAGACTAACAAGTCTCCTTATTTTTAAGCTTTGTCTTTATACATGTTTCTGACAGACCTTTTCGGTTCCCTCTGACTGTGCCTGTGGCTGTGGTCTGATGTGCATGAAGATCCAATAACAATTGTGGACAAGTAAAATAGTTATCAATACTCAAGTGATAACCACAATGAAGAAGATTTTGAAGTGCAAAGGACAAAAAAACCAAGTTGTAGGTCATGCCATAGGTATTGGGTGCTTGTTTTGGTTCTTTACCACCCTTGTAAACTTCAAACTGGTACATGTAGCCATATGTGCTGTCTGAAAGACACCATAACTTAATACCAAATCGAGAATGGCGCTTGTTAGGCATATACTGACACAGATGTGGTGTCTTTTCCTTGAATCCAATCATACTTTCTTCGATGGAAATGTTTTTTTGGGGATTGCAGTAATACTTAAATTTCTATCTATCATTAGCAGTATCAGAGACTATACTAACTAAAACATACTCAAAAAATGCCTCTGTGATAGCTTTGTAACTGTCTATTTGTGTTTGAATTTCTTCTAAATTAACTACCAAATTCGTTTAATAATTTTTTTTATCAAAACAAGTAATATACATAAATCCTTTTTACAACACTATCAAATATGGCAAGCTCTCTATAAAACATAAATGTATTTCTCATTGGAACCAAATAATACCATTTATTAAAAAAAAGATTTTAATTAAACACCCTTTTATTACATTAACATCCTTCTTATCAACATTCTATTACCAAAATTCTTCTCAATCAAACCAAATTTTATTACCAACATTCTTCTCAAACAAAACCAAATTAAGAAATTTTTATTTGAGTAATGATTTTTATTTGAGTATATATCTAATGAATATTAACGTTATCTTTTATTATTGCTTTTTTATTTGCTATTACTGTATTTATAAAACTATTATTACTTTTATTTTATACCATCTTTTTTTTAACTTTACAACCATTATAATTATTATCATTAATTTATCTTTGTTTTAAAAGCCTTAATAATATTATTGCAAATAAAAAAGCAATAATAAAAGATAACGTTAATATTCATTAGATATATACTCAAATAAAAATCATTACTCAAATAAAAATTTCTTAATTTGGTTTTGTTTGAGAAGAATGTTGGTAATAAAATTTGGTTTGATTGAGAAGAATTTTGGTAATAGAATGTTAGTTATAGTGATTCCATTTTTGTTATCTATATCTCTGTCCTAGTTATATATATATATATATATATATATATATATATATATATATATATATATATATATATATATATATATATATATATATATATATATATATATATATATATATATATATATATATATATATATGTATATATATATATATATTATAGTTTTTATCATTAGTTAAAATTTTTATCAAAGTTACCATAGTTACTATTTGTAATACTTTCTCTCTTATTTTTTTGCTTTTATGTTAGTTTTCTTTGTTTACTGTTTTTATTTGTTTTTTTTCTCTTAAAATTCTAGTTTTAAAATATACATGTGAAACCTAATCGTATTTATGTGAGTTTATAATATACTATTGTAAATTTTTCATACTTTATGGTTAAATAAATGGAAAAAAAAGAAAAAAGAAAAAAAAAAAGAAGCACATTTGTCAGCAAGAAGTCAAAGGAACCCTACCCAAGAGCCATCAAAAAGAAAATCATAGAAGAAATCCCAGCCAGTTAAAAGGTAGTTGTAAGAGGTATGATGATAGGGTTATTCTGATGAGAGAGCTTGATCAATTTGATCAGAAATAACATCAAAAAGAGTGCAGTCTTGAGATGAAGGAGAGCGATATAGAACAAAGAGAAAGGTGATAGAGTAAAGTGGTGCTAAATGAAAACACATTAAAGAATAATCTGTGAATTCAAACCTAGTTTTCCAACAAATGGGTGAATTCTTACGAATATAAATGCCTAGGCCAAGCATGTGACAATTGGAATCTTTATGAATTAAAGATAGATAAAAATCAACATTAAGATCACAAGATGAGACAGCTGAACTCAAATTAGTTTCACAAAGAGCTCAATACAAATAAGACTCAACAGAAGAAAAGTTACTTTGAAGACTACAAATATTAGTGAATGATAGATTTAGATTACTTGGTGATGACGATGGCTTTTGTGTTTTATAGTTTATGGTACTTTAGTAATTTTAAAATTTGTTAAAGAATTTGACTCAAAGCACAGATAGTACTCAGTGAATTATTTAATAGTCCAAGCAATACCCTCATTACTATTAATAAACCCTGAGCTGTAATAAAGGGCTCCAAATTTGGCCTCGCCAATGCATACCAAAAGTACGAACAGGGACACAAGCAAAACCCATGCAATGAGTCAAGAAGATCCAGCATTCAATATTCTTAACTAAAAATAATGTATTATAAATACATCTAAGCCAGCGTAATAGATGAATAAGGGGTGCAAAGCTGGTCAACAGATAGAATCTGTTTACCCCTTAAGTCATTGTATAAGAGGTCTTCTACAAGACTGTAGCCAGATGCAATTAACATCTATATATATATATATATATATATATATATATATATATATATATATATATATATATATATATATATATATATATATATATATATATATATATATATATATATATATGTCAGACTGGGATTCTTTATATGCCAGACTGGGATTCTTTCCGTAATTTTCTTTGTGAAGGCCCTTGGGAAGAAATCTTTCGTCTTCCTGTTGACAAATGTGCTTCTTACATAACTTCGTGGATTCAGACTGGAATGGAATCTTTCATTCTCTCTCGACGATTCAAGGTCAAGCCTCACTCTCCTCCATGGTTTTCCTCACACTGTGCTGCTGCAATTGCCAATCGAAACCGTTACTTCCATATTTATCAGCAAAACAATTCTCCAGAAAACAGACGTCTGTTTATTACTGCTAGAAACAATTGTAAAAAGGTTTTGACTAACGCCAAAATCCGCTATTCTCAGGTCATGAAATCTCGTATCTCATCTCAAAAATTAGGCTCTCGTGACTTCTGGAGAATCTTTAATAATATCAATAATAAAGGCAAATCTATAATTCCACCTCTCTTGTATGGTTCAGACTTTGTCACCTCACTTAAAGACAAAGCTGAATTGTTTGCTAAAAACTTTTCATCAATATCATCTCTTGATTCCACTAGTTGCGTTCTACCTGATATTGCTAACAAACAGGTTAATCCATTGCTTGCCATTCATATCACTCCATCATCTGTATCTAAAGTGATTTCCTGCCTAGACTCTTCTACAGCTTGTGGCCCGGACAACATACCTGTTATTGTCTTGCAGAAGTGTTCCCCGGAGCTGTCATCTATACTCTCAAAACTATTCAACAAGTGCTTATCAGAGTCTTGTTTTCCAGCCTGCTGGAAAGCGGCATCTGTTATTCCTATCTTAAAAAATTCTGGAGAGTGATCTGATTCGTCTAACTACCGTCCAAATAGTCTTCTTCCTATCATAAGCAAGGTTTTTGAATCTTTAATTAACAAACACTTAATTTCTCATCTTGAATCTAATAACTTACTTTCTGACCATCAATATGGATTTCGATCTTCTCGTTCTACAGCTGATTTGCTAACAGTAATAACTGACAGATTTTATCGTGCATTAGATGAAGGTGGAGAGATTAAGGCCATTGCTCTTGACATTTCAAAAGCTTTTGATAAAGTTTGGCATGCTGGTCTTCTCCATGAGCTTTTTTCTTATGGTGTATCTGGCAACATCTTTAAGATCATTGAATCCTTCCTTTCCAATCGCAGCATAAAAGTTGCCCTCGATGGACAACACTCTTCTTCTTATTCTGTAACTTCAGGGGTTCCTCAAGGTTCTATCCTTGGCCCTATACTCTTTTTAATTTACATTAACGATCTTCCAGATATTCTTACATCTAAGGTGGTATTGTTTGCAGATGATACTACCATTTATTCTTGTCGTGATAAGAAACCAACACCCTCTGATTGCTCGGAGGGGGCATTTGAGCTTGAAAAGGATCTCACTTCTGCTACAGCATGGGGCTTACAGTGGCTGGTGAACTTTAATTCAGATAAAACTCTATTTTTTTCAGCCAATCGTTATCGCAATAATTTAGATCTTCCTATATTTATGAACAGTGATGTACTCGATGAGTCACCTACTCTTCATCTTCTAGGATTAACTCTTACTCCCAATCTTTCTTGGGAACCATATATCAAATCAGTTGCAAAATTAGCATCTGCTAAGGTTGCATCTCTTTATTGAGCTCGTCACTTTCTTACTTCGGATTTTATTCTCTATCTCTATAAATCTCAAATTCGGCCTTGAATGGAATACTGTTGCCATATCTGGGGGGGATCTTCTAATGATGCCCTTTCTCTATTAGACAAGGTGCAAAAACGCATTGTAAACATAGTTGTACCTGCTCTTGCAGCCAACCTCCAACTATTATCACATCGTCGTAATGTTGCTTCTCTTTCTCTTTTCTACAAATACTATAACAAACACTGCTCTAAAGAGCTAGCGTCTCTTGTGCCATCAAATAAAATTCATTCTCGTGTTACTCGTCATTCAATTAAGTGTCATCCTTTTTCTGTGACTGTTCCTAAGTGCTCTAAGAACGTTTATTCGTCTAGTTTTTTTCCTCGAACATCAGTTCTTTGGAATTCGCTTCCTTCATCTTGCTCTCCTGATTCATATAATTTGCGATCTTTTAAGTCGTCCGTCAATGGTTATCTTGCTCTAAAATCTTCATCTTTTCTCTCTAAGTAACTTCCAACTTTAATTAGTGGCTGCTTGCAGCCTTGTTGAAAGCAAAGATGTTTGGAAAAAAAAAAATATATATATATATATATATATATATATATATATATATATATATATATATATATATATATATATATATATATATATATATATATATA
>NC_088925.1:51205000-51292500 GCF_038396675.1 Hydra vulgaris
ATATATATATATATATATATATATATATATATATATTAAAAATTAAGCCAAATTAAGCATTTTACATATAATATTATTGCAAAAGTTTTAATTATACAAATTTTATATTTTAATGGTAATTTAAATGATAATACGTATATGTGTATAACTGCAAAAATATTTTCAACTTATGTCAGCATAAAAAAGATTTTGGAATAGACACATAATGGTTTTTCGATGCAATCAGTCATGAAAAGCAACCTTGTGGTAGAATAGGAAAACAGTTGAACAACTTGTAGTTAATACTAATTTCTAAAGAACTTTACAAACCAAAAATTAAAATGTGACATATATACATTCTAATAACAAGAATATATAGCATCATATAACATATAACAGCATTTATAACATCAAAAATATGAACTTTACAATTTGTCTCAACCAAAAGTCTGTCAGAAAAAATAAAATTAGGCTTTTTTGGACCTTGTCTAGAAGAGAAAGAGCATCATTAGAAGAACCAGCCAAAATATGACAACAGTATTCTATACAGGGACAAATAAGAGATATGTAGAGGTTGAGAATGGAATCAGGAAAGAGAAAAATGGGCCAGCACAATAAAGACAAGCAACCTTAGCATATGCTAATTTAGAAATCGTTTGTATATATGGTTTCTATGAAAGGTCAGTAGTAAACGATAATCCAAGATGACGTAAAGAAGTGGACTCAGTGAGAGGATTGTTATTCATCAATATAGGAATGTCAACAGTATTGCAATAGTTGTTTGCAGTAAATAACTGAGTTTTGTTAGAGTTAAAATTTACAAGTCACTGTAAGCCCCAATCTGTTACAGAAAAGAGATCAGATTTAAGATCGGCTGCCTGTTCTAAGCAATCAAAAAGAAAAGACTTTTTTTCAAGACAGTCATCAAAGTTGTGTCATCAGCAAATAGAGCTACTTTTGATGTAAGGTTGTCGGGAAGATCTATAATATAGATAAGAAATAAAATAAGACCAAGGATAGAACCTTGACTTACCCCAGAAGTTACTGGAAATAAAGAAGAGTGTTGGTCTTCAAGGATGACTTTAATAAAGTGATTAGAAAGAAACAATTTGATAATCTCAAAAACATTCCCAGATACACCATATGAAACAAACTTATGGAAAAGACCAGCATTCTAAACTTTGTCCAAAGTCTTAGATATGTGAAGAGCAACAGTCGAAGCCTCTCCACCTCCATCTAATGCACAATAAAATCTTTCAGTCACAGCAGTTAGCAAGTCAGCTATAGAGCAAGATGATTGAAAACTTCATTGCTTGTCTGACAATAAGTTATTTGACTCAAGATGGGATGTGAAAAATCTGTTTATCAAAGACTCAAAGACCTTAATAATAACAGAAAGAAGACTGATTGGACAATAATTAGAGGGATCAGAATGTTCACTGGAGTCTTTAAAAATTGGAACAACAGATGTAATTTTCCAGCAAACATGAAAACAAGACTTAGTCAAGCGCTTGTTAAATAGTTTAAAGAGGATTGAAGAAAGTTCTGGAGAACAATTTTGTAAGACTATAACAGGAATGTTGTCTGGACCACAAGCCGTAGAAGAGTTTAATCGAGATATGATTTTAACAAGGGAAGCTGGAGTAATTTGAATATCTAACAATGGGTCAACCGGTTTAACTGGAACGGAAGGTAGAGTCTCTAGAGAAGAAAGAGGCTTTACTACTAGTTGAACAATTTAAAAATGTGAAGCAATACTAGAAACTAGAGGCTTTTTTTATTTTTTTGTGAATTTCAAAATGAAATTAAGACACAGATAATATGCCTTGTAAATCTTAAAAATGTAGAAATTGTTGCTCTTTAAAAAAATTTTAATAAGCAAAGTTCTCGTCAGTAGAGACTTTTTAAATAGAGGGTATATTTATTGGTTTCAGTACATACGTGGACTATGTTATAGTCTGCTATTGCAAGGTACTTTGCTGCTATATTGATTGAGGGTTTGGCATGAGGAAGCAATCTTTTTCTTTTATTACTCTAATAAATATTCCTGGCGCTACTCGACTTTTTCTTCCTCCTCCCCTGTTTTTATGATTGATTATGATAGAATATATTATACCGATTCAGAATCACATAAAAACATAGGTCTAAAAACTTGAGGAAAGCATTCTTATTTGATGTTGAAGTATAAAAAATCACATTAAAAACGCTAACACTCGGCCATTTTTTAAAAAACATTTTAACACTGATTCCAAAAACTGAAAAATAATTTTTTAACTACGCGAACCCGGTTTTTCTTGTCATCAAAATTTAAACTTTTTTAAACTTGATTCACATTTTAAGATACATCGACTGACAAATAGGGATTTGCGTAATTAAATGTACATACATCGACTGACAAATAGGTATTGGCACAATTTAAAGTATATTCATCGACTGACAATTAGGGATTGGCGCAAATATGTGTACAAAGTTTGGGTCACGGTGAGGGTCAGAAATCAATCAGAAATGCGTAATGCATTTAAATGTCAATAGAAACCATGCTTTTTTAAAGTTGTTATTGAAAAGGAATTTTATTATCACCGAGTATTATTATCACAGATATTATGTTTTTAATGTGGTTTTTTACACTTTAACATCAAATTAGAGTACTTTGCTTCTATTTTCAGACCTATGTTTTTATATGATTCGAGCAGCGGCAATATTCTTTATGCTTAAGAAATACTATCGCCACTGACGAATGCGCAAACAGCGAAAAGATAAAATTATTTTAGGCTGCTTAACTGTAGGATCACCCTAGTTGGCTCTAAATAAAAATAGTTTGAATTATCTTGATGTTCATTTTAACATATTCACCAAAAAGTGACAAAAAAAAAGGTTTCTGATATGTATGCCTTACAGAATAGAAATCATGTTTTTTTGTTAGGAAATTAAAAAATAACTCGATATATTTCATAGCGCTTTTAAATATTTATACAATATAAATACTTGTAAAATAGACTTTAATATGTAGCTTAGAAATAAATTATAGTTTATCAGTAATTCCTTAATTCCATTAACTAAAAAGTAAACACGTTTACTTTTAAATCATATTTAAAAGAAAACATGTATACTAGTGTGGTTCAAAAAACAACTTTTTTAAAATAGTCTGCTGCACTAAACTAAATGTGTTCTATATAATACAAAAACATTAGGTTTAAAATTTTTCTGAATAAAAAATATTTTAGGGGTGCCTCAAGACCCTTGCAAATTTGACAGGTCCCTAATATTTTGAAAAAAAAAGTTTCTCAAGTATGTCAACCTGGTACTCAAAAGAAGCGAAATTATATAAAAACTTCAAAAATAATAATCAATTTATATAAAAATGTTTTTTTACAGATATAATAAAAAAAGTCGATATTTTAAAGACATACTTTAGAAAAAAATTTTTTTTCAAAATATTAAGGACCTGTCAAATTTTTAAGGGTCTTGAGGCACCCCTAAAAATATTTTTTATTCAAAAAAATTTTAAACCTAGTGTTTTTGTATTATATGGAACACATTTAGTTAAGTGCAGCAGACTATTTTAAAAGAAGTTGTTTTTTGAACCGCCCTAATGTATACTAAGTAAAAAAAGCCCAGTTACATTTTATGATTTAGTATTAGTTTTAAAAATTTATAATTAATGTATATAACTTTCGGGTTAAGCATTTTAAAAGGTGGAAGAGTTAACGGCGTACCCCCCCCCAGGCGCCCCTAATTATAAGACACGTTTTATTGAAAATACTGTTTTACTGACCTAGTAAAACTATTTATTAAATTAATTGTAATTAAAGTAGAGTGTAATTAAATCAATTTACCATAAGTAATGGATGGAGTTAAATGTACATGCTTTGAATGAACATTAAGGATTGACATAACGAAATACACATTCAATAATTTACAGTAAGGATTAGGATACTAATAGTCATGATTGTTAGTACTTCATAGGGTTTCGTCGTTTACACGTCCGCCATTTTAAAATAGAAAACAATTTTAATAACAATTTTAAATCATTTTAATTTTAATATAAATAAATCAACTTTGAACGGTTGCAATGAATGTTGCTAAGGACATTTAAAGTATGCAAATAATGTATATTTTAACTTACACACGCTACATTTAGCAAATAATCGATAATAGTCATAAAAATTTTCATAATAATGCCTTTTACGACTGTGAATGTATACTTTAAACAAAAATTAATAAATTGAATGCTTGAAGTTCTTGTCTCCTACGGTACTAATGTCGGTCATTAAACCTCGGACCAAAGCGGTTTTGAACTTCGGACCTCTTGGGTTTTTTTATTTTGTTTTTTTCATTTTTTTATTTTAGGTGCTGCAAGAAGCCCTTCGGTCTTATCACAGAGCACCCCGGAAAAGCATTTAAAAGGAAGTTCACGCCTCCTTCCTTACGATGTTATAAAACTTGCCCACCTCTGGGCAAGTTGAACAACGGATCTCTTGCTTCTGAAGCAAGCGCGCTAACCACTGCCCAACGGTTTTTTGGTTTTTGAAGTCTAGGAATTATTTAGGCTGCACTTCGTATGTAACAACAATTGCGTAATGAAATTGTGATAAGACCGTAAGGACTTCTGGGTGCTCTACCTTAACAACCACATATACGCACACACACACACACACACACACACACACACACACACACACACACAAAAGAACTAATCAGAAGAGCACGGTGCAAACTTTTTTTTGCGGGATTTCTTTTTTAAAACAAAACTTTTAACGAAAAAACAATTGGGGCAATAGAGTGATGATTTTTGAATATAAACTAAACATGGACTAAATATTGACTAAAAATACGTTTGATACCCATTCTGATCATCAAATTGATATCGGCAAAGAAAACAGCGGAAAACTGTGCAGCGCACTGTAAAAGACGATAAGATTTTCTTGGAAACCTTAAGAACCAAAAAAAGCAGCACTTTAGTGCAGGATTTTTTTTTGGATTGATGCTTTGGCAATAGTTTAACTTGTCTATTTTAAAAATATGGCTTTTTGCTTATACATTTTTAAAACTCTGCTTTAACAAAAAACTTATTAATCTTTTTCTTATGTAATATCTTTACCCTCAGTTTTTTTTTCACACTTTGATGTTTGTAACTACAACTTACCGGGACCACCACCGAGTGTACTCATTGATTCTGTTGAAGGCCAGCCACCAAACTGAGATCCACTCAAAAGTGATCCAATGCCACCGTCACTTTCACTTTGAAGATTCAAATTTCCCATGTTGTTTTCATTAAGCTCCATACCACCATTGTGATCAAAACTTCCGAACCCATTATCTATATTTCCACTAAAGCTGTCCATACCGCGGCCTCCAAACATTCCCATAGTAACATACTGTTTTTTTTCTCCTGAATGGCCAACATCTAGAAAATAGGGATTACATAAATAGTAAAAACTTATGTTTGACGATTGAAAATGTATATCTGAACAGTTTTTATTATTTTTTATTATCTCTAGAATGCCATTTCCATTTTAACCTTATTGCTAAAAAATGGTTAATACATACATTGGCTAGCTGTTGCAGAAGATATGCATAGAATAAAAACACTTAGAATAAAAACAATGATCATTGTTTTCATTGATAATCTTCATACCAAACTACGCAGTTTATGTCGGAAATTTAAATCAAACTTTAATAAAAAAATAAGACACATGTCTCAAATATTTAAGAGTAATATAATTCATTAACAATAATAATAATTAAGATATCACTATCTTGCGCGCATATAATACGGGAGGTATTAGCAGAAAAGTATGCTCAATTATGTTTAATGAAGCGTGCAAAAACTAGCTGCGCTTCGTTGCTCAAAATATAAAAATACCTTACTTCAAAGATATTACATTCTTTAAAGATTGTTGACATATTTCTATTTTTCTCATTTATCAAAGTAAAAGTTATCTGTCAAATAACATTATTAATTTCTTGCGATGTCCTTTAATTTAATTTCTTAAGTAATCAGCATATCGTAGCATACAATTTTTGTTAAAGATGTCATTAAAAATATTTATAGATTGGTAATAGTTACCGGTAGATTGGTAGTAGTTATCGGTATCGCTATTTATAGTAATAAAAAAAAACCAATTTAAAAATTTGTATTTGTAAGTTATTATTATACTCAATAAAAAACTAATAAACGATAAAACTAAAATACTTAAAATAAATTGTATTAATGATTAAGCACTTATGCATTTTTATTACTTAGTAAAACACTTTTTTGCATAAAACTAATGTTTGGAAAAAGTCACATACTTGGACCAAACCATGAAAGGTTTCTAGTAGTTGTTGTAATATTTAATTTTTATTAACAGTATAGTAAGTAATTTTGAGTTTATTATTGATCTGCATTTCTATTTTTGAGTAATTTAGTAACTATATTATGAATTTTTCTCCATGCGTGAAAAAATTTACTTATTAAATTAATGATCGTAGTTTTATGATTTTTTTTATAATATTTTTCCAAATTTACTGTAATACAATAAATTAATTTTGATGTCATGTTTTGAAAAAGGGAGAAGGGGGGGGGGGGGGAATTGAGTTTAATAATGACAAAAATTTGCCAAAAATTGTCCAATCAAAGTTACAATCAAAAGGCAGTAATGAAACACAAACTACAAGTGCATTTAGCAGTGACTGATTTAGCAGTGGAAAATGTTGCTTGAATTTATTTAAATGAGGTTGAGAAGTTGAAGATGGGAAAATGAACCCTATTAAAACAAGTATTAGTAAAAATGGGGGTTTGACGCCGGGTCTGGCATCGGGTTTGGCGCCATTTTATGACACCACTTGAGAGCACCATATTTGCACCGTCTCGGAAAATTTTTTGGTACTTAAGAAAAATTTATTACACTTTGCAAAAAATAATTAAGTAGTGACTTCACTACTTTACACTGCTTTTTCGCAATCACCCCCTCAAAATACTTTTTCCCTCCATGGTTTAGTATTATAAAACGGCCATTCCGTGGAAGGGAGGCTATCAATTATTATGTTAGCAGCGTGTTGATTGTATTTCTTAATTTTAAATATGTAACACTACGGAAACGTCCTTGCTCGAACTGAGCGACAGCATCCATGACAAGAAAGACGACAACGTCTACTGAACCAGTACCAGCTGTTCGTGAAATATTTATTTGGATACCATTTCCTGTGTTTTCTAATTTTTGACCACTTCCTGATAGATGCTGATCGCTTGCAGATCTGAAATCAATACCTAAATATTGTTGGGTACCTGCATAAAATCCGTTAGGTATCACAGCTTGAAAACTATCTTCAAAATTTAACATATTTGTTTCATTACTTAAGATTTCTTAAAAAAATTGGTATGGTAATATTCCATTGGAATAGAGAGGGTTAGGCTATCCATTTATTAGGATATCTCTTTTGTAATATTCATCACAGCGTTAGACTTTTCAGATTGTCTTGCAAAATTAGTTGATTGAGGGCAGTATATGAGAACGTACTTGAGACTCGCACATGAAATGTTTACATCAAAAAGCTAGGAGGTTTGAGTTGCGCCACGCTGAAGACGATGGTGACGTGTTATTTTCTCAAAAGCAAGCCGGAAGCGGCTTACGCTACCATATGATACTTCATAAGCAAGCTGTGGGTTATAGACAGTCTCATATTGCAAAGCGATGTTGCTGAGTGAATAATTTAGAGTTGCTGAAGTGTCTGTAGAAATAATAACTTGCGTACGGTCACAAAAATAATTTCATATTCTAATTCCTCTAAAACTTGATGGGTGCAATGTTGAAGAGTGCAGTACTTAGACCTATTAGGAGCTGACCCCCGTCCGAGAGCGAGAAAAATTGCAGCGTTGGCTCCAGTAGCGCTACCTGTCGAAGATCCTGATCTTTGGAGGGTTAAATTACCAGGGTCAGGTTAAATTATCTATTAAAGGGTAGGGTGGGGTAATCTGAGCCTATTTTTACCTATTTCTGACTTTGAGTTAAAAAAAAAACAATGTTTAGATATCGGCTTTCTGACAAAAGATGTCTTAAAATCGTGATTGGACATTTTAATAAACAAATTTAATAAAAAACTATTACTTAAAATCCTATTAATAGGTCTGGAGAGCCTTTATTTGGAGATGCTTATACAGACCCACATTACCCCACGAAGTGGGGTAATGTGGATCTACATAAAATGTTGGTAGTTCTGGTTTAAAATGCTACTGCTTATGAAAAATCTGACATACATTCTATATGCACACAGCTTTTTTATAGTATATACACAAGGTTTTAATTTAAAAAGTAGTCTTACGATATTTTTATTGAAAAAGAAAGTGCATACATACATAATACAGCAATAAAAACTATAAACTCGAAGAAATAAAAGTAAAAAAATGGTGATCTAAAACAGAAATAAGAATGTTTTAATAATGTTTTAAAAAAAACAACTATTTTTTGATCATTGCACTTTTATGGTAATATTCGTGCTATTTTTGACACAACTTAGATCTTTTTGGGTATTTCTTTGATGCTTCAGTAGAGGTAATAGTTTTTTTTGTACATTTTTTTTAACTTGGTTTTTTTCCTCTCTAACTTTTTGTTTCTCAAGTAACCGTTGTTTGACTTTCTAATTTGTAAGGAGTTCTCCACATTTTGCTTGTACTCTCTTCCTTTTTTATATTTGTTGTTCCATTATTGCTGCTGTTTCTGCAGATACATTAGGACATATGATTGACCTTAAAGCTTCTCGCATGATCTTGGTTTTTGTAATCTTGGAGATTTAGGGCTATAACGTTCAGTTGATTGAATTAGAAAGTCAATACCGATAACAAATACTCTCTTTGTTAAGTGATATGTGGAGAGCCCAGTCTCTTCAAGGTTGTATATACTACTTAATACAATGTTATTATTATGAATTACATCAGATAAAGTAGTAAAAAATTTATCTACAACTTCACGTGTTAAACTTTTAGCTCTTGAAAATGTAAGTATTTCAGGTTTACTTAATCGAAGTTTATCAACATGACACTTCCTAAAGGAAATTATCCAATCTTTCCTAGGAATTCCATTTTAAAAGAAGAACTTTCATCCTTATTGCTGTGTAAAATTAATCAACTAAATTGAAAATATCAAGAGTATAGAAGACTATACCTTTGACAATACTGCGCTGCAGCTACAATCATAGTTTCATCATTATCACTCAGCACATTTTTTCGACCTTCGCGTTCGTTTGCATTAAATTCTTGTTGTTTTATTCTCATTGTTTGTTTAGGAATAGAACATTCTTTAGCAGCATGATAAATAGTCTATTTTTCCTCACATACTGTCATAATTGCTCTTTCCAAACTATCAGCATTGTACTTGGGTTTTATTTTTTTAATTGTAACATCTTGGAATTTTTAAAATACTTTCTAAAGTAATATTTATAAAAAATCTGTTAAATTTTTAGTGAAATAAATTAGCATAAATCATAACAATCACAAAAAAAATATTTTAACACCAAATAAGTCTTATCTAATATTTTATTTGACCTAAGTAAACGTATTGTTTCATACAAATAAATACACATGTTTCTTAATATAAACTTCAAAGATGTAAACTTCGAATATAAGAGTTTAATAGTTCTAAAGAATTATTAACACAAAAATAGTTAGGTCTGATGAAACTAATAGGTTTATAATGTCACTAACAACAACTTCAATAGTATAATCACATATCATAATATTTTACATACATAGACTCACCCCACCTGATTATATTTCAAATTTTAAACAAGCTATGCGCGTTAGTGTCTTAAAGATATACTATCCTTAAAATATGGAAATTTAACTTTCAAAACAACCATTTTTCATACGCTTATGCCTTATTTGAATATATTTTCTCTGAAGTTTAAAAACGGAGGAAAAAATGACTTCGTTGATGTATCTAGCATTTTAGTTAAAAAAGTGCCGTTTCTAACAGCATAGCTAGATTATATTTTAAAATTAATTAGCCTAATATGTTATAACTAAGTGGTAAAAATTACAACTTTATACCTAAAGCCATTATCAATATAACAGATAAAGATGAATTAGACCCAGATTACCACGTAGATCCAGATTACCCCACCCTACCCTAATTTGTCTATCCCCTCCAGGACCATGCCTGGTTATTAAATCCCGATTAGGATTTAATAAGGTTCCATAGCTACTATTTAAACTTGAAGCCATTTTATTAAGTATATTTAGAGGAGGAGTTACTATCTAACATATAGTTCTTTGGAAGATGGCTGAATATATTCTATAAGTTGAAAGAGGTGATGCAAGTTGGGGTGAAATAGGTGAATGGGGTAAGGACCAGCAAAGTCAACTTATTAACACTCAAATTTTAATGAAAAACGAATTTAGATCAAATGCGTATACCGTATTTAAATGGACGAATTTAAGCCGTAAATATAGCCCGAATTTAACTGAAAGACGAATTTGGTCTTCTAAACCGAATTTAACTGAGGATTTTAAAAACATATTTAATTAAAAGAGAAATTTTTTAAGAATTTTTATAAGTTTAATGAAAAAAATTTTTTTTTGTTTTTTTTGTTTTTGTTTTAGGTATTCCAAGAAGACCGATGGTGCGAAATATGCTCTGAGCTTGCTTCAAATCTAGGTCTCTTGCTTCTAAAGCCTGCGCCGTGGTTGCTGTATAATCATTTTTTTTTTAATTAAGATTATTCTTTTTTAGCTTGTAATTAACTATAATTCAAAACATGACAAAACATTACAAATCTTAATGCTTTTGAAAAAACATATAAAGAAAAAAGATCGTTAAGAATATTAGGTTAAATATTCACCTGTTTTTTACCTTTAGGATTTTTTGAAAGCGATAAATAAGATTTAATAAGTGATAACTTTGTGCATAAAAAAGATTTTTCGAATAATATTGACTCTGTAAGAAAAATTTATTTTCAAACATTTTTTTTTTTTTTTTTACTGAATATGAATTCAGTAAAAAAATTCATATGAGCAGCCGTGGCGCAGTGATTTGCGTTCTTGCTTAGAACCCAGAGGTCCAAAGTTCAACGCCAGGGTTAGGGTTAGTCCAACTAGCCAACTCTAGCCCAATAAGCGACATTGGTACAGAAGGAGGCATGAACTTCCTGTTATATGCTCTTACGCGGGGCTTCTAGGAGCACCTAAATAACTACGAAAAAAAAATGTTTCCAAGGCCGAGTGGGCCACTTAAGTCAAGGAAGCTACTTCTTATATTAATTACAACCCTCTCTCAACTCTTTAACTCCGAAACACTTTTCGGAGTTAAAGAGTTGAAATAGGGTTGTTACCAATAGAAATAGGTTGATATACATAAAACTTATAATATATCTTATAATTACTCTTCTTTATAAATTGAAAAACTTTATAGCTTTCGAATTTAACTGAAAATTAAATAAAGTTTTGAAATTGTTACCGAATTTAACTGAAAGCCGAATTTTCTATTTCAATTTCGGCACCAAAGTCGAAGCCGAAGTCGAAGCCAAAGTCAACTTCGTCTTTCAGTAAACTTCGTAATCCGAATTTTAACAAATATTTGCCGGTCCTTAGAATGGGGTGATTGGGATATGCTACCTATTGATCCTGACAACTCTAATGATGAGGTAGATATTTTTGATAAAGCTGAAATTGAAAACAAAACCAATTGCAAATTGAAAATTCATGAAAAGAGTTTCAAGATACAACAGTTGATGTTTTTAAAAAATTTTTTCCAGAAATAAATAATATACCTGTAATTGTATATAAAGGAGACACAGTTGAAGTTACTAATAAAGTTAGACAATGGTATGCAACATTGGTTTATAATTTAAAGTTTAACAGAACAAGATTTAGATCAAATTGTAATGATATAAATAATGATACAAATTTTGGAAAAAATGACCATGGTGATAGTTGGCGTTGCAGTTAGAAGAAATTATTTGACAAAGTGGATATGGTTATATGGCAAAGTGGTACACAATGGACATAACCATAAAAGTTAACAGTAGAGGATTTTAAAGCTTTAGGTATAACTTTTTTAGGGAATAAACCGGTTATAATAGCAAAAGCATTGAATACTTTTGATGCATTAAAAGAATTACTTAACAATATTTTTAAAAATGTGGATGGTCGAAAAGTTATACCAAAGGATTTAACTGAGTCTGCAGAAAATTTGCAGACTATTAGTAAGGAGACAGGTATTAAGGTCAAAAAACTAACAAAAGAAATATTAAATTTTAAAGAGATGCTAGTTGATGCTGAAACAAAAAATAATATAACACTTGATACTGTAAAAAACTTTGAAAAACTGTGATAAATCTCGGTGAACAATATTCTACGATGCTAACTGAGCTTAAGGTGGCTTTTAATGATTATACGAAAGAAAAGTTAAATTGGGAAAAAATATTTAAGACAAATCAAGATCTTTTAGAAGAAGAAAAAAATGATAATGCTGTGATTTAGAAATAAGGTTAAACGAGTTACATAATGTTTTACTTGAAGCAAATGAAAGATTTGAAAATCCAAAAAAGAGATATCAAGATTTAAAAGCAAAAAATGAAGCTTGAACACCAGAAATTGAAACACAAAAGGAATTACTAAAAAATGCAAGAGCAGCATTATTTAAAAACAATAGATAATTAGTATTATAATGGCTTATCCAGGAATTGCTAACGCAGGAGATATTGCAAAAGAATTAGAAACGTTAAATAATAAAAATACAGAAAATTCAGTGTTTTTAGATGTTTTAAAATTAGGTATAAAAACAGCTTTTCAAATTCATTACGAACACCCAGGTTTAACAAACAAACCTCATCAGGCAGCAATGAATCTTACCTTGGGATGGGGAAACACTTATACCCCTTAAACCCTAATGATCCTAATTTTATTTATAAGCAAGAAATATCACAACCTAATGTAATTTTAAGTATTGACAATGTAAAGCTTTCAAGCTCACCTGACCCAAAACTGACAAAACGACAAAAGCGGATTTCAGCAAGTCCTTTATCAATTTCTGATTTGGAAAACCCAATAGTTTTTATAAATAAAAACTTTACATTTAAAACGAATTACACAAATGTTTTTCAAACAAATTATTGGGTTCGAACTGCAGTGTCTGTTGTTAGAGGTTATGAACCCAGTAATTGGGTCGATGGAGATGGACCTAACACATGCATTAACGCACTTAGTTTTGCAACTAGCATGGCTTCTGCTGGATGTGGGGTAAGCATACTTATGCTTTACTTTACTGACAGCTTTATGAGATCTCTTTATAGATTTCACATTTAATACACTGTTAGACGATTATTATGACGCCTTAAGGTGCCGATTCCAAGCACAAACGGTTTTAATCCGTGGGATGTTTCAGTTGTTTTCAGATTATACAATTTTTGAAGTGATTAAAAAAGAATTTAATATTCCTAAAGAAATGGGGTTGGAGAGTTGGCAAATATTGATATGATGCGCGCCGAATTATGCAAGATTCAAAAACACTTGATTTACATGTAACTAACCTTGCTATGGGCCAAGTTCTTGAAATTACTTATGGTCTTACAAATGCAGGACTTGTAAGCATTTTAGAGTCAATAAGATGTTATTCTGTTTCACTGCTTTCTGCTCAGTTGGCTGCTCGGTCTTCGATTATCGGCTCATCAGCTTCTGCACTTGAAGCTCAACGCTAGTTTGTTGCTGCATTAGAAAGATACATTACACGTCCTGCAAATTTTGCGGGAGACATTGCAAGATATCAGCAAGTTCTTGAAAACGCAAAGAGCTACTTAGAATTTGCATTAGCTCCTTTGCTTTATTTAATTACAGGTGATCTTACATTAAAAACAACATCATCAACGACTTGGGGTAATAAACTTTTACAAGCTCCAGAATTAGCACTTGGGCTTACAACAAGTTTAACTGTAATAAAAACAGAAACAACAAAACCAACAGAAACAAAAAAACCAACAGAGCCAACAGAAACAACAAAACCAACAAAATCAACAAAAAAATAATAAACACATTGATAAAAACAACCATAAAGTGGAGCTAACTGCTGTAGTTATATTTTGAGGTGTACTAGTTGTTTTATATTACGGCATACGACATATTGTATATTAAACATAAACTGTTACTGATTATAAAGTAAAACGAACCAGACTTATATAGCTCACCAAGTAAATGTTACTGGTTCTATAACGGTTACTTTAGCGCATACATTGTAACGCAAAAAAACAAACTGCGTTTTGCGTTTGCGTTCCAAAATAAAAACTGACACGCAAATTCAAACGCATTTGACGTAATTTATTGCGTTTACTTACGTAAACGTAAACGCAATTTACGCAAATAACCGCGTTTACGCACGAATTTAATACGCAACTTACGCGTATAAATGCGCTTGCGAACTTGACTTACTTATTTTTAAAAATGTATCTTTTCAAGAAAGTCCTTTCTCTTTGATTTGGTTAAAAAAGTAAAGTTTTTCTTTTTCGATTTCAAATAAATAAAGTTGTCATCTAGCATAAATCCGCTGAGCAAATCAGTTTGCTGATCATTTGAACTCAATCGTTCATTTGATTGTGTAAGCTTACATCCTGATTGCGATTGTGAAGCACTTTGATAAATATTATGTGGCGTAAAGAATTTCAGGACTTCGTGTAGCTTTTCTACTGCTCCTAAACAATTTTCGGTTGTAATACAAACTTTAATATAATTAAATTAATATATAAAAGTAGTTAAATTTATAAATTAGATTTTTAAGTAATATTTTTTAAACTAAATTTTAAACCTTTTTTTGTTTTATTAAATAATATAACTTAATAACTAAATAACTTTAACAATAAATTGACAATCAGGTCTAAAGATACACAATTTAAGCTTTGAGATATTCAACAGTGATGCTACTTGATAAACTCCTGAGTTAAGTTTGTACTGAAACTTTAATTTAAAAGAAGAAATTAACAAGTTAGCAAATTCTTTTCCATTTCCCTGTCATTTCATTCTACTCCATTTTGAAATCATAATAGTCAATGCAGGCAAGACATTGCCTGCATTGACTATTATGATTTCATACCTAATTTTTATACCTAATTTTAAAACATCTAAAAACACTGAATTTTCTGTATTTTTATTATTTAACGTTTCTAATTCTTTTGCAATATCTCCTGCGTTAGCAATTCCTGGATAAGCCATTATAATACTAATTATCTATTGTTTTTAAATAATGCTGCTCTTGCATTTTTTAGTAATTCCTTTTGTGTTTCAATTTCTGGTGTTCAAGCTTCATTTTTTGCTTTTAAATCTTGATATCTCTTTTTTGATTATGATTTCAAAAGGGAGCTCATTCGTCACACAGTTTAAGCAATTATTTGAAAAGTCTCAAGATGAAAGAGTTGAAGAGACAAGGTGGCGATAGTGCATATGAAAATGGTTCGTTGCTGAACCAAGAGGTTGTTCTTTATAATGAAGAAGCAGATAATAAGCAGCTAAAAATAGGTGAAGATGAAGTCTTAAATATTGAAATTCAAACCTCTGATGAACATCTTGAAGTCCTATTAACTGAATCAAAGAAGCTTACTTTAACAAATGTTATTCAGTTAGCCAAAACAGCTGAGGAAGTAAACATCACTTATGACTTTAACGAAGATAATGAATACGATCTTCTTAGTGCTGAGCTAATTAAAGATCTTGAATTGGGAACATCAAAACTACCGCGGTTTTCCTGCGCAGCTCATAAAACAAGCATAGCTGTACGAATCGCTATGAAGAAACAAAAATTTATGTGTTGTTTACTTGCAATGCTTTCAAAGTTTAATTTTTTCATTTCATTTTTTTTTAACAATTGTTTTTATTCTGTTCTTTTGCTTTCTTATTTTTTTAAGTTTATGATAGGGCGGGGCAAGATGTCCATAAGGTCAAGTCCCCTATGCATTTGATTAATATTGTTTAATTCCTTTTATATACTATTGTTTTAGATATTTACATATTCAAACAAATAATTGGTTTCAATCAAGTCATAACTTTTTAAAGTATTTTGTTAGCAAATTACTAGAAAAGTTATAACTTTATATACAAAAATTTAAAACAATAGAATATAAGGAATTAAACAATATTAATCTACCTAGGTGTCACAAATGCACAAGGGACTTGACTTTAGGAACATCTTGCTAAGGGTGTACCGAAAAACTACTTTTTTTGAATTTGAAATTGTAATAGAGCGGAAAAGTTGCATAATGCTAAAAAGTAACTGTGCCAAATTTTTTTTTTAATTATATGTCTTCAGTTTGCGCTAGGTTTTTATTTTTCTTAAAAAACATGGTTTCTGACCTTTTTTACAAAATAAAAATAACAAATTCTAAGCATATACTAGAGTTGTAATAGAGTTTAAACATTACACAATGACTAAGTTAGAAATAGTTTTAGTTTTCAAGAAAATGTTTTAATGTCTTCAGTTATATATATATATATATATATATATATATATATATATATATATATATATATATATATATATATATATATATATATATATATGTATATATATATATATGTATATATATATATATACATATATATACACACACACACACACATATACATATATACGTACACACACATATATATATTTCGTTTCAGCCACGTTTGTAAACGCATTTATACGTTAAATATATATGTGCGTGTGTGTGTGTGTGTGTGTACGTTCTGCTTCATTCACGTTTGTAAACGCAGTTATACGCGTAAATTGCGTTTGAGTTACGTTCGTAAGCGCAATTTATATGCGTATTAAATGCGTGCGTAAAAGCAGTTATTTGCGTATATTGCGTTTACGTTTACGTAAGTAAACGCAATAAATAGCGTCAATTGCGTTTGAGTTTGCATGCAAGTTTTTATTTTGGAACGCAAACGCAAAACGCAGTTTTTTTTGCGTTCCGATGTATGCTTTAACGGTACCGGTAACAACATTAGCACACACTAAAATAACTTTACGAAGTATTATTTACTATATAGGTACTGGCACTACACCTGGCGCCTTATACACATTAGAATGTGACAAGTTATCTTCAAACGCGACATTATTTAAAGGAAGCCCTCAAAGAGTATTAGATACTATAATTACTGGAGCTAACGGGGCAGGTTTTATAGTTTATGATCCTTTGAATTTAAACTGGCTTCCTTTACAACCTTTCCAAGAAATTGATCAATTGACTTTTAAATTTACATGTTATGATGGTTCAGCTATACTTTTTTCTCAAATTGTTTTAGTTTTTGATATTTGGAATGGATGTTAAATTAAACCTGTTAATTAAACCATAAAAACAAGTAACATAATATTAATAATGGAAAAAAGTGAACAAAGGCTATGCCCAATCCTTTTTTTTTTTTTCATTTCATTTTATATTTTGCTGTTAAAATACAATTACAAATGAGTTTTACTTGGTAAATATCAATAAATGAAATATTTTAAAAACAGACTCAAAGAAGATATAAATAATGCAATATCACCTCAATCTTTTCATAGAGCCTCTTAATATAATAAAATATTGCTAAAAAGAGTTATAAATATCCATTAAAAATATAAAAGTAATAAAATAAAGGTATAATAAGAAAGTAAATAATAAATAAACTAAAGATATAATAAGAAAGTAAATAATTTACAATTACAAAGATATATTGCAATAACTATATTGTAATTTTAGACATTCAAAGAAATAAAACATATACAAAAAGATTTAATAATATTAATATATTAAAAGACGCATATATCATTAGTAACCACTAAGAATAATAAGTAAAGTTTATTTGAATAAATTTACAAAGTTGTTTTGGAATTATTATTCCGCAATATTAAAAATGTTTTTTTTGCTTAAAACTTATATAAGTTTAATGATTTAATCATATTTGATTTAGTTTTTTGAAAAGAATTATGGTATGGCCTTAGGTCCTCGATATGCTATTGTGTATATTTATTTAATTTCCTTGGCAGTTTAAAGGAATTTAATTAATTTGTTCTCAATAAATACTTTTCATTTTCATTTTTCTCAAACTTACAAATAAAATTAGCTGGAGTTAGGTTATTAATATATTTATATAGGAAAATTAGATTTTGTTTTTTGATTCTTCTTCCTCCAATTTCTAGATTTTTTTTTTCTGCTTATTTAGCTCAGAGAGCAAAGCCTGTTGTCTTTCTTTCCGTTTAGCAGCACCGACTTGCCCTGCTAGTATTCTTTTTTCAGATTTCATTTTAGGCTTAGGTGTTTCTTCCATTATTATTTATAAAGATTTTACTAATATTTAATTGAGAAATTACTAACAATTATTGATTATTTTTTGGATTGCTTACTATTATTGAGTTTGTGTTTCAATAACTAATATATATTCACCAATTATTAAAGGTTGTAAATCTGTTGTAAGAAAATTTAAATTTAACTCATTTAATGTTAATCCATATTTAAAAGCATACCAACATACTTCATTTGCTTCCCAAGTAATATATGATTTTGTTCCATTATATTTAAGAGAGACTGCATATATTATATGATTTCGTTTTGCTTTATTTGTAATACTATATGTATCAATATCTGGACACTCTATATAAAACATTACTTTCGGTGGTGTTGGCAGCTTTCCATATAATTTTATACACTCCCATCGTTGAACCATAAGAAGTACGAAGAGTTTCTTTTAATTTATATGTTGCGTTTGACTGTTCTTTATCGGACAGGTAAATAAATCGTCTTCTACTTGGCATTTTATTGTTGATCGTCACTATTTCCTATTGTTCGTTTATTATTTTTTCGGAAGGAGGTTCTTGTTTAATAGTCCAATATGGACGGGTAACGTCAGCATGAGTTGCAGCTGATAACATAACAGTAAGAGGAGCGAGACCCATGCCAAATCTATGGTAAAATTCATCAGCTAAAATGCATAAAGTTTGCTGAAGCACTGGATTGTTATCAAGATTAGCTTTTAAACTTCATGATGCCCAAATGGAAAAAACTTTTTCACAAGCTTTGTATAGGTTATTGTTGCCATTTTTGAAACTCCTGTACTCATGCTTTTACCCATCTGCATCGTGTATTCACTATACAGTAAAACTATTTCATCAAGAGTCATATTATTTAGCTCTTGGTGAGTTTTCTTCTAAGAAGTTTTAAACTGCTTCCTCCTCAAACACATGCCGCTGGCCTTGATCTATACAAACTAACAGAGCTATCTTCTGTTTCAACTGAGTTTTCAACTGGGTTTTCTTCCTCACCAACCAGTACTTCAAAAATTGATTCCATGATACAATTTTTCATACATTTAAAAACTACTTTTTTCCAAATAATTATAATAACAACACCTAAGATAAGAACACTAAAAAAAAATGAATTTATTATTGTTAAAATCATAGCAGCTCGACAAGCTCATGCGCGGGAAAGTGTATGTGTATTAATGCAACAGCTTAAGGTTTAGAAAAACGATGTTTTTTTATCTCTTCTACTTGGGTATCACTTATAAATTGAGCGTTTTCTTCTATAATCATTCTGAAGCTTGAAACAGCATTTAGTAAAATTCAAGACTCAAGGTCCGTGTTTACTGATCTTTGATGGATCATCCAAACACTTGGATACAATATTGTTGACGTGGTGATAAACACAACATAACTCTGTTCTGCCTTCCAAGTAACACCACACACAAAAAATCTTTAAATCTCTTAAGCATTACCGGAATCAGAAGCTTCAGAAACTTTGGTTCCAGAAAAAAAACTGGCTTTTCAAAAACAAAGATTTAATATGTTTACTCCAGAATGCGACAATTCACTTACCCTCTATATCATAAAATCTGCATTCAAAGTCTACGCCTTCCTCTATATCACGCACTAGTTTATTTTTTATTTATTTTTTTTTTTTTTCAATTTTTATTTTAGGTGCCCCAAGAAGTCCTAACGGTCTTGTCACAGAGCACCGCGGAAGTGCATTTAACCAGGAAGTTCACGCCTCCTTCCTTACCGTGACGCGAAAATTTTGTCCAGAGCTCGTTTCGAACCTGGATCTCCTGCTTATAAAGCAAGCGCTCTAACCACTGCGCCACGGCCGCAATTTCTGCACTGATATAGGTTGATGAAATAACGGCCGTTATTTCATCAACCTATATCAGTGCAGTTTATTTCATCAACCTCTCTCGGTAATATAAATTATGCAAATGTTGGTAATATAAATAATAAAAATGTATACGACGAAAACTTCTAAAAAGGTTATAAAACAAGTCTCCACATCGTTAAGCAGTTAATAGTTTGGTACAGTATTTGACCATTTTCCAGCACTAGATGCCTCATCAAGCTCAAACATCTTGCATCTGGCAAGGTGAGGACATAAATAAGCGACCAAAGAAACGCAGTCAAAATATTGCTTCATCAGTAAGGAGGAAAGAGTAGCAGACCTTAGACTCCGTTAATGCTATTTGGTATTTATCTTATTAATGTTTGTTTGGTGTTTGTATCCTACTTTATTAGTTAAAATTTTCACTGTGTGCTTTTGTCTCTTCCCTTCTCACTTCTTATACAAAATAAACTTTGTGTAAGAAGTGATCCACATATCCAATAAATCTTACAACGTGTTTTTGTTTAATTAGCTTATTATTTTTACATACTTTAGTGCTGCACCAAGCAAAGTTTACGTAACTTAGATTATTTTGTTCCGTAGTTAAACACTTGCTATTTTTTAAATGATTTTACAATATAGTCAATTTTTTTTAAAACAGTTTCCTGTTAAGTAGTAGTAAAATGGGGATTTGACGCCACTTGACGATTTCACCCCACGAAAACTTTCTGGCATCGTGTTTGGCGCCATTTTTTGACACCACTTGAGAGCACCATATTTGCACCCTCTCGGAAAACTTTTTGGTACCCAAGAAAAATTTTATTACACTTAGCAAAAATAATTAAGTAGTGACGTTGCTACTTTGCATTGTTTATTGGCAATCACCCCCTCAGAAAACTTTTTCTCTCCATGGTTTAGTACTATTTATTCCATATATATAGCCAAGCGGCCATCCCATGAAGGGAAGTTCGACATCAGGGTTTTCCACTTGTTTTAATAAATTTGACACTTATTTTTACGCAAGTAAATATTATGTTTATTAAAAAATTTTACAATTAGAAAATATGATTAAATATGAATAAATATGAAGGCAATAATAATGTTTTATGGGTAAATGTAACGTATACAGGTCCTAATAAAACTCAAGCATGACGTATTATTCACAAAAGTGACACACAAAAAAAAGAGACTAATGATATTACTAAAGAATAAAGAAGATGGTATTAATGAATTTATTTCTTTACTAAACGAAGCTTTTATGAGTGAGATTAGTCAACGTCTTAAACGTGGTAAAGAGTACTTAGAAACAGTTAGAAATAATAACAATATAAGAAATATAACACATACAAAGAAAGCAGGTGATCTTATCATTACAATACAAATGGCTGAAGAAATAAAGAGTTTCTTTCCAATAGAAACAGATAACAACCTTTTAGTAAAAGGGGTGATTATTGCTCCTAATTCTAAAGTTGTAAACATGGTTAAAGAAGGACAATCAGTGATAAAAATCTTATTGAGCATGGATAAAACTAAATTTTATGGTAAAAAACGGTGATACTGTAACAGAAATTGTTTACCTGCGCTCAGATGTTGCTCCTATTCTTTATAAAAATGACATTAAAGATCTACTTGATACAGGTCCAGCGAGAATTAACGAGCTTCTTGAAAAGTTTACTTCTAAGGGTTCAGATTGGCAACTGAAGCGTTGTGAACCGTTACACATTGGATTTTCAAAATATACTCCATTCAAAGGTAAATCATTTATTAAGACTCCAAGCTGCATTCCAAAGCGTTGCGTTGTAAATGTTAAAAACACAGACAACCGCTGCTTTGAGTGGGCTATCCTTAGCGCATTGTATACGGTTGAGCCTCTTAAAACTGATCACAAAAAAGAGGAGAAGTACGGACAAAATCATTCAGATTGCACATCAAAGCATGAGAGCCATCTTGGAAGTCTAATTTTATTAGAATTGATTTCCCAGTAAAAATAAGCAATATTGCAAAGTTCGAACGTAGAAATTCAACACTTTCAATCAATGTTTTTGCATGGAATAATGGCTTATATCCATTATATATTAGCAATGAAAAAGATGAGAAATTGATGTTGATGCAATGAAAAAGATAAGAAATTGATGTTGATGCAATGAAAAAGATAAGAAGTTGATAATAGCAAACATAAAACAGCAAAACATCCTTGTTCTCGATGACTTCATGTATTCAGCACTGCTGACTTATTGAAAGCTCATCGCAAGGATTGTTTGGGGGCCTGCCTGAAAAAGGTAAAGATGATGAAATTAAAATTTATAAATCAACATAATCAAATGCGAGTGCCTTACATTATTTATGCTGACTTTGAATGCTTGAATATTCCAGTGGAAAGTACTCCTAATGATCCAGCTAAAAACTCTACTCGATTTATTGCAAAGCAAGTTCCGTGTAGTTATTATTACCTTAAGGTTCGGAGTGATGGTTTTACTGAAGCCTCGACTTTATATCGCGGTGCTGATGCAATAGAGCACTTTCTAGCTAGCCTTTAAAACTGAGTTGGAAAGATTTAAAACAGTGTTTAGAAATCCAGAAAAAATGGTGATGACTGATGCTGACAAAATTTCATTTAATAATAAAACGGTTTCCTATATTCGCGGTGAAAATCTGGGTAATATCAAAGTAAGAAATCACTGTCATGTAACTGGAAAATATCAAGGCGCCGCTCACATGGAATGCAATCTCAAGCTTCGTATCAGACCTGGTGTGACTAAGGTCCCGTGGTCTTTTACAATTTGTGTGGCAATGATTCTCATCTGATCACGAAGGCTCTTGGTAAAACTGAAAATGGTAAGATTAGCTGTATCCCTAACACTATGGAAAAATATATGACTTTAGTTTGGGTCAGTTGCAATTTAATGATAGTTTGCAATTTATGAACTCATCTCTCAACGTTGTAGCAAAAAATTTTGAAATGGGTGACTTGAATATAACTCGAGTCGGTTTAATTTATAGCGAGCTATTACTACTGAAACGTAAAGGCTTCTACCCCTATGAATACGTTGACAGCTTTGATAGGTTTAACGAACAATGTTTACCACCTCAAGAAACTTTCTGCTCAAAACAATCAAGTGATGGTATTAAGACTGACGATTATGAGCACGCACGAAATGTATGGACTGCTTTTTTTTTTTTTATTTATTTATTTCGCCGTTTAATAACTTTTACAATTTACAAGGTTTATAAATAAAAAAAAATTGGCGGGGCAAGTAGAAGACATTATTTTGTCTTATCACCGAGCCCCAATCGTACGTATTTACAATAGCCGGATAATATATTTATACTTTACAAACTATTTATTAAAAATTATAAATGTAAAAATAAATAACAATTAGTTTAAGAAATACTTCAAGAACAATATTCATGTTAAGAGTAATAATCAAGTAGGGGAGAGTGGGGTATTGGCGAACACCTAAGCAGGAATGCGAATTAAAGACACCAGTTATACAAAATTGATCATATTTATTGCTTATCAATTAGTTTAACTACTCAGTCACAAACCCTCAAAGGGAATTTTTAAAAATCTTATTATAAAATAAAAATTTATGCCAGAAATAAAACCATTGGTGTTCGGAATTACCCTGCCTACGTGGGGTAATTCCGAACACATTATGGGGCAATCACAAGCACTGTTGTGTAATAGCGAATAAAAAGCTAATTGTAATAACTAAGTCTAAAAACTATATTATGCAACAAAAACAAAAAAAAGGAGTGACTTTATTTCCATAGAAGCTACAACAGAGTGTTACTCAAGAAAAAAGTTGCATAAAATTATCAGAAAAATTTAAAATCAAATTATAGTGAACAACATCCGCAGCTTCATTACACTACTGCACGTCTGGAACTGAGCATAGGATCCCTTCTCAGCAGGTAAAAAAAAATTGTCGAATTTATTTTTTTTACAATGCTGTTTTGACCATGTTCGGAGTTACCCCGCGTTCGCCATTACCCCACTCTCCCCTAAACAAGAAAAACTGAAAGAAAAGTAAAAAAGAAAAACAAAAAAATAAATAAATTAATTAAAGAGCACGTATTTTCAAGAGCCACACTATATACATATATTATACAAAGTATTTGTTGAAGAATATGAAAATAAAATTTATAACAATTTGTAATAAGGTAATATTTAAATAAAGAACAAAAAATTCAAAATAAAAGAGTACTTAATTTAAAAAAACCGTTTTATGTATGTATATTTTTAACCAATTTAATTAAAAGTAAAATAAATAACAACTCATTAATAGTTAAGTAAAATGTTGAAAAACTAAGATTTCACCAACAACTTTTAAGATTAAAGGAAACACCATAACTGAAATAATGAAAAAACTAACAAACAAAAATTGATAAATTGTTTAAAAGAGGCATTTAAAATCGGATATATTAAAATCCATAAGTAATAACACATGTTTCAATTCTTTTTTAAACTGATGTATACTAACTTTTTCCGTATTTGCAATATTAGGAAACTTTTTCCACAAATAGGGTCCACGATATTGAATTGAATACATAAACATTAAAACTTGATGTAAGTTTATTTTATAAACATTTAATGCGCCCAGTATACGCAGAAGAGGCTCGCATGGTACAATTTTATCAGCTCCAACTGATAAAACTTTTAACTGTGAAACGTTCGGCGATTGGAATGATATTTATCTTAAAACGGATGTTAAACTTTTAGCTGATATTTTTGAAAAGTTTAGAACGACAAGTATGACTTACTACGGTTTGGACCCAGCACACTATTTTAGCGCTCCAGGCATGAGTTGGGATGCACTCTTAAAAAAGACTGGAGTGCAGCTTGAGCTATTGATATTAACATGCTTCACTTTATGGAAAAAGGGTTACGTAGTGGGATTAGTATGATCTCAAAACGTTTTGCAATGGCTAACAACTATGATTGTCCAGATTATGATGTGAGCAAACCCAATTTACATATAACGTATTTAGATGCAAATAATTTGTATGGCTGGGCAATGATGCAGTTTTTTCCAGGTCAGGGCTTCCAATCGTGTGAGCCTTCGATTAAAGAAGTGCTTAGAACACCGGATGACGCTCCAGAAGGTTTTGTAGTAGAGGTTGATATTACCAGCGTTCCTGTCTAAACTTTACAGCTCTATGAGCTGTAAAGTTTAGACAGGAACGCTGGTTGGCAACTTACATTCAGCTAAATACTGATCCAACAGCTATGGCTACAATAGGATTACAAAAGATTTCTTTAAACTCATGAATAATAGCGTTTTTGGAAAGACCATGGAGAGTCTTCGCAAACGTATACGTGTTGACCTTGTTCGTGGAAATAAAGAAAACTGACAACGGAAGCTTGTTGCTGACCCAGCTTATTTATCGAATATAATTTTTGATGGTGATCTTGCTGCTATCTACAGTACGAAAGCCAGATTAAAAATATATAAACCAATATACGTTGGACAAGCTGTCTTAGATCTTAGCAAGCACTTAATGTATAATTTTTGCAAAATTTGACAACCAAATTAAATTAAAATATAATGAAAAAGTACAATTTCTTTTCACTGATACTGATAGTTTATTGTTCCAAGCGGAAACTAAAGATATTTACAAAGATATGCAAGAAAATAAAGATTGTTAAAACTTTAGTGAATATCCAAAAGGTCATCCATGCTTTAACGAAACTAATAAAAAGGTTGTCGGTAAATTGAAGGATAAGTCTAATAGCCGCCTCATTCAAGAATTTGTCAGACTAAGACCTAAAATGTATTCCGTACTTGAAGTGGAGAAAACAAGAAGATAACAAAAGGAGTCTGTCGTTAAAAAAGATCTTAAGCACTATCACTACAAACAATGCATTAACGAGCAAATTGAACTAAAACACACTCAGATTAGAGTTAACAGCAAGGGGCATCAAATTGGTGTATATAAGCAAGTTTATATAGATTGCTCAAGATGGAGTCACAATTTTAGCGTATCGACATGAACTTATTTTACTATTCTATCAGGAGGAAATTGAGTTTCAGACGGAAAAAGCTACAACTCGTCACAAACGAATCGTCTATTCGGTCCACCAACAAGACGATAAAGAGCTGGTTGACCTATTTGTTGCACAACTGAATCAATAGAATAAGTATTTAAAGATCAAATAGGATTAGTAGCCCTTTTTGAGCCCCTCTAGCTCACCTGGAGCATACAAGTAACGAACTTTTACACTTAGAGAAATTAAAATTTTTTTTCTTGCAGCAGGCATCGATAGGGTTAAAATTGTTTTTTCCATTTTTATTGGATCTATTGGTTTTTTACCTTGTAAGCGCGTTGTTTAGCTATTAATTGATTTTACAACATCAGGTAAGTGTTTTACCCATGCAACTGATCTTTCAGTCATTAGCTTTTTTTCAGCATACTGGCGACCAAGTAGTTTTTCTGTAAGTGTACGATTATAACGTTTAACGATAGACTGTTCTAGATGATTTCCAGCAGCAGCTCGTCTGATCTGGAATTTATTTTTTTCTAAAAATTTGGTAATAACCCCTATAAATTCACTTCCAGAATCAACTTAGATAAGATTAGCCAAGTGAGATTTTTGCAAGAGCTTCCAAAACATAGAAGCTGTTTTGTTAGTAATAGGTTCAGCGTCTTTAAAGCGGTTAGCTGGAAGAGTTGTTAAAAAACGCAAAAAGCAAACACCTTATTGAGGTGGCGAAAGATAGTAAAGACGAATTTGATAAGTATTTTAGCGAGTTGCGTGGTAAAAAAAGATCACCACTCCGCGCAAGATTTGCAAGAGTTACTTGTTATATATACTTGCCTTACCTCAATTCAGAAATAAATAATATTTCTAATAAAATTATTTTAATGACTGAATTATTACCTATTGATGGAAGTGCAAAAATGTATAAAGCTATAAAGAATTTAGAATAGCTTTTAATATTCGCAGTGAAAAATATATATTTAGTGAAATATATTTTATTAAATTCAATATAACTTTCGATATATTTCATGTTATATCTGGGTCAGAAGCTAATTTTTGCCTAATAGCGGTATCAGCTCTTAAAAAATTGTACCACGCATTTCTTTTTACAATGTGAGTTTTTAAAGTGTTCGCATTATTTTTTTCCACAGCTTCTTGAGCTTCTTTATAATCCATTTTTATCTACAAGGGCACTCTTCAGGATTTTCTATTTCAGAGAGACATTCAGAGCAAACAGTCTTCGAACATTAAAATTAAAAGCTTTACCTGCTATCCATGCATTTACTGGTAGCAATACAACCTCAGCTTTTTGTGGCAAAAGGTAATATCAGCATCAACTCCATCATTAACAGCGAGACGTATATCTATCCCATGGGTGACCAGTGTTATGTAGCAGAGTAACTATTTATTTTTGTTTTCTTCTTACAGTTAAAGCTATAATGCAATAATCTCACTTACATTCTTCATCAGTCAAAAATTTTACAATTTCAGATGATTCAGATGATGACAAACTTTCAATTAAAGATCTGAAAAATAATATATATACATCAAAATGGCTCAAGCAGTAATAAACTTGCAAACGCGTTTTCTTCATCTAGTTGATGCTTCAACCTTAGGAATTTGGGGTCTAGCTGCATCTATGCTCAATTAGATAAATGCAACTATATTGTTAACAAGCAAAACTAAGCTGTGTTCACAAAGAATATAAAAAATACAACAAAATTTTAAAAACACAAAAAGTTAAAAAAAAACTGTTAGCTTTACGTGACATCCGGCTAGTTGCGTAGAGCTGACTTTTTGTGTTTTATTTTAAAATCGTTTATTTTTTTGTTACATACCAACCTATTAAACCACCCATAACCGCAGATCCTGCAACGAATAAATACTCATTTGTTTTTTGTTCGTCGCTTGGATGATAAAAATCTTTGAGTTTTGGTTGTGGAGGTAATTTAAAAAGTTCGTCATTATCAGTTAAACCTTTTTCAACAATCATTTCGCGATAGAGACGGCTAGCTTCAACATAGTCGCTTAATCGATCTCGACTTTCTCCTTCAGCTTGGAGTCGAGCATTAATTTTATCAATACCTTAAGTTCGTTTTAGGTTCCACTCCGTTGTAACTTATTGTAATTCCTCAACGGCTTCATTATGTCTTTTAGATTCTTTGAGCATTTTTGTACTTTTTTGTACTCCAAGAGACTGGGCTATAAGCCCAGACCCTGTAAATGCGACAGCGTTTGCAACTGCCCCAAAAATGACCATACCAACCCCAGCCATTTTTTAATTTATATAATGCACTTTTTTCTTCAATTTATTATTTTGAATTTTTTATCATTGTTACAGGTATCCATTCATAATCTACTAGTTTTTTTCTAAGAACTTCTCCAAAAAACAAGAAAAACTAAGAGCTTTCCATTATCACGCATTTTAAAATCAAGTTCAGTCCGTTTTGCAATCTTTAACTTTTCAAAGATAACGGAAGCTGCAAGTGTAAAATAACGCTGTTATATAATACATCTAAATACATTTTTAAAAGGACCTGGTTTTCCACTGCTAGTTGTAGGAACTGTAGTAGTTGCTGTTTCAGGTGTTGTTGACATTGCTTTTGATCCGCTTAAACCAATTAAAAGGTTTTATATGGGAAAAATCATTGCTCTAAATTAGAGTTAAATGTTACTCCAAGAATTTTTTTAAGCATTAGATATTGGGCAATGGTAACCCCACAGCTTGGTTTGAAAAAGTCAACGCTCTCGAGCCATTATTCTGTTACTGTAAAGTAAATACAAAACTGTCGGAAAAATTCAGAACTATTTTTCTTACATTTTCAGCAAATTCCATTGCTTAATAAATGTTTGGTATAGGAGCAGGTGGCGGGCTTGAGTTTTGCACATTGAGAAAAGTCTCACGTATATATATAAAACTTTATCTTTAATAGATGGAAAATACTATTGAAGGACATCTCCTTATTGTAGGAGCAACAAATTCAAAAAAAACAGAGCTTGTGCTCGACTTGCTCAAACGACGGCCAGATGCTTTAATACTTTTAATATGCCCAACCATTGAATACAATGAAACATATAAAAATAATTAAAAAAATTTCACAACCAACGATTTCATATTGTACCCTCGTTTTGGATTGAACGGTGTGGCGTTTAGTGCGTTTTAGAACTTATTAGTAAAGTTATGGAAGGAGACGAATGCATTCTTATTGTTGATAATTGTATTTGTTAAAATGACATGGATTCGCGAAGGTTGCCTCTAGCTTAGCTTGCAATATCAGGTCGCCACATAAAGCATTCATTGGTGGCTTTTACTCAAAGGTATACAGGGATACCTCGAGTATCATGCATTAAAAACTGGTTACAAGATTATTGCAATACGCATAGTAGATACAGATATTCTTATCATAGCAATATCCTTTTGGTACAAAATGTTTTGCAATCAGCTGTGGGTTGCATTTGGCACTAGAAAGAATTTCCGTTACATCGCAGTACATGAAATAGCAAACAGTCTTCGAACATTAAAATCAAAAGCTTTACCTGCTATCCAAGCATTTACTTGTAGCAATACAACCTCAGCTTTTTGTGGAAAAAGGTAAAAAAATGGCATTGTCTACTTTGTCTTCCTTCAATTATGTAACTGATATATTTTTTATCACTTTCTGCAGCTCATGATCCAATGACTGAGGAAATAGTTTTGTTACAAGAAAGATTTGTAAATTCAGGTTGTACAACACGCCGCTGTAAATGTGTTTGTATCAACTTAAAATGTACAGCTCTTTGCAGCTGTCAAGGAGAATGTACCAGAGATTAAAATGCAGCAATGTATTGAATAATGTATACTAATACGCTTCTTAAAAGTTGTTTTGGATTCTTATCTGCTGTAAATTTTTTCTTCAGTTACAATCTTATTAAAAATATTAAAATAAAAAAAATTTTAAAAATTTTAGGAATGGCGGGGGCAGGGGTGGTATAGCATGTTATCTGGGTAAGTGGGTCCTACACCACTACCCTTCTCCTTCATTGGCGCTTCTGCAATTAGTATATACTTGCTATGATCTACCTTCTCTAAGATTTTGGCAAAGATTAGTTAAACGGTTTAAACTTTATTAAGGTTTGTATAAATCTGCCCTATTAGTATAATTTATCTAAGAGGGCAGTTATTGTGTAACTGCCCTCTTAGATTTAAGCCAGTTCTGGTCATGCTACGCTGTTCCACCATATCTTAAAATAATCAGCATAACTTTCTGAGTTGTTGGTAAAACTTTCATGAATTTATCCATTAGTGCATAACTTCAGTCATTTTGAATGCTAATCTGCTGCACATGGAACTCTAACATAAATGCTATTAATACAAAAATCTAAAAAAATATTGGTCTATAAGACGACATCTTATCAATTATTCAAAACTTTAAGACTTCTTTATTTTTCCTTTATACACAGCAGTCTATCGTAAGCCAATATAGCATGGGCAAGTACACATAAAACTTAATTAATTTCTCTTTATAAATAACAGAAACTCTCTTCAAGAAATATATTTTATATTTTAGTTCTTACCTGTATAATAAATTATTATCTAATATCAAAAACTAAATATATATATATTTATTTATTTTTATTTATTTGAATTTTCATGCTATATTTTTCTAAACAATGTTATATCCGAAGATGCTGTTGGCTTAGCATAGGAACAGCCACAAATAGTCTTTAAAACTAATCCAAAGTAATGTCCGTTATTGACCAACATATACATATATATATATATATATATATATATATATATATATATATATATATATATATATATATATATATATATATATATATATATATATATATATATATGTATATGTATATATATATATATATATATATATATATATATATATATATATATATATATATATATATATATGTATATGTATATATATATATATATATATATATATATATATATATATATATATATATATATATATATATATATATATATATATATATATATATATATATATATATATATATATATATATATATATGTAATGGAAAAAACGTAATGCTCACTATAAACAATCTTTTAATAAAAAAAAAAAAAAACTCAAAAGAAACTATGCTATCAAAATATATTTGGCAACTAAAAAAAAAAACATTAATTTTAAATTAAACTGATCTATTTTAAAAACTGCGCCTGTCTATAATAACATTTCCAAAAAATGTATACTATGTTAACAAGAAAAATTTGAAATTATTACTCATTTCAAACAAGAAAATTTACTAGACAAAAAATATGAATTATTTTTTAAATGCAGACATGAAAATTATTCTAACTCTAAGGAATTTTTTTATGATTAATTTTTTAATTTTTATGGAGTTGATGCAACCTCTTGGTTGAAAAATAACTACAGTTATTACATAATTAACTAAACTAATAGATAACTGTTAGATAACTGTTTTTACTTATTTATTATTGCTCTGTTCTTTAAGAACATTGAGCACTCTATTTGTATATATATTTGTATATACAAATTGTATACAAATCACTCTATTTGTATATATATTTGTATATATATATATATATATTTGTATATACAAATTGTATACAAATCACTCTATTTGTATATATATTTGTATATATATATATATATATATTTGTATATATATATATATATATATATATATATATATATATATATATATATATATATATATATATATATATATATATATATATATATATATATTTAAACAACTTTAAAAAGTATTCTACACAATAGAGTGCTCAATGTTCTTAAAAGAACAGAGCAATTATATTAGTGGTAGAAAATCACGTAACAAAAAATTACACAGTGAAACACAGTGTTAAATTTTTCCATTTAACACTGTGTTTCAAAGATTCATCTGAAATATAGTTCTGATGAATCTTTGTTGATGAAACACAGTGTTAAATGGAAAAAAATTTTGTTAAGTGATTTTCTACTACTAAGATATATATATATATATATATATATATATATATATATATATATATATACATATATATATATATATATTAGGGTAATTCAAAATTTATAGATTCAAAACTTTAGTTGTCCTTTAATCTATATGACAATAGCAATAATTGGGCGAAATTTGAAGCAAATTGAATTATACTTAGGGATTGCCATGTTTTGCCACATTTTTGGTGTAAGGTAAAAAAAAATTTAATTTATTATTCTGTATTTATTTTTTATTTAGTTAATAAACTTTTTATTTGCCATTCTTTAAAATTAGATCAAATAGTTCTTCAGTGCGTTGTGTAATGAAAGAAGGCAATAGAATATGACAATCGAATGGGGCAGTACTAAGTCTTTTAAAAGATTATTGCCTTGGCTGCTTTAGGTTGATTGCCATCACTTTATTGATGTTGTTTTTGACACGGTAATTAAAGAAAGCCGATCCTAATGAATGTTTAGAAAAATACCAGAGGTGGCGATAAATAGCTTTTGCTGCAGTAGTTGGAATTTGATATTCTTGATTTCGTTTTAAATACGATTTGGATATTCTCAAACCCGTGAAAAAGTTTGGCATTATTGAATGGATCTTATTTAGCTAACAGAGCTTCATTTTAAAACTGTCCATATATAAATGCAACAAAAAGACTTATATCTGTTATTACTTTTTCTTTCCCTTACAGTAATAACAAATTGATCCTAAAACAAATATACTTTTAGACAATATATAGATTTGACCATCCAACGTACATTTTGTGTTGCACCTGAAGCCTGAAACTTTACATTAAACTCTGATGTTGTAGTTGATCCTCCGAAAAAAAATTAGGCACAAATTTAAGAGTTTTAAGTACTCATTCCTGGGTTGTTAACCCAGTTGTTGACAAATCATTGCCGGGTTGTTGACCTTTAATTGCTTCACAATAATATACTAACATTTATTCACGGAGTTTGATAAAAGTCACAAAAAGTTCTTCATTCCCTAAACGAAAAGCTTTTTGTTGATTTGCTGGCCATTGTTTCTGAAAACCTTTAAGCTTCCACTTGAGGTCCTCCACTGGTTAAAAATACTTTTCAAAATACAGATATGAAAATGGTGGAAAGCATTACTTCAAACACATGATGCTTGCAGGATTTACATATAAGATTATGGTTAAGATTCCGCTCCATTATTCTGCCAGCACCAATGTTCAACCCAGTGTTGAATAAAGTATTGTCAAAAAACAGTCTCTAAAGATGTTCATTTAATTTCCAATCTTCAAGGGCTTTCAAACAAACATCAATTGTAGCTTACCAGTAACTCAACCAATCTTTGGAAAACCCTTCAATTTTTCCATTCAACCACCAGTCAGAAAGATGTCTATCCACTTTTTGTTGACCATCAGGTAAGAGATTTCGTTCCCAATGCAAAAGAAGTAGATCATTAGGAGAGAAATCGACCTTGTCAGTCGTAGCCACCGCTTCACGAACAAATAGCCTTGTTATACGGATTGTGTTGTTCAACAATGATAAATCTTTTACTGAGTCACCAAGAGCCTAAGCCACTCTTTCAATCACAAAGAGTGTACGGGGATCAGAAATGTTAACCCAATCAAGAAATGATACGACATATATGATAAAGCTTTTACCTTCTTTTTTGTTGAACCACTTGTTCTGGAAGTGGAAGATATCTGATATTCATTATTATCCAAGAACTAGAGCTACATGTACTCATAATTTCAACTGCTGATAAAGAAAGAACAAGTTCAGTTTTTTACATCAATTGAGCTTTACTGCTTTGATGGCTCATTTCCATTGTAGTTTCTTGAACTTGTTTCCGTGCTTCCCTAGCTTCAAATTCTATCGTTAAATTCTGATCAATTTCTGCTATAATACAACTTAATGAATCTTCTTGCAGTTGGGGTAATTGTTATAAAGTTTTTTTAAATTTTTTCCAGCATTATCAGTTTTTTGTGTTAGTATTCTTCTTCTCTCCCATATAAAAAGAGCTGCTTCAATTGTTGCCCCAATGCTTTTTTTACTTCTTGTTACTCTTTTAAATGTCAGAAAAGCATACAATTTATATTTATTCGCAATTTTTATTCATTATCATTTAGTTAGTATATTAATGCTCTTACAATATAATTAACAACATTTGGTTAATTTATTTTATAAAATATTGCAACCATTAAAATGGTTTCTATTAGTCTTGTTTTTGGTACACACGACCCTAGGTGGCAAAGGAGCACAGGTAGCCCACCGAAATGGAGGGGGGAACAATAGGGACAATTTTTCCCGGGCGGCAGATATCCAAAGGGCGCCAATGAAAAAAAGGTACCTAAAAATAAATTAGAGGAAGCGCTTGCCTTGAAATTCAATTCACAACGAAGAAAACAATCTCATAAAGCTAGTACATAAAATTAATGCCTGGAAGTAAAGGTGAAACAAAGCGAAAGCGCAAGAGGAACTATAGATAGGATTATGTTAACTCAGAAGATAAAGAGTTATTTTTTCTGATAAGTTTAAATCAAGTGTTTTTTGCCTACAGTTGATCAAGTGTTAATTGCTTTTAAACAGAGGGCTAATTTATGTGACACCTTCAGCAAAAGTTTGATTTTCTCAAACATCTTCAATCTCTATCCAATAATGGTATAAGAGGTCATGTTTCATTTGTAAGCGATACATATTTTGAAGATGTTGAAGCTAACTGTCATGACGAATTCATTCACTTCACTTCTCTGTTTGCTGCCTAATGAATTGATTGTGTTGAACTACAAATGTTCACCTTTTATATATGGTTGAAATGCTCTGCCAAAAAATCTCAAAATCAATGATAAATTAGTTGTTGATACATCTATGGTAGCAGAAACGCCTAATAACTTTTTTGTTAATGTTAGTAAAAGTTTAGCCGCTAAAATTGAACCATCTAAAATAAGCTTTAAATCATACTTGACATCAAATAATGCTATTATGTCTAATCATGAACTTACAAAGGAAGAATTATTAAATTCAGTATCCATGTTAAAGCCTAACTAATGTCGTTATTAATTCACTAAAATATATAACAATACCACTTTTACATATTTTTAATTTATCTTTAAAACATGGAGTTTTTCCTGAAAAACTAAAAAGTGCAAAGGTTACACCAACTTTTAAAACAGGTGATCCTTCTGATGTTTCCAACTACAGACCGATCTCAGTTCTCAATTGTTTTTCCGAAATTTTGGAGCGTGTAATGTATAATAATAGACTTTATTCCTTCTTAAATGTAAATAATATTCTTTAAGATAAACAATTTGGTTTTAAATCCGGTCATTCGACCTATCATGTAATAATTAATCTTGTACAAGAAATACTTAAAGCTTTTGATGAACAAAAATTTAATTTAGGTGTCTTTATTGATCTAAGCAAAGCGTTTAATACCGTAGATCATAATATTCTTCTATACAAACTTAAAAATTATGGTATCATAATTCTAACTTAGATTGGTTTAAGAGTTATTTGAAGAATAGAAATCAAAGCATTTTATATGATGGCGAAAAAACAGATTTAATGACAATTAACTGCGGAGTCCCCCAAGGATCAATTCTAGAACCGCTTTTATTTCTCATTTATATAAATGACTTGAGTAAATTTTCCAATATCTTAAACTCAATTTTATTTGCCGACGATACTAATGTATTTTATTCTAATAAAGATATTAATGTTTTATTTGCAACAATGAACAAAGAGCTTGCGAAACTAAGCGAATGGTTTATATCAAATAAATTGTCCAGAAATATTAAAATATATATATATATACTTTCTTCCATCGTCTTCATGATAAAGACAACGTTCCCTTACAACTTCCTAAACTTTTTATTAACAACTCAATTATTAATGTCAAAATAGAGCGTTCTTTGTTGATTCTAGGTGTAGTTTTAGATGAAAATGTAACGTGGAAAGAGCACATACGTAATAATCCATAATAAAATCTCAAAAAATATAGGCCTCTTATATAAAGCCAAACAGTTGTTAAACCAAACTTGTTTGAAATTTATTTATTTTTCTTTCATTCATTGCTATCTAAATTACGCTAACGTTGCTTGGTGCAGCACTAATGTATCTAAAAATAAAATGCTTTTACTTAAACAAAAACACGCTGCAGGAATTATTGGAAATGTGGATCGCTTCTCGCACACTAAATTTCTTTTTAATAAACTTAAAATACTCAACGTATTTCAACTTAATTTATATCATATTCTTATATTTATGTTTAAAGTAGATAATAAAATGACACCCATTTCATTTAACTCATTTTTTGAAAAAATAAATAATTTATACTTAACAAGATTTTCAAATAACAATTATATTCAACCAAATGCATGTTATTGTGCTACTAAGGTCTCGATTGCAATCAGAGGACCTAAATTATGGAACACGTTATTGGATTATGAGTTAAAAAAAAATCCTTCCCTTGATCAACTTAAAAATAAAACAAAAAATAAACTTTTAATAATTGACAACGAATTAGACTTCTTCTGAAACTTTTAAATATATTGATTTTTGATTTTATTCTGAATCTTTACCTTTCTTTGATGTTCATGTTTATCTCATTTTTATTTATTTCTGAATTCGAAATCTTAATAAATAAAAGTTTGAAAAAAATAAAATTATATATTTATAAAAAGTATTTTTTATATTTGCATTTATATATGTATTTTATGCATATATTAGATTGTGATAACGGTAATACTTTTTTTTTGTTATTTATATTCTTGTTTTGAAGGAGCTTGGCGATAAGAGATCACTTGGAGTGAACAAAAACTTGTTGACCGATATCCTATTGATCTTAACTCTTATTTATTGAACGAATGTCTTCATTTTGAATGTCTTCTTTTTTTCAGGAACGTTTTTCCGATCTTTCTATTGTTCAAATAGAAAACCGGGTACTGGATTCCATCGACCTAAATATATCATATTTACATTTGCTTAAAATGCAGGCAAATGGTCTTTTAAAACCTAAACTACACAGCGAGCCCAGAAGGCAAAGTTTTGGAAATAAGATCATAACTAATGATAAAAAAATCCTAGAAAATTCATTGAGGACTTTATAGAAAGATATTTTTTGCTTGTTATAAGAAAATTTAAATTTTTAATATTAAACTAAAGTTGTGGACTGGGTTCAATTTACCATATTTGGTCACTTGATAAATTAGTATTTTTTGATAAATACTCAAAGTTAAATTTTTTTTTAGATGACGATTAAAAGAGTAATTTATTAGATATACTAAAAAAAAAGAAAATTCAAAAATTTGAATAATTTGGGGGTCTGGTTTCTACTATTCTATTAACAAGAAGTTTAGAATTTAAAAACAAGTATTCTATCAAATTTGGATTTAAAATAATGTTAGAATAAATAAAATTATAAGGAAAGAGTTCTAATGATTTGAACTTGCAATATATAAAGATATGAAGATAAAAAGTTAAAATAATAAAAAATGTTAACAACTTTATAATTAATCTTAAATAAGGTTTTCAAACATATCATCAAAATATGTTTTGGTTTTAAAAACATATGCTCATGAGATCTGCTTGTATGCTCATTGAACGACAATCTGGGCATAACTTTGGATTCAATCCCTCTAAAAGATGACTTCTTGCATCTGTAAGTTGTTCAAGATGCGATGTCTTACAAGAGAGAAGTTTTAAATAGTTTCTTTGTTGTTTGCTTCTAGACCTTCCTCAGATAAATTGCCAAGGCCATAATCATCATTAGGAATTATTAACTCAGCTGAATGATGAAGCACTCCATGAAGAGTGTAGTTAATTTGTGTTCATGGCATATTTGTAATAATGTTAAGTGTAGCATTATTGCATAATTCCTAAAATTTTAATTTTGCGCTGAAAAGAAACTATAAGATGAATTACACTGATTTGGGAATGTAATAGTAACATGCTATTTTTGTACATAAGAGAGTATAGATTTTTTATGGTAGACACTAGTTCTCAAAAAAAATCTACGACCTTGTAACCCTGTTGTGGATGTCCCTCCCTACTCACCAGAGTTACAACACATATCTAATTTCGGTCCAGTGTTTTCTTTTATTTTAGTAATAACCCTGTCTTTTACATTACGTATTGGTACACCAAGTGGTCCTGTTTTTTAACTTCAAGTCTGTTTTTTAACCTCAAGTCAAATCTATATGACACCGATACAGTAGTTTTAAAAACCAGGAAGTGCTATTTAAATATGAATGAGTAATAAATTTTTTTTTTATTCAGAATTGGGAATGATACCATCCTTATTATCTAGCTTTTCGTACAGCATCCAACTTTCTTCTGCTGATCGATCAATCACTAAATGTCTCTCTTAATAACTGTCCGTACAGTAGTTTTTTTTGTGCAAAGTTTACAATCTACACCTCCTAGTCCGTTGAACCAGACAGCACAATCCTTCAGCATTTCATGCGTTATTAGTAGTTGGGAAAATAAGATTTAACAGATCTTGATTAGTTTCTGTTTCTCTTACTAAAAACACAGGACGTAATGATATTGATGCGTTTGGTGAATAATTTTGCCACAGGGTAACATTTTTACTATCTCAATGACATATTATTATCAGAGAAATAAGACCATATGAAACATATTTGACTTGCTTTCAATCATTTCTTTTGATTTCATCAATACTTGTTGCCCTGCTCCATCACAACCATCCTTAAAACACTGTCTCATACACTGTCTACTGGAATAAAATAATCTTTAACTATATTCAAAACAGAATCAATTGTCATTTTTACAAGCTTTATTCTGTATTGAACAGAAACACCTTTTCCAGTCAAAACATTACTAATTGTAGGGCGCAGTTTTTTTCTTCCTCCAAGAAATTCATTGGTTGTTGGAAAATATATGCATTTTGAAGCAAAAAGAAATTTTAATCTTCTCATTTTTTCCTTACTTAATGTAAGGGAATGCATTAAACCAATAGATTCATCTATGCTAAAGGTTATCATTTATCTATGCTAATGCTAAATCTGTTGTTTCTATATGGTTTGTAAAAATAGCCAACACGAGCAAAAATTTTATTATTTTCTGTGTTAACTCTATATAAGAGATAACTCAATAAATGATTAACATGCAACTCTAGGCACTCATTAGTGATAAAGTTGTTGATATAATTGAGAAGTTCCGGTGTCCTCTTTTTTTTCATCTTACCACCCAGTTCTGTAAAAGATTTTTTTGTTTTAAAAAATACAGTTCTGTTATGTGAGCATTCTACTTCATCTTCACCTTTTCTTCTACCATTTGATGCTTGTGAAAGTATAAATACATATCCATTTTTCTTGAAATGTTACTCTTTCAGGTGTTTATAACGTTTTCACATTTTTTAACACACATTTTCAAAGTCCTGTGAATTAACTGATAGTTCAAAATTTTTATAAAGTATTTCTTTAATGAATATGTTACTGAATTTGACTTCGCAGTTTTGTCAGCTTTAATAAATTGTGTTAATAAATTTATTTCAGTGATGTCTTTTACATTTTTATTTTCCTTCATTACATTTATTTTTTATTTTACTTTACTTCTGCTAAAACATACACAAAATCATATCAAATAAACAAATAAAAAATAAAAAATTTTCAAATTTGCAACCAAAAATAAAATATTAACATATTTAAGAAAAAAATAATAATCACTGTTCAACTTTTTTAAATCATGTAAATAAAAAAAAGTCCTAACTTGCCTCTGTTCCCTTTAAATATTTGAAAATAGGAAAAGTTAAATATTTTAAAAATGTATGGCACAGTATCACAGTATTAAAAATCTGAGATTTTTTTAGAACAACATAAATTTATAACATAATTACATAAAGTTTTAAAGGCTTTTAAAAAAAAATTAAAAAAGATAACACATTTTTAATTTATTTAAAAAAATATATATTCCATATCAAATTAAAAACAACTTTTACTTTTACTGGTTTATTCGGTAAATTCATTTTGAATGGAAACTAACTGAATTTACTAAACTTTTATAGATACACAAAAAAATTGGAAATTCATTGGAAATTAGGTAGGAACATTTTTTTATTTATTTACAAATTCTGACTTTCTGAATAAATAATTTTTATAGACTTTCTGAGAAAAATATTTTTTGTCTATTTTAACCTCTGTGTAACTAATTGCAGAGCGCTTTTAATAATAAACTAGCAGAAAGCAACCCGTAATACGGGTTACGGTCGGTCTATTACTTAATTTACAGTGGCTGTTTTCCACTATTTAAAGTTGCGAAACCTTAACTAATACTATGTAAGAAAAACGCCTTTAAATTAAAAAGTTAAGCCATCTGCAAAATTCAAATAAATTAATTTACCAATTAGTTAACGTTATTTAAGTAATTTAAAACTGACATAGGTCATATCAGTGTATGGCAGAACCATTTTCCTAGACATTACAAAGCTTAACACAGTACGTTTTTAGTTACTGACACAAAATAATAACACTTCATCATGCTTTAAATTGAGTAAAGCTAAATTCTTTTATATCATGAACTTTAATTAATAAGATTAATATGAAGTATACTTTGACACTAATAAATGACAGTATATTGGCAATATATTTGAAGTATATTTTCTCATATATTTTGACACTAATAAAGGACCTCCCTTCCTCGTTTTTGCCTTAATGGTGGCCAGGAGAATAAAGTTATTTTTAATGGTAGCCAGGAGAATAAAGTTATTTTTTTTAAGAGTAATCAAGTTTTTGATAAAGACTTTTTACCAAAATATGTAAAACAATGATTTACATTTTTAAGAATTTTTTCTTTTTAATATATATAAGAATTTAAAATATATAAGAATTTTTTCTTTCCTAAAAAGTGTTGCAAATGCAAACTAAGCTAATTAATTAGTTAAACCCGTTATAAAATTTAAGTAACTTCGTATTTGACAAATGCGCAAAACTACAATATTCTCCATGTATTTAAAGGTTTTGAGTGTGTTTTTAGTTGCGACCCCTCTTTAAAAACATCTCTCAAGTTACGTACAACAAATTATTAGGCACAAAAAAGAGAAATTTAAAAAAAAATTGAACTAATTGCATATATTTATATCATTTTAACTAACAAAAAATTTACAATAAAAGGAAATCAGGGTATTTTTTTAAAAATCGTATAAATGCGTCAATCGTAAATCTTAAAGAAAAAAAATATGGAATTATGATACCGTAATTACAAAAAAATAAATAAAAATAAAAAAAACCACATAAAAACTCAATATCGATTTACCTATTTAAATTAACCTATGTTGACATGGCAGTTAATATAAACATTTATCGAAAATGTAACTATAAAATCTGTTTCCAAGTACAAAAGGATTAACAATACTAAAAAAAAAATAAAAATCAAATTAAGACATAAATTGCATTTTTAGCAAAATGTTGTCTTGGCTTTTAGTAAATAAATAAAAGCAGTTTTATAACATATATAGTACATTTTATAAATAAACCTCTACAATTTCCTTGGTACAACAACTCGATCATGATTAATAACAACTCTGTAAACATGAATTTTCTAATAATCTAAATCTTAATAAATTATAAACAATTAAACTTAAATAAAAATGTATGAAAATGATTAATGGTATATTAAATATAGAAAAACAAACATATAATAACTATAAGAATTATAGTAACTTATATTTTCAATATTAACATCTATAACACATTTAAAAGTACAATTTAAAAAAAGATTACAATAAACTAATTACTTAATAAAATTTTAAAAAGATTTTCTATTACCTATCAATTTAAGCTACTAAACATTATCTACCTAATGTCAACTTAAACTTTTCATAACCAAGTGTTTTCTTAAAGGTCATGACTTCATTAAGAAAACAATTCGTTAAGAAAAGTCTGGAAACTACTTAAAAACTAAGAAATAGTGTATTTTACAGAATACAGAATTGTAACTAATATCAAACAATAAGTATAACTATGCGCACTAATAATAATAATAATATTCACTGTGCTATTTCAGATAAAAGTCACTAATTTATGCTTCTGCTTGAAGAAATTATATTAATGTATTTATATTAAGAAACAAAAGCAGCGAGTTCTAGTAATGAAACTACCTATTAATCATTTTTAACAACAGACACTAACATAAAGATAAGTCAAAGGTAACAACATTACACAAAAAATAATTAAAGATGTTATGTATTTTCAGAATAGTTATATTGGCTAGACTACATTTAGATCTAAAGCAGTAACACCACTTGACTGGTAAGGTTGATGAATCTTGCTCTAGATCTATATCTCAAATATATTGTGTGTTATAGTTATATTAACTATAAAACACAATTTTTTTAAATGTTATATAACATATAAAAACACCTCATTTAACAATCATGTACACATTAGATAAAATCAGGGATGCAGAGTACCAAAAAGGACTCCGGATTTGAAAGTCACAAAAAGATTACTTTATCCTAGTTTTTGGTATACAGGAGCACTAAAAATATAAATAAGTTTATGGACTACTAATAGGTAAAAAAATTAAGACTATTAGGTTAGAGGAACAATCATTTTATTAGCCCAGAATTCTTAGGTATTATGGCGGCAAGGACTCCTGGCTTATAAACAATAAGTTTCAAGTCATCAAATCTCATGAAATTATTATAGCAGATAATAAGTCAATAAACATGTTTAGAGCTTCTGGACACTACAGACTTGGAAAAAGTAGATGGATAGAAAAAGCTGGAGTCTTTTTGGGACTTTGCATCTCTGGATAAAATACATTTCATACTATTATAAAGACACATTTATATAAACACATTTATAAAACAACTATATATATCACTACATACTTGTATTTATCAAACTACATATATCATCTCATACACATATTTATCAAAAACTTTTTAACTTTGAGCATAAGATAAACATGTAAGCAAACCTTTAACAGCTATAAAACGACATTTATTAGCATAAATTATTTTTAATGTAACAAAGAATGCAGACTACAATTTACAACATTGTAATGAAAAAGATGAAACCATTAAAGAACAAAATTATAAATTTCAAATAAATACATATTCAGATACCTTAAAATGAAGCATAACACAACATTCTTTTGACAATTTCCAGAAGAATTTTTTTTTATTTTTCTATTCCTTATTATTTTTCCTAAGAATATAAAATATATAATATAGATATAGAGCAATATAAAATAGATTGAAATAAACGCAAACTTATGTATATAAACTTACATGAACACAAACAACAATCTTATTCTATTTAACTTTCATATTAAACACATAAATAAAATTTTATACTCATTATTCTTTCTACAAAAAATAATCTTAATCTATAAATAAGAAAATGAATTGAACTTACTAAAAAAGCCATCAGCTCCTCTTAATTGCTCCAGAAAATAAAACAATACTTGCTTAAAATGTTCTAAAAAGACTAACGACAAAACTGAAACAGTTTACTTAAACAGAAATTTTAGTTATAAACTTCTTCTAAAAAATGAAAACAGGCTATAAAAATTAGAAAAATAAAAACAACCAACAACAAACAAACGATTATTTGAATTTTCTATTTTAAACAATGAACAACATCAATTCTTTTCGAAAATAATAATATATCAGCTCTAATTTGCTTGCTTGCTTGCTTGCGAAAGACCGCATGGCAAATGTAACCGCGCATAAAAAAGTCTAGAAACTACTTAAAAACTAAGAAATGGTGTATTTTACAGAATACAGAACCGTCATTAACAACACTAACATTAGGCGTAACTATGCGCACTATTCATTACCGTATTTATATATAAGATAACACGGGATGCGTTACAAAAGAAAATAGGTCGGGTGAATAAAAAAAAGGTAAGCAATATATAATAGAAGTCAAAAGTACGCCTCGATTTCAAATTATTAACGGTTGCCGTAATTATAGTTTGTGTACTTTTGACTTCCAAAACAGATTTTTTTTCCGGAGATAGAATAAATGATTAGAGATATAAAATAGATGATTTCAATCACATGATTTTTATTGTTGATATCTGTTAGACATCGCTATATATAAAACAGCGACAAGTCGTATAGAAAAGATGCACTCTTTTCCATATGACTTGTCTTTCCATATGACTTCCACTTTTGACTTCTATTGCACGATTAGTTCTTTTGATATGTTAGATACCGCAATATAAAAAATAGCGACAAGTTATTTCTTTCAATAGCGATATAACAGATATCAGATATACAATTCGCGTTGTATTTTTGGCTTCTATTGTATGATTTGCTCTTTTGATATCTCTACTTTAATAGCTGTACTTTTGACTTCCTATTATACTATTTGTATTTTTAATAGTTGTACTTTTGACTTCTATTACAATATTTGTACTTTTGATGGCTGTACTTTTGACTTCTATTATATTATTTATATGTTTAATAGCTGTACTTTTGACTTCTATTACAATATTTGTACTTTTGATGGCTGTACTTTTGACTTTTATTATATTATTTATATTTTTAATAGCTGTACTTTTGACTTCTATTATAATATTTATATTTTTAATAGCTGTACTTTTGACTTCCATTTCATGATTTGTACTTTTGATGGTGTATTTTTAGCTTTTATCTCATAGTTTGCTCTTTTGATAGCTGTACTTTAATATATGTACTTTTGACATCTATTACATGATTTGTACTTTAGATATCTGCTTTATATTCAATATATAAAATAGCGAAAAGCTGTCTTTCATTAGCAAAATAGAACATGTCAGAGATTTAACTCACACTATAAGTTTGATTTGTACTGTTGATATACGAGAGAATTTTTAATCTTTGTTAAAAAAAAACTAGTAACCTTACTCTGCAAATTAGGCCATAAAAACCTAACCACTTACTATGAGTATAACAAAAATTATTATTTTCAATAGACTGAGTGAATAAAAATGAGCAATTGTTTTTACTCAGTAATTGCTCAGCTTTACTAGAATAAAAACTAAAGGAAAATTGTTGAAGATTAAAAAAAAAATTCTCTTGTATATCAACAGTACAATCAAACGTATAGTGTGAGTTAAATCTATGGCTTCTATCATATAATAGAAGCCATAAGTACAGTCATCAAAAGTACAAACTGTATAATAGAAGACAAAAGTACAGCTATTGAAAATACATATCATAATAGAAGTCAAAAGTACAGCTATTAAAGTAAATTGTTTAGCTTTATGTGAATAAAAATATGAAGAAAACTACTGAAGTTTTCATTAGTAAAGCTGACCAACTACTTAGTAAAAAGATCAATTGCTCGTTTTATTCACCCAGCCTAATATGAATCAGCTATTCGTATTATGTGACATATAGCATTAACTAGTTTTTTAATGTTTCAAAAAAACAAAAGTATTACCTTGTGTCGAATTTGAGTTCTTTTCCTAAACAGTTGGCTTATGATTAATACAGTAAGTTTGAAATCATCAAAATTTACTAAATTAAAATCATGTTTCCACAGTAAAGAAACTTTAACAAATTAGTCGAATGGCAGAACTAAATAAATTAACAAAAAAATTATAAAAAACAAACAATAAAACAATAAATATCTCTAAATCTTTAAAGGTTTTTAACCAAAGTTTCTAACTATAATAGTGATAAATATTTAATTAGGTTAATAAATATTTAAAAGGTTTTTAATCAAAGTTTCTAACTATAATAGTAATAAATAATGATTTTTTTTTTGTTTTAAACAAGACTGAAGATGAAGGCTAAAGAGCATAATAACAATTAACATTCAAAAGATTGAGAGCACTTAGGAACAGACACAGTATAAGGACAAGACTTAATTGAATGACGAGGAACACAAGAATAAATTTTAGTAGATGGCACCAGAGATGATAGCTCTGATGCCATCTATTAAACTTATTCTCTACTCGCTTTAGAGCAACTACTATTGTAATATTTGTATTACATGCAAAGACAGATTAGAGATTTATAGAGATAAAGAATATAATCCAGAGGAGAATACCTGAAGCGTGATAAAGAGATGCCACCTTAGCTAATTTTCTAATGGATTTGATATGTGGTTCCTTAGAAAGATCAGAAGTAAGAGATAATCCTAGAGTTGTAATAATAGTTGTAAATAAAATTCTTGTCCTACGTAGTGTACTGTTCTACGTAGAAACGCCAGGGAGTGTACATACATCAACTGAATAATTAAGTAGAACATTCAGGGATTATTCATACATCGATTGACTAAACTGGTAGAACAGTACACTACGTAGGACAAGAATTTTATTTAATTAAAATTAATTTGGCTGGGAAAGATATTTAGCATTAAAATTCTTCTTTTATCACTAACTTAAGTTCAAAGTATTTATCTAGGAGGAATGCTAGGAGGCTAAAAAGGATCAGAAGGCCTAAAGTGCCGGGAAGCCAAGAAGTGCCTAACCCAGCCCTGAGTGAACATATCAAGAATCTAATCCAAATGCTTCACTTTCCCAATAGCATATATACCTACACCTAAACAGTTGCTTTCTTAAAAGTCATGATTCAAGACCGGTTTATATTTATATGGGTGTCTAGGCCAAAGAAGTGCAGACGTATCTAACTTGTTGTTAAAAAATAATATAATAAATGCTCTAGTTAAAGCATTTATTAAATTATTTTTTAACAACAGGTTAGATACGTCTGCACTTCTTTGACCTAGTTCTAGCATATAAAATTTAAACCATTTGTTACATGATGATGAATATATATGGTGAATATAGTTATAAATAGCCCTCTAATAAATTATTATAGAATATTATAATAAAGAATAAAATAAAAAAACAATATATGGTATTTAGGTTATTTCTCAAACAATATATGGTATTAGGTTATTTCTCCTTCTATGCATTAAAACAATCTGCAAATGTTTACCCTTTTACTTTACCCTTACCACTTAACAGCCGACTCATTGACCTCTTATAATACTGAAGTCAACAACAAAATTATTAACATAGAAAATGTAAATTATTTAAGAAGGTATTTAATCTCAGAGTTATTTAAAAAAGGTATTTGTTGCAGGTAATGAAACAAACATTTCAACTACCTTTATTACGGTTTTACTTTGAAGTTTTATTTCCTCTTCATTAAACTCTTCTATTTATGACATAGGCTGAATGTCTTCCATTCCAACACTCGCATCATGTTCACCATTAGCAATCAGAGATGCTAATGTATTTATAATCTGGGCTTGATTATCCTCTGATTTTTACAATTTCATAAACACACCATACTGGAAAAAAATGATTAAATGATTAAAAATGTTTTTATGTATAATTAATTTGATTATTGCCAGACTTATCTTTTTTTATATAGGTTACAAAGTGAAAGGCCAGTTAATAAGTAAAAACTTTACGATTACCTAATATTACTACGAATATTATTATAAATTTGACTTAAGGTAATTAAAACACAATAACTGAACAGTAATTGAAAACAAAAAATTAAAATAGAACTGTGGAAAAAAAAAATCTAATTGCAAAAAAAACAAAACTAGGTTTATTTGTCATTTCTGGCTTTTGCTAGCGGAGCATGGAAGAGGAGGGTCTTCTGAAAAAAAATTTTTTTTTAATTAAGCTGGATGAAGACGGAGATGTATTTAGAGTAGGCGAAGTAGTTCTGCTTTTGCTCAACAAATAAAAAAATCTTGGAATGCAGCGGTTTTTTCTTTATCTTGTTTCGGAATAGTGGGCCTATCTCTATTTACAGATGAATTGAAAAAAAGATGACGATGATGATGTGAAGTCAAGAAAATTCTCTTCTTATGAGTACTTTTTATTTATGTTAACATTCTTTAAAGGCTCCTTCTTGTTATACGACTTCTTCAACTCTAAAACATAGCTTATAGTAAGAGGATTTTTTTTTGGCAATGCTAAAAAAATATAAAACTTTAAAACCCTGGAAAAATATAAAAAAATATAAAACTTAAAAATATAAAAAATATAAAACTTTAAAACCCTGGAAGTTTTGGCAATGCTAAAAAAATATAAAACTTTAAATGCCGAAGTAAATTAATAAACAATTTTAGATTTTTTCTTAACATTATTATTTAGATATTGTGGATTTGAGGAGAGAAAAAAAAAGCAGCTGAATATTATACTATATATTAGTGGTAAAAGTTATCTAACATGCTAGGCACTATAAAAGTTGTTGAAATTAAAGAAGAAAAAAACAAGTACTGTTGCAAATTAAAATATAGTTTCAGTTATAAAATAGATTTAAAAAAAATAATAATTTTTTTTTGTAAAACATTTTCAGTAAATCATCACTATATTATACTATATGATATTAAATATCATTTTTAATATCATATTATATTATAATATGCTGACTTAAAAAAAAAATTTAAGAGTTGTTGAAATTAAAGAAGAAAAAAACAAGTACTGAATTTTTATTGAGCACTTTATTTTATTGAAAGTTATAAACACAAGTCAGAGCTTTTATTGTTAATTATTTCAAACACTTATTTTACACCTAATTTTGATATAGGTATTCATACTCATTTGTTCTTAATATTTAAATATTAGGTTTCATTATAAGTTTAAAAAATTAGATTGAAAAATTTAGGAGGAGCATATAATTTTTGTTGTTAATCGTGATATAAATTAATAACAATAACAACACGAACAAACACAAATTAAAAAAGATGAACTTTTCAGCTTTTAGCCTCGCTGAATCTTTTTAAAATTGTGTCACAACTAACACCCGCTGCTATTTCAACTTCAGTGTACAAAATGGAGCAGATAGTCTTTTATGGCTTATCGTGCTTCTTATGTAGATCTTAATCAGTTTTAACTTTGATAAGCTTCTCGCAGCAGAAGTTGTACTTACTGAAATTGTGAGCATGATTCTGATAGTTATGTAAAGATTTGGATATATTTCTTCAAAATTATTTTCTAAAATGTACTGTATAAGTTACTTTGCATCATTTATATTTTTTAGTTATGTGGATTTTAAAATTTGCAGTTCTTCATAAAGTTCGAAAGGATTATGTCGATGTTTTCACCTTTGCGAAGTATTGTACCTAAATAATTACAATGCTTTAGCAGGTCCTCTCTTGAAAAAAATTTTAAATAAACTTTGTACTGTGTTTCAGCAAATTGTATAGGTCTAGCTTTGTGTTCATAACCGAAAATTCTTTGTTTTTGTGTTATTCTTTGTTCTTTAAATTCTGACTCAATTTCGTAAGCGCTTTTTTCCACAAACAAACGAGCATCTGCAACGATTTTCTCAAATCTAGTATCACGGAATTCTTGAATCCAAGCACAAAATGAACATAAAGTATCAACAGCAACTTTTAAGTTTGGAATTTTAAATTGGAATCGATTGCCATAATTTACTTATATTATTTACATGTAATAAAATCTCATGTGATACGTGCATAGCAACAATAAACTCGAAAGCTAACACTTTGTTTAAAACTGCTTTGCATTCGCTTAGAGTTTCCAAATCGTCCGTTTTATTTTTCAAGTCAATAACATTATAAAATTGCAACAATATAGCTTTTGCTGCTTCTATTCTACTCTCCCACCGTGTCACTGGAAGAAGCAGGGCCGGCTCAACAGCGTGGCCAAGCACCACTTGGCCACAGGCGCCGCTTCAAAGGGGGCGCCAAAAAAATAGAAAATTCAAAATTCAAAAACAAAAAAAATTAAAAATAAATATAAATTAAAAATAAAATAGTTTTTAGGTTAAGATTTCAATTTTGTAAAAATTTTTTTAAAGAAAATTTTCCATAATTGTGGGAACTCTAAAAAACCAGTTTATACAGTACTACTGGTATAATCCACATTAAACAAATTTTTGCTTATGAAGCTAATAAGAAACAAGAAGAAGATGTTTCCCTGTCAAAGTATAAGGGAAGTTTGGAGAAGTATTTAAAAACTTGCTCAGAAGTTGCGTCAGTACCATCTATTAATTCAAAAAGTATTCAAAACATTCAGATAAGAAAATCAAACATTTAACAATTCATCGTATATTAAAATTGACTAGAATATCATTAAAAATTTGAGATATATTTAAAAATTTGATAACAGTGTAAACCATCAACTAGCCAAAATGATCTCAATTAAAATCATTCTGAAGCAAGCAATTGGACGCCGTCATTGAGTGAACAACATGCGCAGTTGAACCAGAAATTTCCGATAATTACTTGGATGTTCTTATTAAAAGTTCAAAGGATCATTTGCAATTGATACAGTTCAGCAGAGACAAATGGACGAAACTACAAAACACTGGCGGCATGTCTTAGAGCGACTAATTTCCATTATAAAATTTCATGGGTCCCAAAATGTGGCTTTGCGAGGGACTTCAGATAAACTTTATGGTGACAATAATAGTTGCTTTTTGAAAATAGTGGAACTGCTTGCCAAGTTTGATCCTGTGATGAAAGAGCATATCAGGAGAATAAAAAGCAAAGAAACTTACAGTCATTACTTGGGTATAAATATTCAAAATGAAATTATTCAAATTTTATCTAAAGCTGTCAAAGAAAAAATAGTAGTTGATTTGAAGGCAAGCAAATACTACTCAATTATTGTTGACTGTACTCCAGATATTTCCCATACTGAACAGATGACAATAATTCTATGTTTTGTGTCAATACTGCCCACTCCAGATGAAAAGGAAAGCTACGTTGATATAAGGGAGCATTTTTCAAGCTTTATTGACATTATTGATACTACAGGCGCTGGAATGACTGAAAAAATATTAGAAACTTTGGATTCTCATGGAATTTCTATGCAATATTTAAGAGGACAAGGGTATGATAATGGATCAAACATACGAGGCAAACAAAACGGAGTTCAAGCCAAGATTCTTCATCTTAATTCACGAGCCTTTTATGCTTCTTGCTCACTGAATTTAGTTGTCAATGATGCTGTTGGAAGCTGTTTAGACGCAGTAACATTCTTTGACATTGTGCAACATTTGTTTGTATTTTCCTCATCTTCAACTCAGCGGTGGAACGTATTACGTCAATTTGTCAAAGGTTTAACTTTGGAAGGACTTTGTGAAACCAGATGGGCAAGTAGAATTGATGCATTAAAATCATTAAGACATCAACTTCGATCAGAAATCAAAATCGAGAGAGATAATACAAGCTTTAGAAAGCTTCTGGAATATCGAACTACCTGTATCTTCAGAGCACTACTGCAGAAAATTGACTTTAAATTTGTTTGCTGCCTTATCACTTGGTATAATGTGCTGAGTCAGATTGAGATAACAAGCAAATCTCTTCAAGAAGTCAATTTAAATATTCCTCAGGCTGTTTCATTAATTTCTAACACTTTGGAGTATGTTAAAGATTATAGAACTGATGAACAACTTCAAAAGATGTTAGAAACTGCAAGAAAATTGTCTGTTGAGCTAGATATTGAGCCCGAATTTGAAAAAAAGAATGGTCGTACCAAAAAAAGAATGGTTGCTTATGAAAGTGAAGAGGAATCAATGACTGAAGAAAACAATTTTAAGATTAACTTCTTCAACAGCATTTTAGATCACGCTATTGGATCTTTGCAGGATCGGTTTGAAATGCTTATGCAACATAATAATCAGTTCAACTTTCTTTACAGTTTAAATTCTAAGGACATGACTGAAGACGAATGACTAAAAAGATACATGGATTTAGAAAAATTATTATCTTGCAATGAGTTGAAAGATGTTTCTGGAACTGACTTGCTTGAAGAGGCGAAATATTTGTGAAATCATTATAAGGGAAACTACTCTCCAAGAAATATTTCAGACTTAATTTGTTCAAACAATTTGAATGCAGCTTTGGGAAACTTATTTGTCTCTCACGGAATACTTTTAACTCTACCTGTATCTGTTGCAACAGCAGAGAGAAGCCTTTCCAAGATAAAGATAATCAAAACGTATATTCGCTCAACAATGACACAGGATATAATGGATGGTCTGGCAATGTTATCAATAGAACAAGCAATTGCAAAAGAATCGGACTTATATAGAAAATATGATTAAATCATTTGCTATTGTAAAAGCAAGAAAAGTTAAATTGTAAATAGATATTGAAAGTTCACCACAAATGTCCATAATACGATTTATTTATTTTATTAGGGGGGAGAGGGCGGCTCCAATTGAAAAATGGCTACAGGCGCCATATACCCTTAAGCCGGCCCTGGGAAGAAGTTTTAGTGTTAGTTTTAATTTAATTTTTGTAAGTTCCCAACCACTTCTCTCTAGTTCTTGTAATATGGAATTTGCTAAATACTCTTATGTAGTTTCCGTAACGGCAATAAAATCAACAAAATGTTCCTCTATCGCTCCAGTTGAGGAATTGAAAAAATCTTAATACTATTGACATTTGTTCAATACAACTTGCATTTCTGTTGCAATCGAGCAAAAAGGCATAGAGTTTTGCTTGTTTATTTCTGTGTATTATTTCATCAATAACTGTTTCAGACATCAATGTAATTAATTCATTTTGAATGTCGTGGCTCAGATAATTTTGAGCAATTTGCTTTTCATTAACTCGTTGCAAGTGCTCCTTTAGCGGCGGATCATATTTAGATAACAATATAAATAAGTCTATAAAGTTACCACTGTTTCTGCTATTGTTTAGGTTAAGTGATACGCAATGACTTCTAAATGCCAGATTGTGTAAGGCTAAAAAGTTTATTATATAAATCAATCTTTTAAACAAATTATATCAATACTTTTGAGATTTTCTAATCAATTCCTCGTTTTCCACATCTATTGTTTTTCCGTTTTTGATTCTTTTGTAAAATTCCATCCATTTAACCATGCATTCCAAGTGTCCTTGATCTTTTTAATGTCCATGCTAATGATCATGCATACATGATCTTTCCAGTCACAACATCCTTCTTTCACCATCTGAGTCTGTGTATGCAAAAAAATTCTACAAGCAAAGCAATAAACTTTATCTTTTGACAAGGAGTAAACTAACCATCTGCGGTGTTGAGTTTCGGCGTAAATCAGTTTTTGCGTAAAATGAAATTTAGAAAAAAGTCTGTTATTTGCGTCTTTAGGGTAACTTTCATCAGATTCATCTATATTTTGATGGGGATTGTTTTGAATTAATCCTAACGCTGAGAGTCGGTTATTGGAAATGTCCATTTTCCCGCATCTAAGTTTATAAACGAATCGCTCAAATGAATTGCTTGCTCTTAATTTACTGAGCAACAAATTTTATCACTTTTCAAAGCTTTATTGCGTTCAAACTCTTGGGTCACAGCTAACACATTCGACTCTGAAGTTGGTTCTGTTTCAGAAACCAAAGAAACTTGGTCAAGAGATTCATCAGAGGATTCTGAAGCAGTAACAGTTGAAAGGGGTTTCTTAAGAAATTTCATCATACTGGAACTCATAGCTTGGTTTGATTTCTCTGTTTCAGTCTTTCTTTTTCTTTTCGATGCACCACATTCTTATGTTCTACCTATATCTCTGTCTCTTGTTGGTTTTCCAGACATGATTCTGGACTAAGGTTTGGACTAATGAAAAAATTATTGTTAGGTACTTTCGTGAATTTTAAGTTTTGATTTTAATTTTTTTTTTATGGTATTAACTTTAGGTCAAGATAGTCATAAAAGAAGCAGAATATTTTTAATTAATTTTTTAAATTTGTAATTAATTAAACAACGATTTAAAATTTATTTTTTCAGTTTGTAATATTCACTTCGTTATTGTTATTATAACAGATTGTAGTTCTAAGCTGCACTAAATGCTTCAATAATTGCACCATATTTAATATTTAAATTATAACTTAATAAACTAAGTTAGTTAGATTATAATAACAAAAACTTAAGTTTAAATTCGAATTCATTTTCATTTCTCAGATTTTATAATTGTTTTACATATAATTTGACACGTGTCACGTGCTGTAATCGAATAAAAATGGAGTAGAATGGGACAATCGAATTTTTTCTAGATCAAGAATCGAATATTAACGTTCATTATTAATTATATAGTTAACAATGCGTTACGCCTAAGAGCCGGTAAACAATAATAAATAATATTTAAAAATGCTTTTATGTTATCAGAAACAGTTAGAATAAGATTGATGCATAGAAAACGATATTTATTTAAAATTGAAGTAATATAATACCGATGATAAAACCGACAAATAAACATATTTTCGTCCAGCAAAGCAAAATAAGATATGTAAAAATGTCATCAATTATAATTAAGATACAATATTTAATTTTTTACTATATTTTTGCGAGGCTTCTTCAAGCGCGAGGCCGTCGGCAGTCGCCACAGTATATATAAAACAAATGATTATATATATATATATATATATATATATATATATATATATATATATATATATATATATATATATATATATATTAGGGATATGACTTTTTTGCAACCTACTAGGCCTGTATCGTAATTCAATGAACTTTTATGTAAAAAGAACGAATAGATGTTTCATTTTGACATATTTTGAAAAAAGGTCACCCCAAAACCAAAAAATCGAATTTTCAATAGGTACACTTTTGTACAGTAAATGAATATTAAAGGCTGAAGATGTTGTAAGAGTCATACTCCTGTTGTTATTTTATTTATTTATGCAACATGTACTGTGATATAACAAAAAACATTATGTGATATATAATTATACAAGTATTACAAAATTAACAGTATCAAAGCGTCTAGTACAACAATATACATAACTGTCTGTGTCTATAGGCCTACTGTGTTTAGTACATGGGTCACATGATGCTCACGTCTCATAAAGAGTCTAGCGCTTATTACTTAGAATGAATCGAAGTTGCAGTTTGTCTTTCTTTCTGCAGGAAGCATACAGGTCTTGCATCACCTTGATTGCACGTTCAGCTATCTGATTACTTCGTGGTATGTCGATGACGGATGGCTCTTTCTTCCAGTGATTTTTGAATGACTGCAATGCCTTTTTGTAAGGCTTCAATACATCAGATAAATTCTTGAAGTCATTGTCATTGTACTTTTGACTACTAAACCAATGTTCTGCCCACTCATATGAAATGAACCTGCAAACCTTCTCCAAATTCTTTCTCGCTTCAGGCATAAGAATGAACGCCAGAATGGCGAGAATGGCTCTTGAGTTCCATCTGGCATTGCTCATATTAGGAATGTTCTGAAAGTGAATCAGAGGGAAGTTTCTTTTTTCTTCATAGAACCTAAACACTCTTGTTAAATGGTACAAAAACTTCATATCGTCTCTCCACCCTGATTTATCAAGAATTTCTACAGTTCCATTCACAAACTTATCCTTCAGTTCATCATACTTATTCAACAGTTCAGACACAAATGGGTATTCAATGTTTGGAGATTTGGTATCACCCCCAAGTTCTTCGTCCATCACCAGACGGAGAATCCTGTCTAGTACGTGATGCTGACAACCGATAAATTGTGGTATTGTGACACCCTTTAATTTAAACATACGTTGCAACTTCACAACAACTCCATTTCTCTTCCCAGTATTGACGTTTGTTGTATCAGTAATGATCATCTTAATTGAATTCCACAAATTGTATTCATCAATAAGTTTGGCAATTTTTTCAGCAACAGTTTCAGCTTTGCCATCTTTTAAACGCAGTGCATCAAGTTTCACGTCAGTTCTTTCATTCTGAAGTACAACTACCTGATATTCCTTATCATCTATTCGTTTGCCGTCAAAGTGTAAGGACCACTGTTCCATTTTAAGTTGTTGTATCATTTCTTTTTTTAATTTACCTGCCTCTTTGAATATGGACTTGTAATTTGCTGATTGACTTGGAGTTGGAATATCAATACCTTGTTGTGATAATACATTGCATATTTTAGCAGCTTTCTTTGTGGAAACTCCACTTGATGTAACCATACTTACAGCAAATTTACTTTTGTAGTGCTTTCTAGTTTTTTTCTGAGTGTCCTCATCATCGTCTTTATCACCGTCGTCGTCTTCATCATCTTCACTCTTACTTTTGCAGTTTTCAGATTCAGTACCACTGTCTGTGGTAGACAGGACTTGTGATGTGGAAGGTATTGCTGTTCCAGACTGGACTTTCCTTCTCTTGGAAGGGTGAATGGTTTCTTTACTTGCCACTTGTCCTGTTGAGTACCCCACCTGTCCTTTACTTTCTTTTTGTAGGTGGTATAGACGTTTATCTTCCGAGGATAACCACTGGCCATTCACTTTCGTGATGTCAAATAATGCATTGAGAACATCATATTTTCCACGCTTGACACATTCATCATAGACCTTCAGCACCTTCATAAGCTTTGCTCTTATCACTTGATCAGACACACGTGGAAAATTCAGTTTATTGTCCCACAATTTTGTAATTTCCTTAGAAATTTGGTCTATTCGTTCTTTTCTTCCTTTAACATATGCTCCGAGAAACTGGTATCTTCCTACGATCTGCAATTGAAGTGGTATTCTGGATTTTTCATCGAGTGAATGTTCTTCTACAGCCACGCTTCCTCTTCTTCTGTGTGACTCTTGAAATCTCACCAAATTTTTAGTCCAAGTCTTCTTGTTCTTTGTTACTGTGGTATGACTTTTCTTGTGAGACATCATATAATATTGTTACGACTTTACGGATAGCTGAGCGTAAATATCCGTTTAATAAAGTCGTTTAATTAATAAAATACTTTAACTGTATAGTAATCCAATTATAGTTCGATAATCCAGTCAATGTTGATAACAGTTCGATAATCCAGTCCGTATCCTAACGATAATGCTACAACTACTTATACTTCGTACACTTACAGCGTCTTTAGTTCGCTACAGTAGTTCCTTATTAGCTCAGTTACACGCAGAGTACTTCATAGAACTATTCACATTATCAACACTGAGCTCTGACAGCAGCTCGCTTATATAATTATTTAGAGCTTCCAGAATGTTCTACTAAGTTCTATAATCTTCTACAGTCTGTTACAGTCGTCTATATCACCGTGGTAACACAATGACGTCATCACATAACAATTCCAAGTATTTGCCGGCACACGGCCGTTTCGTTGCCATGGTAACGTGTGGCGTTATATTTATAAATTCATAACAAAATAATGAAATAAATAGAATTAAGCTGAGAATTAAGCTTAAGGTTAAAACATCGGTCAAAAATGAATGTATAAAAATGGTAAATCAAATTTTTATTTTGGGGTGACCTTTTTTTGTTGCAGAAAGCTATTTGGGCCTTTTTTCATGATTTTAGGTAAAAGTTCATCGATTTATGATACAGGAAACATTTTATTTGAAAAAAAATTAAAAAGTCTTATCCCTAATATATATATATATATATATATATATATATATATATATATATATATATATATATATATATATATATATATATATATAATACATATATATATATATATATATATATATATATATATATATATATATATATATATATATATATATATATATATATATATATATATATATATATATATATATATGTTGTGATTATATATAATGTGAGGTATTTGCTAAAAAACAGAAGTTAACACTGCATATATGAATATACTTTTTGATGTTATCAATTTTTTATTTAATTTTATTATGCCTTAATAACTTAAATTAACTTTCTATGACGCTTTGTTTGTTTCAATTGTGTAATAGGCAGCCGGTGTATATAAAGATCTTAAAATAATGCAGAAATATATATACGGTACCTTCCATATTATACTATACAAAGATTACGGACTTTACAGAATAATCTTCATCAAATAATTGGATATGCAAATAACATTTGAACATTTAAAGTGTATTTGACTAAAGTCACTAAACAATCAAAATTTCAAAATAAATTTGTAAACATAAATTTTCATAAATTTGGCTACCGATATAGCACCTGTAGCAACAAGCTACTTTGTAAAAAATAACAAAATAAGCACACGTCCCGGGAATCATGAGAAACTGTCACGGGAGACTCCGAAAAAATCCTTTGGACGGAATGATCATCACACATTACTGTTCTCAAAAATGCAAAAAATGAAATTTTTTGTGACCATCCGAGAAAAAAAAAATTAGTTTGAATTTTTTCATCTATTCCTTAAAATCATGAATCGACAACATTGACTCTTTTTGAATTTGTACAGCATATCTAAACAAATTCTACTCAAGCACTCTTTAGATATGGATACTGAGATGAATTTGACCAAAAACATCTTCACTAAGAAAAATAAGTAAAATATAAATATATTAATATAAATCCTTTTTAAAGTTTTATATCTATTCTAACAAGCCGTAAATGATACCATTTCCTGATATGCAATTTTTTATTAGGCAGGATTTGTTAGTTTTTCCCAATATGTCTAAAGGACCAATCTTTAAATATTTGCTTTGTGCTATATTTTTAATCAAAATTTTTTTTCTGAATTCCGGGAAATAACACTGACAAAATAAAGTCTCCAATACCTACATATCTATGCATGAGAATTTATCTGCATCGGATCCCATTTTAAAGGTAAATTTCCATAAAAATCTAATGATGACAAGATTTTTCTTGACCCATAACTCATTTTCTTTTTAATTTTTAAATACATTTTCAATGTCAACTTTTGCTAGTCACCAATTACAGCCCTAATCATATGCAAAAAAGTAGTGATTTTCTTTAGGTCTGCTTTGCGATCATGCCTAATTCAGTCAAGTCCCATGATGAATGCAGGAAAACAGCTTGTTTTCTCTGCATGAGAAAGTGTGTCAGAGAGGTAACAGGCCACTTGATACAAGTTGCGCAAGAAACCCTTCCAACTCCTATAGATTTCAGTGACTCAAGAGTGCCCAGAGGCATTTGTGACACATGTAGGCTTGCATTAGGCAAAAAAGCAAGGGGAGAGTCTGTCACCATTACTCCTGTCTTTGACTTCTTCTCTACCAGGATGAGACCAGTTACAAGAGAGCAAGCATGTGACTGTCTTATCTGTAAGATAGGGTTTACTAAGTTCCTTGAAAAGCATCCTCTGGACAACCCACCGTCTTCAAATTCAGCACAGCCTCAAGCAACACAGTGGAGGTGCTCAGACTGCCTTTCAATCATTGGAAGAGGGGTGCCTCACAACTGCAGCAATGCCTCCTTCAGTGAAAATATGACAGCATTTGCACTTGAAAAACCTAAGGTTGGAGAGCAAATTGCAGCATCTGTAGTTACTGCCAAGGAAGCCTCTCCACAAGGGACTGTGAAACTGGCACAAGCCTCTGGTGGGCGCCCTTTGCGAGTAAAGAAAGGTAAAACTTATTGTTCTTAATAGGTACTGCTACATTATTTTCGTGGTTTAAATACTTTAAAGATTTTTGTAAATTAGTAATGAGAATTCCTCTGTGATTCAAGGTCCATCCAGTGCCGAAAATCTCTTCCCTGAAGCTGATATTTTGAGCGCTCGAGACTTAGTGCAACTTCAAACCAACACTGGGCTGTCAAACCAATATGTAAAGAAGCTGGTGTCCACACTTAACCACTTCTCCCAGGCTCGAGTCTTGAAGCCAAACATTCACGCAAAGTTTTCTGAGCTTGGCAAGAGCTTAGCAGAATACTTGACCCAATCTAAAATTGAGATCACCACTGTCAAAACAGAAAAAAGTGCAGTACTCATATTTTTATTCCAGCAGATTGTTTTTGAACAATCTGCTGGAATAAAAATATGAGTACTGCATCTGTAGTGCATAGATTAGCATCTCGACTGCATAATGCATCTACTGCTAATTTGACTGGTGCAAGTACTTCTATTATTTCCGAAAGAACCACAAAATCACTTTCGTCTAAGGAAAATGGGTGGTTTAAGTCAATTAAAGCTTTCTGTATACATGTTTTTATAGCAAGGAAACGCTCAAGCATCGATAGAAGAGAGTTCCATCTTGTTTTGCAATCCAAAATGAGCGAAAGCTCACTGCCTTTCTCTTCTTTGACATATATTTGCAAGATTGCATCATTTTTTGTCAAAGATTGTATAAGAAGAACAACTACCTTACGAACTTTTTTCACTAGTTCATTGATATTTTGTTCAATAGTGAGTAAATCCACATTTGCTATCCCATCATTTGTTGGAGGAAGAAAGCCTAATCCCATTTCCTCGTCGATATTTTCTTTATCTTCGTGATCATCTGTTTCATCAACAATATCTTGAGTTTCCTTCAATGGTGCTTCGGTGTCGGACATTGGCGTAAAACATTTTTTATAAAGAACATCACAAACTGCGAGGTGAATTTCATGGACTAAACACAACTGGTATTCAACCTCAATAATTTTTCCCACACGAACCATTACATTTGGACCATCCATAACAATAGCAACAATGTCTGTATCAATGTTAACATCATGCTCCTTTAGACGTGTTTTTAAAATATCAATACATTTCTCAGCATTTATATACTCATATACACGAGTAAGACCCAAATTCCAGTGCTTAAAATTGTGTGATTGTGATACAGTGATCACGAGCACGATTGAATCAAAGACTCACGATTTACTGTATGAACGAACCTCGTCAGTTCTCATCCATAAACAAGTACAAACAAGTTTAAACCTGCAAAGCAGCATTATATAACTCGTTATAATTCAGTATAGTTACCAACTTTGAACATTTTGTTTTACAAAAAAATTTAATTAGTTCAATCCTGCTATAATCCCGAAAATCCTGGAATTTTGTGTTTAGAATCCCGGGACTTTTGGGACCCAAAAACGTCCAGGATCCCGTATCCCGGGATTGCAATCCCTATCTGCAACATAAAAACAAGGATAGTCAAACTGCCGCTTCACTAGAAACCTATGTAATTGCCGTATTTTTGTCATGTGACGGCAGTTCAAGATGGTGGATGTAAACACATCCTGAGGTCACTAAAAAACTAAAAAAACGGCAAATAAATGGGAGAAAAAAAGAAAATGCAAAAAAAAATGAATCTGTCAAGCCACTTAATGGGAAAAGCTTGCAACTGTGCAAGGTTACAATGCTTCGAAAACATCAGTCTGCAAGCAAGGCAGACAATTTTGTACAGGTTTAATGGGCTAGGTACATATGACGAACAGGACGCCATGATAGCTGCAGCCATAATTCCAAAAACGGTGAAACAAAGACGACCTAGGAAGGAGGAGAATGAGGCCGACCTGCACAGTTACTCATATCAGTATCATTTGCTGATTCCTGATGGAGATTTATGCTCAAGAATGTAGATTTGCTTCAAGGCACTCTTGTCAATATTGGAGTGACAAAATCCAGACTTGAGAAAATTCAGAAAACATTGACATCATCAGGTGAGTAAATCTAGATCTTTTAGTTGTATTTTTATGCTTAATCTTCAAAATAAGCTGTAATTTCTTTATTAGAAGTGTAGAATAAAACCTTTATATCTGAAATCTATTTCACAGGTTTACCACCCACTGACAAGAGAGGCAAGCACAACAACAGACCGAAATCTTTCATGGAAGAGAAAGTAACCCCCATCATAAATCACATACGTTCATTTCGAGGACCACAGTCTCACTATACTTTAAAGGATACAAAAAAACTGTACCTCCCAGAGGAGCTGAATTTGACCAAAATGCATGCAATATACCTGACAGCTCATCTAGGGGTAGCATGTTCAAGATAAAGTTACAGGTATCTGATTTCTATGTAGTACTGCTAGTTTAAAAAAACTTTCCTCTTCTGGCTTTTTATATAATTTAACTTAAGATTATTCTTTTTTAAAGAATTGTTAGAATTTTTTTTAAGCTATACTCAGAGTGGATAATTAAGTAAAATAAAGATTTAATGAATGTTTTATATTTTGTCAACTTTTTATTTTGTGGTTCGTTGACTGTTAAAATTTTGTAACCTTATACTGAAAAAAATATAAAATTATGTCTAATCCTACCTTAAGCTAGATTCTCTGCTCTTTCTTTATTGCTCAGCCGCCTGTTCTGCTTCAGTTATGACCTTATTGTGTTTGGTGGGTGTGAAACTCTTAATTTAACAAACAAAATAAACAACAAAGTTAATAATATATTTTTTTCTGTTACAAACAGGCGTATCTTTGTTGATAAGTTCAACATTGGATTTTGGGTATCCACGCAAGGATACTTGCTCAACTTGCGACCATTTTAAAATAGAAATTGCCAAATATCACTCAAAAAAGGAGTTAAGGCGACTGACAACAGAAAATGAGCTACATTTGAGGTAGGGTCAAGTTTTTTATGACCGATAAACTACAGCATTGCGGAAAGCCCAGATACATCCAGATTTTGCTGCAGTTGCGTTTGATTTCTGGAAAAATCTACCAACGCCTAATATAATAACAAATGATGTTTACTACATGCGACAATTATCAACATATACTTTTAATGTACACAATTTAGGGAGTGGTGACGTTAACCTTTTCTCCTATGATGAAACTGTGGGAAGAAAAGACTCTAATGACGTGGCTTCTATGCTACTTTATTTTTTCACAGAGCTGCTACCTGCTGAAGTTACAAAGTTTGAACTGTTCTGTGATTCGTGCCCTGGTCAAAACAAAAACTGCACCATCATACGATTCCTGCATTTCATGGTTCACAACAAAAGACGTTTCACCAATGTGAAACTAACCTTTCCTATTCGCGGACATTCCTTGGAGTATGAAAAGGACATGGCTGTCATCAATCAAAAACTACCAGTGAAAACACCAGGGGAATGGTATCAGCATTTCAGGGAAACAAGAAAAAACCCATCCCTATTAAAGGTTGTCACAGTAACCAACACTATGCTACTGAATGTGGAAAATCATATTTCCAACTTCTATTTAGCATCTTGTCAAGACACAACCTCTGCGTGAATTGATCTTCTCGCAAGACCACCCTCGTCTGATGCAGTTTCGTGAAAGCTGGAATGAATTATTTACCACAGCTGTCATGCCAAAGCCTGTTGGTAAAAGAAGAACTTTACAGACAACCCTTCAACCACCCAACAGGTTACCTCTGCTTATTTCAGCCGCTAAGTTCAAAGACCTGCAGAAATTAAAGCGTTTTTGCCCACAGGAGGCACAAGATTTCTATAGCAGTCTTCCACATCATGGGCAATCAACTGTCAACAATGATGAGATTGATGCCTCTGACATTGACAATGAAGAGGAAGATTAATTATGAATAGGTGCTGCCCTCTTTCAAGGCCTGTTTTTTCCTTTTATTATTTCTTGTATTTTTCTTTTATATTTTGATTTAAAAATATTTTTGTAGTCAAATGAGTTTAATATGTTTTAGTTTATGTTTTAATTTTTTGTTCTATTTTATGTTCAGTTTTTTTGTAATTATAGCTTGTAAATGTAGCATACTTGTTATTTCTGACAATGTTGCATGTTTGGTTTCTATTTGTCATTTATGAGTGTCCGCACTAGATACTTTAGTCTTATTAGAGAAGAAAATTTTGTGCAACGCAAAAACAGGGAATGTCATTTTTGGACATGGGTAACATAACGCTCTCTAAAATCCAAACAATACATTAAAAACTTTTTATATAAACTTATTTCAATCCTTGTTTGGATACTGATTACGGACAAACAAAAAAAACTACTGTACGCTTCACTGACAGGTAGCAGAAGTCTTAAAAACTTGATTTTTAGTTTTCTCAGTTTGTAAAAAATTGACATTCCCTGTTTTTCCCTTGCACCCTATAAATATATATATATATATATATATATATATATATATATATATATATATATATATATATATATATATATATATATACATATATATATATATATATATATATATATATATATATATTGTGAAAACTAAATAATTATTAATATATATTTCAATTACATTACTTAAAGTTTCACGCAATAGCGATCATCAGATGTAACAACAACAACAACAACAACAACAACAACAACAACAACAAAATTTTTTAATGAAAAGTTAAATATATTTGAATTGAGAGTAAGTTATTTGAATTTATTGTATTAACGTTTAACTAGAATGTCCATAGAATCACAAGGCAATTTTATGCACATTCTAGTCAAGTCACATAAGTATTATTTTTTAATCCAGGCAGTCATATTAATAACTTTTTGAGCAAATAAACTTTCTGTTGAACTATTAAGTCTAATTTGTGCAGCATGAATTTAATCTACAATCTTTTACTTTTTTATGCAATGTTCCTAATAGTATGATGTAAGCATTTTAGTTTTGTTAGTATTGTTTTAGCTTGTTTACAGTAAATTCATCTTTTCTTCACTTTATTTACAACTGTGTCTAGGTCTTCTTGTGTTTAACTTGTTTCATAACCTCGAAAATTTTGCTTTATTTTGTAATTGCGAGGTATAGTTTCTCTAAAACTAGCAAAAAAAACTAAAACTTTTGATAAAATAGTGTCATTTTAAAATGAGGAAATAATCAGATGCAGAAAAGGTTTACCCTAATTTTTAGTTATGTTAAAACAAAATGTACATAAACTTGATGTTTAGGTACATATTACTGATGCGCTTTTTGAGATATTGTTTAATAATTCATCTTACTGCCCGAACCACGTAACTCTTGATAGTTTTAGCGCAGTTAAAAACTAGCTTTTATTACTATATTTCAGACTTTGATGAATGTTTAGCTCAATTGTTTGTGTTGCTTCACCATTTAGTAAACTTGGTACTGATATTCATTTTCAACCCCGTTCACTCCCGTTGACGGGAATTTGTATAGTTTTATAACTCTTTGCTGGCAGAGTCAGATTTTAAAATGAACTCTTTTTTCAGCCATCTTGATCTTTTTTTTTTAATAACAATAGTCCCATTTAATGCGGGATACGAAGTACGATGGCTTTTTAAGCGATAATTTTAAATATATACTTAAACCTGAATAATAATATTGGAAAGTTATAATTATTATGTTATAAAGCTTAAAATTCTAAAAACATGAGATTTTAAAGCTCTTATAATTTTTTTTTTTAAAATATGATAAATTGTATATAAATTGTTTATTTCTATTTCAAATTTTATATTATAAATATATATAATATAAAAAAGTATATATGATATAAAAAAAAGAAGTTAAAGTTTAATTGATGTTAAAAAGAATCTTTTTAAGTTGCATAAAACTTATCCTCGATTATGTAAATTATATAAAGCTTTTTTGTTATTTCGAGTTTATAAAGTATTTTTACGATCAGAAATTAAATAACTTTATTAGTTCAATTAATTTTTAGGGAATTTTAATAATGAGCAACTATGAATTAATTGCTAATCAACCGGTGGTTATTGATAATGGTTCAGGAGTTATAAAAGCTGGTTTTGCTGGGGACCAAATTCCTAAATGTCATTTTTCATCATATATTGGTCGACCCAAACATGTTCGTGTCATGGCTGGTGCACTGGAGGGAGACATATTTATAGGACCTAAAGCTGAAGATTATCGTGGTTTGCTAAACATTAAATATCCAATGGAACATGGCATTGTTCATGATTGGAATGATATGGAAAAGATTTGGCAGTATATATATTCAAAGGAACAGCTATCTACTTTTTCTGAAGAACATCCAGTGCTACTTACGGAAGCTCCATTGAATCCTCGCAGAAACAGAGAGAAAGCTGCTGAGATTTTCTTTGAAACTTTTAATGTTCCTGCTTTATTTGTATCTATGCAAGCTGTGCTAAGTCTATATGCAACAGGTCGAACAACTGGTGTTGTCTTAGATTGTGGAGATGGTGTTACACATTCTGTACCAATTTTTGAAGGTTTTGCTTTACCAAACTCTATAATGAGAACAGACTTAGCTGGACGAGATGTAACTAGATACCTTCAACTGCTATTAAAACGAGAAGGATTTTCTTTTAAAACCACAGCTGAGCGTGAGATCGTTAAGCAGATTAAAGAGCATGTTTGCTATTTAGCATTAAACCCACAAAAAGAAGAAGGTCTTGATGGAGAAAAAACGCATTATGTTTTACCTGATGGAAGTACATTAGATATTGGAGCTGCTAAATTTCGAGCACCTGAACTTTTGTTTCGACCAGATTTAATTGGAGAAGAATTTGAGGGGTTACATGAAGTTTTAGAGTTTGCAATTCAAAAATCTGACATGGATTTGCGAAAAACTTTATATCAAAATATCGTTTTGTCTGGTGGATCAACCTTATTTAGGGGATTTGGTGACAGACTTCTTAGCGAAGTAAAAAAAGTAGCACCTAAAGATATTAAAATTAGAATATCTGCACCACAAGAACGACTCTATTCTACCTGGATCGGAGGATCTATTTTAGCTTCTTTAGATACATTTAAAAAGATGTGGGTTTCTAAAAAAGAATATGATGATGAAGGACCAAGATCAATTACCAGAAAAACTTTTTGATAAAATTTATTTTAGGGATAAGTGTTTTTTTTGTAACTCAAATTATAGATAATACTGCAACACTGTTGCAGTGTTATCTATATTGTATTGTATTGTACCGCAGCCAAAATGGTTATCATAGTACCACAACATTTGGTTACTTTACAATTACTCTAATATGTATCATTTTTATTCTCCTGATTTTTGTTAGTAATTTGTAATGGCCAAAGTTTAACTCTATATTTTTATTCAATATTTAAATAAATTCAAGAGAATTTTTCTCATTAATTTTGGTTTAATTAGTAAGTTTATCATGTATTACTACTTTTTTATGAATTCATTAAAGAGTATTTTTTTAAGTTAAAAGTTTAGTCATGTGACAATTGTTTTTGTTAAAAATAGTGATCTAATAATTGATAACAGTTGTAAATAATGTATGCCTGCCTAATATTTAAATTTATGAATATTTCAAATTATTGCATCTTAAAGTGATGTGGAATGAAAATCATATCTAAATCTTTGTTTTTATACTTAGTTTTAATAATTTATTATATAATATTAGTTTCTGTAATTGTTTGAAAACAGTAAATTTGTGAAATATGAAAAACTTCTTCACTTTTTACACTTAAAGTGCATTTTTTTTTAAAATTCAGTGTATAAAATCTTTTAAGTTTTTTTAACAATTACAAGCTTTTACAATACAAATCCACTTTTTAAAGTGTGTTTCATTAAGTGTGTTTCATTAAGTGTGTTTCATTAAGTGTGTTTCATTAAGTGTGTTTCATTAAGTGTGTTTCATTAAGTGTGTTTCATTAAGTGTGGTGCTAAACCTGAAATCTCAATAAAATGAATTATTTTTGTTAATAAAAATTTATTTGTTGTTACTTAAGGTTTTAAAGGTTATTGTACTTACTACTTAAGTTTGTTCTATTTTTTTAAAACGTATGTGTGTGTATATATATATATATATATATATATATATATATATATATATATATATATATATAATATATATGTATGTATATATATATATATATATATATATATATATATATATATATATATATACTTTTTTCCTTCTTCCTGTCTGCCCTTAATTTTTGGCTTTGTAATGAAATAGGGATAAATGAGATTTGTTACTAATTTTCTTTTTTTAAGCATTTTGATTTCTGGATTTAGGCTTTATATTATTATTATTATTATTATTATAATGTATGTATATAAAGGTAATATATCAATATTAAGTATGCAATTTGCATATATAAGTTGCGTTTATGCACTAGTAGTGGTTTATGCCTATTAGCTTATCTCGTTGCCTTGGCCAATGCCAATTAATCAGCCGAACTATCGGCCAACAGTTGAGCCAATTAATTGCCATTGGTTGAGGCATTAACATTAGCTAATAGGCCAAACCACTGCTGATGCATATATATATATATATATATATATATATATATATATATATATATATATATATATATATATATATATATATATATATATATATAATGTGTATTGTGTATATATTTATTTGTGTATTATATATATATATATATATATATATATATATATATATATATATATATATATATATAATACACAAAATACTGTTTTTATAATTATGGAAGTATTTTTTTTAACATTTATCAATATTTATCTATTTCTCAAATATTATAAATTGACATATTATAATTATGAATTACAAAATTTTTTTCAATATTTGATTTTTAGATAAATAGTATGTTTAAGCCAAAACCTGGGCAAATAATCAAAGATCCTTGGGCACGTTTTGAAGCCTGGCGTTATCATCCTAGATTTAATCAGAGAAGTGCTTTTTTGAATATGATTCCAGGATTTACATGGGGTATTGGAGCATTTGTTGTTGCGATTGTTATTGAAAAGATTTTTGAAAAAAAAGAAGATTCTCACCATCACCATTGAATCATTAATGGTGAAAACTTTTAAAATAATTTTATTAAAGGATTCAGAATCTGCAGAATCATTCTGCATTTTACTTAAAAAAGTATTTAGTATAAAATATGAAATTAAAATGAAGTTTTTTGTTACCTAGTTTTTAAATTCAAAGAAATCGGTACAGTTTGCTGTAATTAATCAATGGGGGAGTGGGAATGAAGTGGGAATTTTGTTTTATGATTACATTTTTTTATAGTTTGTGTTTCATGATTCAATTGATTAATTTATATGACATATTATAAAAATACAAACAGTTAGTTATATTACTTGCTATTAATGCGTGAAATAATAAATTAAAAACTGTTAAAACATCAGAAAGCTTGATGTGCATCGAAATGTATTTTAGAGTTTCAAGTTTTGAAGTAGAAATCGTTTTTATAATTAAGCATTAAATTAATCATATTTTGGTCTTAATTTCGATGCTAAATGTATATATATATATATATATATATATATATATATATATATATATATATATATATATATATATATATATATATATATATATATATATATATATATATATATATATATATATAAACACACAGCAAGACGCAACCACCGCCAATCGTCACTTAGACACCAAGAAGAATAACTTAGCTCACATGAATTCTATCATAAACAGTTTATAAATAGTTTTTGAAAACTAGCCGTCCTTTGCTCCGTTCTTCTGCAACTAATGGGTAAGACCCCAGCCAAAGTCTTTTAAAGCAATCTTTTATATTGACCAAGTAATTAATTTTTCTTGATAGTTTTTCCTTGAAGTGTCTGAGACGCTTATTATTAGCTTCCATTCCTTCTTCACTCCAAGATTTGAAACCGGTGGTATCATTTATTTTTATCAACTCCTAGCTATGAGCAAGAATTTTGTGCTGCGTTAGAGTTATACTTACCCAATAAAATTCTTGTAGAAGAAAAATGTTTAGCTCCTGACACATTTGTTTGTATAGCTCAATATTAACTTTTTTTTCAGATGACATTGCTCTCAGAATTGTGAAAGAAAGCAAGCCATTTTTTTCAACTAGTTTGTTGTCTGTTTGACTTGATATGTGATCTGTAATTACCTTTTGCAGTACATGATTATGTAAAAGTTTTATGGCAGCATTTCCGGTTGTTGTATACCCCCTTTGCCCAGTGAACTCTGCAAAATCCCATTTTATTCCTGTTTTAACTCGGATAATTTCTTGTTGTTTTGCTTTTTCTTTTTTTAGCAATGTTTTTTTTGTTTATCTTAGATTTTTTCCAAGTTAAGATACTTGCTGTAATGTGGACAAATACCTTCATAAAATGATCAAAGCTCCTGAGCAAACCATGTTAAACCTGAATGAACCTAACACTTGAATATGCAATCGGACTTGTAGTTTGACCGTGTCAAATGTCGTAACTCTCTTTTTATTTTCAAAATGGTCCTCTTTTACTATGTTACAAAATGGTTCTCTTTTACTATGTTAAGAAATATTTGTTACATGGACGTAACATCCCTGTTTATGATAAAACCATCTTGAACTGTTTGTATATTTCCACATTGTTCTTTTGAAAGGTCACAAAGATCACAATATGAACCTCCAAGATCTAGATAAATTTTTGAAGCCTTTCTATCCAAACTATGAGCGACAATGTTTACTTTAACATGGTATTGATTTTCATTATGCTTAACAATAACTCCATCTTCCTTCACACACTATATATCTTTGTTAAATAAAGAAATTGGATATTTTTATTTGAGTCTTTCCCCATTTCAATCATGAGTGACCTTTGAATAGATTTGAATCTACTCAAACTAATATATTACAAATATATTAAAAAACTTATATATTAAAAAAGTATCAAACTAATATAATAGTTATTGTAGGATTTAAAAAGTATATTTTAGAGGATAAAGCATGACAATTTGGCTTAAAAACATGAACTATTACCTAATATAATTATCCTCAAATATTTTAGAAAATAATTATTTTTGGAAAAGTTAACAAATTTCCTTTTGAGCATCTTTTTTGTGTGTTTTTTAGGGTGTCTTTTTTGTTTCCACGATATACTTTATTATCTTGTAAATATTTTTAACGAAGTCTTGTCTTACTGACGTAGAAACATGTATTATGACTTTATATAAGAATCCTAAAATATTTTTTAGTTGCATGCTTTAAAGTGCCCTTTCGGTGTCTTAGAGTTATAGTGCAATCATGGTGATGAACATGGGAGTATTTTTGATGGATAAAGTTTGAAATGTTACCCTAAAAATATGAATTTTGACCATGCAGTACTGGTGTAGTGGTAGTGCGCTTGCTTCATAAGCAAAAAGTTCCGAGTTTGATCCCCACCACGTCTCTGGTAGTACCGCGCTCAAGTTTCTTCTCTTGCTCGTCAAGGTTCGTGTTTCGGAGTTATAGAGTTTAGAGAGGGTTATAATCACAATTAAGTAGCCACTTCGTCTATAGTGACCTTCTCAGCCTTAAGAAGGTGAACAAACAAAATTAAAAGAAAAGAAAAATGTATATCTATCTGAAAAAAAGTTGTTACTGACTTTTTTAGGGTGTTTTACAGTGTGTTATTTTGATGTCCTAGTGTTATAGTAAGCACTCAGGAGATTTTTAATGATTGAGCTTCAAAAATTAAAAATTAAACATGCATTATGACCATGTTTTATTTTCCCATGCCGCATAAAGAGATTTTTTCCTAAGTATAGTCAAATGTCCACAAAAAGTGAAAAAAAACCACAGTGCAATAATCGCAAACTTAAAAGCCATCATTATGCACAACACGGCATTAACACACAAGCAGGAATATCTACTGGGCAAATAATCCTTGCTCACTTAAAGGCCATAAAGTTGACTAACCAAGAGCTAAAATCACCTTAACAGACATCTTACTTCAACCAAAAATGATATTGATTATTGAAACCTGATTCATTGTCACATCCGCCACAAAAATAGAAGGCTTTTGGCAGTTTAATAAAAATCAGAACCAGTAGAGGAGGAGGGGTAGCCATCTCCTCAAAAGAAAACCTCAACTGTTCTTACACTAGTATTAAAAATAGCACTACCATCTAGTAAGTCTGGACCAAATTAAAATTTCACAACAAATTGATCTTTCTAGGTTGTATCTATTACCCTCACAACCTAAACGACTCAAAACTCGAAGAAATAACAATATCAATCAGCACTGTCTCTAACAAATGCAATTTATTTAAATGCTAAACTTTACTCGCGTATAGTGACTTTAACTTAAGCAACATTATGTACTCAAACATCGACGTTGGAATGGTATCGCGTCCGTTGCATGTCTGAAAAATGATTAGCCAACAGATAACAAATTTCAAAACCGTCTTAACAAGAGTTACTTGACCCAACTCATAATGTTTTAACCTACCGCTGTACTTGCAAGGACCTTCTAAAAAACACACTCGACTTGATTCTAACCAAAAAATCAGATCAATCAATCGGAATAAAAGAAGTTAGTCCTCTTGGCTACACTGCCAAAGGACAGGAACACTTTTTATTGAGGGAAGTATAGTTCTTCTCAACCATAAAACTACTGCAACAGAAATTGACTGTGTCTCTAACCCCTCAACGAAACGCTTGATATTGAGCAAAGTCAATTATGACTCTATCTCTACGCATGTTGCAACGTTCAAATTTATAGCACAAACAAGTCACTTTTACGCAAACAGCACAAAAATGCAAGTAAATTAGTAAAAAAGTTAGCCAAAACTGCATTTCTCATTGAGGAAGAACTAATCATAAATAGCAAGACTCAATAGTTATCCACTCACACGTCAAGAGCAAGCTAAAAACAAACGGCTGCATTCGTCAACTTGAAACAAAAACTAATCAAACAACTACAGACCCTATAGTAATTTGCAACACACTGATTTTTTTCAATCAGTCTTTAAAACCAAGCCAATAGGATCTCTTCCGTGATTCAACCCTCACTCCACTAGCATACACCAACCGAACAACTTCACATCATAAAAATCTGTCAAAGGAAAGCTTTCTTATCTGATCAAAACCAAATGGGGATTCAATAGCATTCCCCCGCACTTCTGTCTTTTACAAGGTAATGAAAAGTCTTATACACAAACACATCACTGATCACCTAATCACAAATAAACTAATCATTTCTGCTCAACACTTATATCCGAAAAAGAAAATGTTAACTCACTAAACTACTTAAAGCTCACGACATTCTGACAGAAGCTGCCCACAAAGGCTACCCAACTGACATCATACTTACGAACTTTGGAAAAGCATTCGACAATTTTACGCACCATTATCTACTGCACAAGCTGAAGTTGTACAGGGTGACTGACACCTTGCACAAAGAATCGAGAGCTCACTAATCAATTGCCTATGGTATGTTTAATTAATTACAAATGGAAAAAAAAAATTAAAAACATTCATTTTGTGAAAAAAACATAATAAGCCCTCTTATGTATAACCATGAACGTTATTTACAAGAAAACACTGAAAATATTTTATTTTTACGCTCTTTTGTATTGTTCATGATTTCTTAATGACTGATTTCTAGATGACAATCATGCGAATTGATATACTAGTCACAAGATTTTGTATGGCTTCTGAAGATGTTTCATTTCAAGCTTCTCTGATAAAATCGGGTTTAGATGTGGAATGCATGCCGTTTCATTGCGTAAGTATTTTTTTCTCTAAACCAAGCTTTTGTCAGCTTTAAATTATGGATTGTCTTGTTGAAAAGTGAAATTTTCAATTCTTTATAAGCTAAAAGTAAAATAAAATGATTAGCTGAAAACAAAATAAAGTGAAAACAAATTTTAAAGACAACTGTTTTAAACCGTTTTACAACGTAACTAGTTGTAACTGTTTGTAATAGAAATTAATCTAATATATATAAACATCATATATTTTAATCAACTTCAGGAACACGTTGCTTATTGTTTTTACAGTGTAGATAATGTTTGTTTACTTTATGCAATAAAAATATATAATTTAGCATTTATTAAAACAAATGTATACCTTTAAACTATAGTGTTTAACTTCTTTTTCTTACCTTAAAGAATTTTCGTTCACATTTAACCAGATTTAAACTTTTTTTTCAATTGCACAGTGGATCACTTTTGCAATTGCACAAGTGATATTTTTTTGCCAAATTCTTCCAAATATTTTTATGAGACATTGTATTGTTGAAAAAAACAGCTGATACCATCGTTTGATGTACGCGTTTATCTTCCCTTGGTTATTCTACAACTATTCATATATCAAATTCAGCTTACACTTCCTCAATTTAACCAGTTTTCATTTTTCTTAGTCCTAGCATTTAGCTTAGTCCTAGCTTAACTTTTGTTTATTGTTTATTAAGATGTTTAATAATATAAACAGTTTCGAAGCATATAAATAAAAATAAATAATGGCGGGGCAAGAAGAAGACTTATTTAGCCTAATCACCGAGCCCCATTCTCACGTATTTACAAAAACCGTAATATTTAAATACCTATAGTTAAAAAACTATTTATTAAAAAATATAAAAGTAAAATAGATAACAATCCGTAGTCATTCATAGTAGAATTTAAAGAATCAAAATTTAAGAAAAGAGTAAGATTAGGTGAATAAGAAAAAATAAATAAGATATTATCATTTCCTTAAAACTTAAAAATTTAAACTCAAATTTAAAAATAAAAAAGTAAATAAATTAATATACTCCATAGAAATAACATAAATAAAATTAGTATACTTTATAGAAATAACGTAAATAAATTAGCAAACGCCATAGAGGTAGTACCATAATTAAGGTAATGTACCATAATGAGGTAATACCATAATTAAGGTAATGAAAATAGAAATGTTGATACACTCAGTGAAATAATTTTTATATTAACTTTTTTTTGTATTTGAATTTTAATTTAAAAAAATATTTAAAATTGGTATATTAAAATCCATAAATAAGAATTTTGTTTTAATTCATTTTTAAACTGCTCTATTCTAGTTTTATGTGTATTTACAATCTTCGGAAACACTTTCAACAAATAAGATCCACGATAAAGAACTGAATATGAAGTTAGTTTTGAATTATATTTTAGGACAACAAAGTTGTTATTTGAAAATTTTGTTGGATATTTATGAACTATTTTGTCAAAATAGGATTGAAATATTTTAAGAGATAATCCTATATTTGTTTTATACATGGGCATTAAAACTTGGTGTAAGTTGATTTTATATATATTTAATGCTCCAAGTATATGCAGAAGAAGCTCACCAGGTATACTTCTATCAGCTCCAAAAATTGTTGTGCACGCTTGTTTTTATTTACAGTACAATTTTTTTAAATTTGTATGGCAATATTGCAATAAATTAAATAACAATGAATAAAAGAGAAATATAAACATTTTAAAGAATTATTATTTAAAAATAGTTTAGTCCAATATATCATTGCTAAATTTTTTGATATTTTATTTTCAATACTTTTTATACATCAACGTAAATGTTCTAAGATTTCGCCAAGAAAGTTTACTGAGTTTGTTTAGCTTAGCTTAGCTTAGCTTGCTATTTGAAATTTGCATGTTGTAAAAGATATGGAAAATGTTTACTAAAAACTTTATTAGAGCATGCAATGTGAAAACATTTTCAAACTCAAGACAATCTTTACTAGCGTTTTTTAAAAATGAGGTGTGAAAAAGTACCAAGTCTTAAAAAACTAAGTTTTAGTTATTACCGGATCTGAATACAGGAAAGAAAATCTACAAAATATAAACAAAATCATCTTGATATTTTCATGAATGGAGGATTTATAGCAAACATTTGGATGAAACATTTTGGAACATATTTCAGAGAAAAACGCAAAGGAAACCTCATTAATTTTAAAACTTATGTTAGTGTTGTAAGCTAGTTGAAATTTTTTTAACTACCTCAAAATTGAATATTATTATTTGTGACAAAATATATTGTTCGTGTTCATTGAACTTAAAGCGCTTTTGAATATTTGGTTTAATCAAGGATGTATAAATTTTAATTAAAACCTGTGAGGGAAAACTGATAATTTCCGTTTTGTTTATTAGCTAAATTTAGCTTTGCGTAATTTATGGATCTAAGTTTTATGCCTGCATTTCATTGAAAATTATGCATATTTTATCGAAACTCTTTATAAAGTATCTTTATAAACGATAAAAGTATAAAAGATTGAAAAATAACAACTTTGAAAATTAAATTAACTTTTTAACATAAAAGGTCTGAAAATCGCAAATAAGAAAACTTAAAGTATTTTTTCCGTAGTTTTAGAAAAACACTTTACTACACATTAAACCGAAAACAAAACATAAGTTTATTTTTATCTACTAGGTAATTGTTATTCTTTTCTTTTAGGTATTGTTATATTTATGTACTAGGTAATTGTTAACTCAAAAATAATAAAAAATTTTAATTTTAACGAGATTTACTTTCTTACATCCTTTACTGCTCAATATCTCCTAAACTAGTTTCCAAAGACTTAGTACCTTTTCGCATCGTGCGCCTATAAATTTCTTTCGACAACGCGTGGTTTAACAAACCGAGCTACGAACATTGCCTCACTATTTAACTATTTTGGCTTTTTTGAAGTTTTCACTCTCAGATAACATAGTCACGTGGGTGAAACAATAGTTGACAACCTAATAGGCTATTCACACGAGGATACATTTGACAGAAAATTCTGTGAAGCATGGAGCATGAACAAATATACTCTCGTGTGAACGCAACTTGAACAAAAATTCATAGAAAAAACATTTGAGGTACTTTTGTATTGTCCCGCCAACCCAGAACAAATAAATATTCGCGAATATTTATTTGTTTTTGTATAAAAAAACAATGGCGTCTACTTTTAATTATTTTTAATGTATATCCTGAAAAAGCCCGTACATATAAGCTACTATATCATTTAATGTTATAGATGAAAATTTCAAAAATATGTTTTTAGTTTTGCTTGATTAATTATAAAATGGCTGACTGCAAGATGCGTTTTTATTATAAAAGTAACTCAAACTGGGCTTTTTATTTAAATCTTGATTAAACATCCTCTATAGTCTATTTGAAATTATGAAGATTAAAGATTTAACATTCCTACTAAATTGCAATTTTGTCTAAAGTAGTATTCAAAATAACTTATCAATAAGTTATTATGTAATATAAACTTAATAAAAAAGTTCATCATCATAACCTAAAATCAGTATCAGGCAGCGACCTGGCGTAACATTTGAAAAAAACGTCTAAGTTTGGCATTTGTTCTATAAAGTATCAATCAATTAAATCATGGAATTATATTCCTTCTGAAATCAAGAATGCTTATCTGAAAGCAGGAAATAGGACTTTTTTTATCAACAAGATTATATAATTTATTCATGACAAAAACAATAAATAAGTTTTTGGTGTGTTATTGTTATTATTCTCTTTACCTTTACCTGCTGTGGGAAATTTTGCTACCATCCTGTGTTTGTAAAAGTATTTTTATCTTATTTTATACGAGTACTATTATTACTATTATTATATTAACTTAGTAATGTTCTAGTTTAATATTAATATTATTGTTACTCTTACTGTTATTATCAGTATTACTATGACTATTCATATTATTAGAACTATATAATATTTATTGTTATTTATTTTATGGTATTTTTTATATTTTATTATGATTAGAAAAACTCATACTGTACAATGTTTTCTTTTTAACTGATTATGACCAACGTGTCCAAATAAACTTATTAACTAAATATGTAGACGTAGCGTCTGAAATTTATGAGCTTAATTTTAGCGTTTGATTTAATATAAATCATATGTGGATGCAACTAGCTAGTTGTAACAGCCTATAGGCTGTTACTAACCGCCTAGAACAACTTGCATCCACATTTGATACTAACAGCCCATTTTATATTGCATCCACATTTAATTTATAAAACATCAAACTCAAATAGGATTTGCCATTAAGCTATCACTCAGGACCAAAAGTTCTATAGAATTTCTATAAAACTATTTTATTCCTAGTTGTGTTAAATTAATCATATTCTGTAGAATTTTTTATAGATAAAATTTGTTCTTATAATCAAATAGTCTTTAAAACACATATATTACGAACATAAACAATAAATATTTAAGTCTATTGAACTTTTGCTGAAAAAAGACTAAATTTATAAATAGTGGCTATATCAAGATTATTTTATAATGTGGCTTTTAATAAAAAACATTGTAACATAAATATACTTGAATAGGGCTAATATTATCTTAAGTATAAAGTATAAGTAGCCGATGAAAGGCATCCAACAACTTAGATAGGTCTAATAAATTAACTTCTCGCAATCTCAACTCTTTTGATTAGCCAGATCAACTTAAAGCATAATTAGTAACAATTCCTTTAATGACAATCATGTTTCCAAATCAAGTCATAATGAATTGTCTGTTTCTTTAATCAATCTTTTTTGATTATTTTATATTTAGAGTCATTTGTTTAAAAAGTTTAGATACGTACTTTTTCATTTTTTCTACCAATAGCAAATCGCGTTTTATCTCCATGTATTTCCGCGTTTAAACTCCATGTTTTTTCGTTTTATCTCCATGTTTTTCCGAGAAAGTCAAGTTCAAAGTTTTAAATGGACCTGCAGATCAAATAACATAAAAAGCGCAAACAAAACCGATATGTATTAATTTCCTATACATGCTACCACATTTTCAAAGAAATTGTATTAAAGTATTTAAAGTGCAGGTGTCTGAATTACTACACCCTGATTTGGAAAAAGAAAACAATGTAATACACACTTATTTTACAAAATACAGAGTTATTTTGTTCTCTTTCCATTTTCTATTAAAAAAGTATTTTTTATATTTATCGCTAGTATTTTTTATATTTATCTTGACAAGATGATTGTATATTTTGGCAATTAAAGTACTGTAAGGTACATATCTGTTTTATTGAAAAAAATCTTATTTTACACTAGTGAACAAATAATATAAACACGTTATTTTGTCTAAAATTTAATTCTACAGAGAAGATAAGTATTATATTATCTAAAGTATGTACCAAGATCTTCACAACAAAATAAAACTTTAGTTATAAGTTCTAAAAGCATAACATCTAAAATACATTGCACAATAAAAAGATATCTATAAAGAATAATTAGTTAACCAGCACTTCTGGTTAGTCCATTAAAAATATAACATTTCAGTAAGAAGCCTATTTAACAACATAACATATAAAACAATATTATTTTGACAATAAAAAAAATTACTTTAAAACACTCTTATAAAATGCAATATTTACAGATGCTTTATCTGGATTTGGGAAACAATCATAAAATTCAAATAGCCTGCAATAGCTGAAAATTGTTTGAAATCCAATTTTAGACAGAAAATATTTACACTTTTTGAAGAGCAGGAATTGCTCTTATTACACCAAGGAGACTAAATATTTCAAAAGTGAGTGCTCTATCAATTTGATTATTGATAGTCAACCTTTTGTATACTAGAATTCCCTGGTTCAAAACTTTTGTTAAATTACTCTGATTTTTGGGTAACATATCAAAAACTAACATAAGGCGATGGGAAAATGACTATTTTATTTAATGGTTTGATGAAGTTTCTTCTTAAAGTCGTTCAGTTTAGTTTTTGCACGCTGTCCATAAACCAAAAATCAACAAATATACGTGTTTATTTTTAATCACTGATATTTTGTGTGTATTTAGTTGTTGCGTATATCCATGCAAGAATTTAAATCTTTTTTGTTTTTTGGTTACAGACATGAATGAAATATTTTCTCCCTTTCAATTTTTATACAGCAGATCAGATTGTCTTAGTTGCTTTCTCACATTATGCGCCCAAGTTTTAGGTGCATGCTTTACTTTTAAAGTTTTTTTGTTGTTTTTCTGTGATAAAAACTTCCGCATCTACCATTTTGACGTAAATAACTTTTGATTGGATAAAACGGAGATAGCACATAATTTTAATTTATAATTAGGATTAAGGAGATAGAACAAAATGCCATGTCAGGTATAGTAGGTTAATTTTTTTTTTACTTATTTATAAAAAATATTTTATCTACAAAAAGAAAAAAAGATTGACTTGTGGAGATAATAATTCGAGCCTCGCGAAATATTACTTATACAATTTTCTCCAGATGCAATATTTAGCCTGTGAAGAGTTGGAAAAAAATTCTGTTTTTTTAAAAAAAGGCTTGACTCAAATGTTTTTTTTTTAATTATTTATTTCTTGTAATTAGTTCAATATTAGCATACCTTGAACTTTTGAATTATTTTATTTCTAACCACTGTATTAAACATAATTTATTTTTTCCTATTCACTAAACTTCTTTTTTTTACCTGACTTGGTAAGCTTTAAATTAAATTAATGGCCAACATTGTATACTAGGATTTTGGGGTGCATAAACCTATTCATAAAAGCCAAGATCTTTAACGAAAGGGACGATAAAACCCACTTTTATTCTGAGCATTTAATTTTACCTCTCGAATACAATTATTAAAAAAGTTATATGCAAAACTGGGTGGCGTTAATTTTTATTCAAGTAAAACTTTATTGTTTAAAAGACTTGCTATATTAGAACGATTTAATTTTATTTACAAAAATTAACGTTGGTTAGTGATTTTTTTTTTGGGCCGTCCAACTTATTTTACGTGAGAACGTTACAATAAACATTTTGTAGAACATTTTCTCTACCAAACGTCGCTAGTGTGAACATGGCATAGTGCTTTATTTCCCGTTACCGCCTGTATCCTCACATCTTTCCGTTAAACTTAACGATACGTAAGCAAAAAAAAATTATTTAGCTTTATAGTTAAAAAAAAAAAAAAAACCTTTAAATATTTTTTAAAAGTGTTTTATTTTGGATTTTTACGTATTTGAATAAAGTTCACTTGAAAAAAGCTAAATGAAATTCTGGATTCCGTTAAGCTTAACAAAAAGGTAAGATGAACCCCTTGGTTTTTACAGAAAACATTTTTTTTCTGTAAAATTGTTTAACGTTTTTTTTACGACCATAATTTAGGACACCACGGTGCAAAAACGATGTAGTTACATTTTAACAAATTGTTCAGGAGAATAAAAAACAGATTACCTTTAAATGTAAGGAATAAGAATAATTCAATCAAATCCTTTGTTAAATGCCACACGGAGTGCTTTATTCTAAATTATTTTGCATCAACTGTAAGAGCATCTTATAATTAGAAAAATTCCGTTTAAATCTAAAAACCGACCAAAAGTGGAGTTACATCGCTTTTTGCACCAAGGTCTTCAATTACTATACAAAACATTCTGTTATTAAATTCAATAAAAAAGCGTTATGTTATCGCACTAAATAAAAGTACAATATATTTAATAAATTACGTATAAATATTAGCGTGCATTGATTCGTTGGAATTCTTCTTCAAGAGCTTTTTTGTATGCAGGAAAACCGCCTTCTATTCTAGTTACAGTCTGGTTGCCACACAGCCATGTCTCTTTGGCAACCATTTGAATTAATTGTTCGTTGTGCGAGACTAATATAAGTCCTCCATTAAATTTATTAAGTGCTTTGCCTAAAGCTTCAACAGTTTCTATGTCTAAGTGGTTCGTAGGTTCATCAAGAATGAAGAAGTTTGGCCTGTAAAGTACAATTAATGCATATTATTAAACATGTTAACATTATTTTTAATCAATTAAATTGCCATCAATTAAATTTTTTTTTACCTAGATAACACAAGAACATTATTAAATTTATTCGAAAAGTAAAGTTTACTAATAAACAAAATTACTATGAAAAACTAATAAAAATTAACGTCTTAAATTTGAGATTCTTAGTAATACCTTAAATTTAATACGTAAATTTTTATAACTTATTTATTTTGGCAACGATAACAACAAATTCAAGTGTTCAACGATAACTAAATTGTTTAATGATTTTGTTTCTATGTACTACAGCTAGAAACCTGGAAAAATTAATACCAGCAAATAAATATTAGTGTCTAAGTCTGTTATCACAATGCGTTAAAAGGCTCTATCACGCAATGAACGGAATGATCATAATTAATATAGCTTACCTAATGCTAGATGCAAAGGAATTTCTAAGATTTAAAAATAGGAAAAACTAAATATGATATACTTGGTGAATGTGCCTTGCATCTGTTTTGAGGGTATTATGATAAATAGTTACAGCTAGATTCTCAAGCCACTCAGCCAACATTAATAGCAAGATAAACAGAATGTCCTCAGCTGCCAAAGATCTGCTTGATTAATATTCACTGGTCAGATTAATCAAGCTCTCATAAAAAAGTTTAAGTGCAAGTATGAATGTAAATTACCTACGTCTGTTATATAGAAAAACTAAAAATGTGTTAAAATTAATACATAAACAGTGTTAAAACGAAAAGCTTTTTAAACAAATAAAACAAAATATATTAAAATTGGTGCCCATCATATTAGGCAATCAGATCACAATTCTTGCTATATATCTGATGACTTAAAAGCAGTAGTTGATTCAGTAATCCAGCGTTGCTTCTTTTTTTGTGTGTCTTTTTGCGATACATCACAAAGAGACTTTCCTAAATTACCAAAATGTTGTGTAAAGTAAGTAACAGAAGCATGTTCATCAGATTGTGTAGTCAAAGCAAGAGATGAGTTTATTCATGTATGACTCGAAATAAAATAACAAGTTTTCATTAAAAAAAAAAAAATACTGATTAATATATATAAATTTTAGTGTTGACTATTCTTATAAACATTTATTGGTATCACAACCAATATTTTATAAAGTACATGATGCCAAGATTACAATAGCATTATTTATTTTAACACTTTTTTTAGTTTTTTTTATAGACCCATATTAGCTTTAGAGGTACTTTAAGAGTTAGTAGAAAAGTTTTGTTAAAACTTTCTTCATTTAAAAAACTGTCATTTATGTAAAACTATGTTACATTGTTTCCTGCCTAGGATGATGAAAACTATTTTTTTCTTGACTGTTGACTAAGCATCTCTTCCTGTTATCTTCTAATGAGAATACAACTCTAAAACTCAGTTTAATGGTTCCAAGGCAGGCTGGTAGTAAAGCTTCCAAAACTCTATGGTAGCTCTTAAAGAGACTGATTTCACCAACAGCTGAAAAACAAAAAAGTATTAACAGTGTAATTTTGTGCATGAATGGTGTCCTTATAAATGCTTTTTATATGCACTATTGAGGAGACATAAGGAGCCATTTGCTAGGAATTTGGGTTAATTAGTGGAACTAAGGTAACTGCATAGCTCCTTGCTTAGGGTACTATGAATTATCTATGATTGATTCAAACTTCCTAATAACTTGAAACAAATAACTTAAGTACCTAATAATAATTAAAAAATTTTTTTTTTACTATCTGATTGTTTTCACCCATTTTCTATGAATATTTGTATTCATCAAAATAAATTTTACTTGTTGAAAAGTTTGCAAAATTCAACAGAGTTGCTTGCTCTTTGATATTTCAGATATTAGTGTTAATGGCTAATATTCTTTTTGCTTCTTGCTTTTGCGATTTGCTTCCAATACTTACATACTTGGTTAGAACCTATGCTTACATATCAACTCACCTAATTGACATGAAATTAGGTTTGAATCCTCTGACCATTCTTTTATATGCTTCTATTCAACAACACTTCACTCTATCACCTCTTTGTTCTAAACCTTTTCTTCTCATAAATACACTCTTTTCACTGTTAGTTCTGATCAAATTGACAGAGATCTTTCTTGTTATCCATCAGTCAATATTATTATCAATGGTGACTTTAATGATCATTACACTCAAAGTTAGACTCAAGTACTACTGACCCTTTGTAACTTATTTTCCAGACAACTCTATGTCAGTTACCCATCACTTACCTTCACTTGTCAATTTCTGTTTGGCCTTGATTTAAGCTTGTGCTCAGTTTCTGCTTGTTTTGCTTTAGGTAATTCAGATAATGATAAGATTTCACTATAAATTGTTCTTCTTGTTTTTCTGTGTATTCACTACAGAAAAACAAGAAGATGCTGGAGGCAGCATGGCAAGGGCTATTGCTCTTAACATATTAAAGGTTGTTGATAAAAGTTGGCATACTTATCATCTATATATGCCTCATATATCTGTTAAGGTGTATCTAGTAAAGTTTTAAAAATTATTGGATTCCTTTCTAACTGCAATATTAAATTATTCCATAAAAACCAATAAATATCTTTATTTCCAGCAACTTTTTGTCTCTATTTTATACCTTCTTGGATTATCATATATACTACACTGCATTCTCTAACTATAAATTTTGTATTTGTCCTTGCAAAGAATACTGTTTTTATATTTGAGCTGGTTCTTCTAGTTATATCCTTTTTTAGACAAAGCTCTAAAATGTATTGCAAATGTAGCTGGACTAGCACTAGCTGCAAAGCTTGAGGCTCTCTCCTATTAATGTAAAATTGCATCTCTTTTACTTTTCTCCAAATACTATCATGGTAGCTGGTTATAGGAGCTATCATCTCTAGTTCCATTGACCAAAACTCAATTTAGTTTATCTTGTTTTTAAGCAAAAGCCCCCCATTTTTATTGGATCTGTTTCTTAATGCTATAAAAACGTTTCTCATCTAGTTTCTTTCCTTGCACATAAATGCTTTGGTATTCTTTAACATTTTCGTAATTTTCCCAACTTTCACATCTACAACTTCCCAACAATTTACAGCTTTAAAAGTCTCCGGTTAATGGTCTTCTTGCTCTTTAACAATATACTTTGTTTTCTGGTAACTCCAAACTCAAATAGTAGTTGCTTTCAACCATGTTGGGAGTAAATTAATTGAAAAAAAGAATAAACACTTTGTGTAACTATTTTATTCTTTGAAAATCACTTAGATTTTTAATTATTAAGAAATTCACTGCAACAAACTTAAAAATAAAAATATTCTCAAAAATCTTACATAGTAAAAAAAATGAATCATTGTCAAAGTAAAAGTGGTTGTGATCATGTTAAGGCAACTTTCCCACAAATTATTTCAAAACAAACAAAAAAAATATAATTATTTTAAGTAAGTTTCCTAAATGCTGTGGCAGCTCTCACAAAAGCTGATTCCATTATCAGCTGTAAAATATTTGAGTGTTAACAATAAAATGTTGCACATGGATGTGTCACAGTTATTGCTTGGGTTGATTAGCAGGACTAAAGGAAATATTAGAATATTTGTGGTCAAAGCAACTTTTCATCTATTGAATTTTTTAGTTTGTATAGGTAGGTAATCATTATACGTTAAGTACATAAAACTTAACTTATAATGATTGCCTATATAAAATCATAAAATAAATTGTCTATTTTTATATCAGTATAAATGATGAGCAAAATGTATATTTGCATATTTTATTATGGTCACAAAAAGTTTTTTTCCTAAACGCTCAATTTGGTTAATTTTTATCCTAAAATGGTAAAATAACTAACAACAGGACATATCTGTAGTTAGTTGTTTTTCATGCCAGCCATTAACCTTAATCAAAACTTCAAAGGTTTAAAGAAAATTAATATGCTTTTTAGAATAAAAACAGTTGTACTTGCAGATGGTGGTAGATGTTATTGCACTGGTCACAGTGCTAAACCTAAATAAGGGTCTTTTAACAAATAACAATAATGTGTAGAATTTCTGAAAATTAAAAATTAACTAAAAAATTCAAAATTTAAAGCACATTCTATTGACACAAAAATTTTCTAAATCAAAATGCTTTCAACATCTTTAAAACTACAAATAGTAATTTAATTTTTTTAATTCTTATTATATAAGTTTTTTTTAATTTTATAAGTTCATTTAATATATATATATATATATATATATATATATATATATATATATATATATATATATATATATATATATATATATATATATATATATATATATATATATATATATATATATATATATATATATATATATATATATATATATATGGAAGAAGAAAACTCTCAAAACATTATTTGATGCTTTTTTATGACGTTTTTTATTGATAAATTAAAAAAAGAAAATAAAATAAGAAAAAATAAATATAAATAAAAATAAATAAAATAAAAATAAAGAGAGTGAAGAAAAGAAAATGAAAGAAATAAAAAAACAAAAAACATAAACAAAAAACCAAATCAAACAAATTAACAAAAGAAATAAAAACGAAAAAAGAAACGAGAAAAAAATAAAAGAAAGACAAAAAACCAAAGTTAAAAGAAAAAAACATTCGAAAATGGAAAGTAATTAAAAAGAATTAAAATAAAATTAAAAAATTGCTCTGTTTTTGAAAAAACGAAAAAGAATAATTTTTAACTTAATATGATTTCCTTTTTTATTTGAATATTTTCATTTATTATAAAAACTTAATACTTTTCGTGACAAAATGTATGTGACGTTTTTATTTGTGAGTGTTATTGAAAAATTTTTGTTGTTTATTTATTGTTATTTTTTAATGATTTATATCAGGGTTGCAAAAAAACCGTTTTTTTTGAAAAAAACCAAAAACTATAGGTTTTTTTAAAAAACCCAAAAAAACCATGGTTTTTTTGGTTAAAATTAGGTTTTTATTAAATAATGCCGTATTTAGTTATCCTTTTAAATTAAAAAAAAGTATAACGCATTTTATTTGAGTAAACTATATTTTTTATCAATATTACTGTAAAATTTCATCAAAATTATTCAATACATCATTGTTTAATGTTCAATATATAAATACAAGCTTTTTCTACCCCCAATTGGTTTCTTAAATTAGAATGAACAAGGCCAAAAGTTGAAAAAATTCTTTCGATTCCAGCGCTAGAAGCTGGTGCATTTATTAAACCTTCAATATCCATTATGTTACAATCCACAATTTTTAGAGATTTCCACCATTCTATTGGTGATACATTTTTTAAAACAGATTCACTATACAAATAGCTTTTATTGAATGGAGCAGATTTGGCTTTTAATTTGAATATTATTGGTAACAAATTCTTAAACTTTTTATCTGCGAAATTCATGGCAGCTTCATTTTCATTTTCAGAAAGATTACATCCAAAATATCTAGGATCTATTGTGTTTGCCAGGAAATGAGCATCACTGACAGTCTGAAGGTATCTAGATTCAATTTTTTTTTTTTTTTCGCTTGTTAAAAATGATAAACTATTTATCAAATCTTTAAAAATTTCAACAGTGTCACTTATTTTTGTTTGACATCTTTGCAACTTATCTAGAGCTACTGCAATTGGTTTTAATATTTTTAATAAATCTTCTGTGTTTCGCTTTATCTGTATATCACTTACTTTTTTACCAATCATGGGATCTAAGTCTTTATTTTTTTCAAACATTGTGAAAATGATGCTCCAGTTGTTGACATATTTTTGAAGTGAATCACACAGAATTCCAGCGAGTATCAGTAGGAAGTGGCAATTTTGTTCCTCCATTTAATTTATAAATTGCTCCAGCTTTATTATTATTTCTTATATATTCTATTGTTTATGTAACATTTGCTCACATTTTCAATGTTAAGATCATTTGCTAAAAGATTCAGCATATGAGCAGCACACCCATAAGTTATGCTAATATCTCTTTCAGATGACAGTACTTGTCTCATTGATTTCATATTAGCTGCATTATCAGTCACAAAGCTTTTTACTGTGCATCCAAATTTACATCTTACAGAATCTATTGCTTCTCTTGCTAATTGTGTAAGATATTCACCAGTATGTGAATGATAAGAAGTGTTGATTGTTTCTACTAAAATGTTAATTTTATCTGTAATTACAGAGATACAAACTATAGGTTCATTATGTACATTACTCCAGCCATCTAAAGACATGGCTACAATTTTCCCATTCAATACATTACATTTTTCAATTTCTTCTGCGTAAACCCTATCTAATATTTCTCCTCCAATTTGAGTTCTATTAGGTAGAGTGTATCCTGGATAAAGCATATTGATAAATTTTTTACTTTTTATATATAAAATTATTTGTGTTTAACTGTTCTGAAGCTAGAGTTTGTACTGTATATAAATCTACCAAGTTGCAGATCAAATAAATCTTTCTCTTTGAGGCTTGTTCATGTGAAAAACTTATCAATTTTCAAATATTTATCAACTGATGTTGAATTGGACTGAGACTTTTTCATTTGTTGTTGTGATGTTGATGGTGAGTTACCTTTAAAATATAATTGCAGTTTATTGAATTATTATAAGTTAATATGTCTATACATGATAATTTAAATATATATGTTTACAATGTAGGGAAAATTTCAAATTTCAAATGGCAATGCAGTAATTTAACTACCTTCAAGAAGTTGTTGATCTTCCATTGACTCCATAATTTCATGGAGTTGTGATTGCTTGCACTTT